>NC_138869.1:39555148-40058566 GCF_965194805.1 Balaenoptera borealis
TGTAGATGAAATAAAACTGGCCATGATTGATCACTGTTAAGCCTGGGTGAGGAGCATCCTTGGGTTCATTCTACTATTTGCTCTACAGTTATATCTGTTTCAAACTCACCATCAAAAACTAGTTGAAAGAGAATGGGAAGAGAAGACCTGGAGAGAGCAAGTACGGACTGCTCTAGAGAAGCCAGGAGAGAAGCAGAGAAATGGGGCGGCAGCAAGAAGAGAATGTGGGGTTGACGTTTTCTGAAAGTCAGGAGGGTTTTCTGAAAATAACGACATTGGAGAAAGTTAGTGTTCCGATGAGAGGATGACCCAGTAGGAAGGGACAACGATGGGACAGGGAGCCATGCTCTGGTGCAGGCGTTAGGCTGTTACCTGCAAATAAACCCAGCACAAGTCTCACAGCCACATTGGACAGGGACATAGGTTTCCTAGAGAAGAAAACCGTCTCCAAGTATGTTCTATTTAAGGGACCTAGAGAGGTGAATCTGGGGTACTTCCTCATCCTTGGGAAGCTCCTTCCTGAAAACACCCTCCTTCCTATGATCAGACCTTAAATCAGCCATGGTTATTCTTCATTAATAATAATCCCACCTAACACCTCCGAGTCACTCTTTTCCCAAGGGTCCTTTATTCTCTTTTTTAAAATTATTTTTAAGAGAAAATAATAATTAAAACAACAGCCCTATGCACCCAACATAGGAGCACCTCAATACATAAGGCAAATACTAACAGCCATAAAAGGGGAAATCGACAGTAACACAATCATAGTAGGGGACTTTAACACCCCACTTTCACCAATGGACAGATCATCCAAAATGAAAATAAATAAAGAAACACAAGCTTTAAATGATACATTAAACAAGATGGACTTAATTGATATTTATAGGACATTCCACCCAAAAACAACAGAATACACATTTTTCTCAAGTGCTCATAGAACATTCTCCAGGATAGATCATATCTTGGGTCACAAATCAAGCCTTGGTAAATTTAAGAAAATTGAAATCATATCAAGTATCTTTTCCAACCACAACGCTATGAGACTAGATATCAATTACAGGAAAAGATCTGTAAAAAATACAAACACATGGACGCTACACAATACACTACTTAATAACGAAGTGATCACTGAAGAAATCAAAAGGGAAATCAAAAAATACCTAGAAACAAATGATAATGGAGACACGACGACCCAAAACCTATGGGATGCAGCAAAAGCAGTGCTAAGAGGGAAGTTTATAGCAATACAAGCCTACATCAAGAAACAGGAAACATCTCAAATAAACAACCTAACCTTGCACCTAAAGCAATTAGAGAAAGAAGAGCAAAAAAACCCCAAAGCTAGCAGAAGGAAAGAAATCATAAAGATCAGATCAGAAATAAATGAAAAAGAAATGAAGGAAACAATAGCAAAAATCAATGAAACTAAAAGCTGGTTCTTCGAGAAGATAAACAAAATTGATAAACCATTAGCCAGACTCATCAAGAGAAAAAGGGAGAAGACTCAAATCAATAGAATTAGAAATGAAAAAGGAGAAGTAACCACTGACACTGCAGAAATACAAACGATCATGAGAGATTACTACAAGCAACTCTATGCCAATAAAATGGACAACCTGGAAGAAATGGACAGATTCTTAGAAATGCACAACCTACCGAGACTGAACCAGGAAGAAATAGAAAATATGAACAGACCAATCACAAGCACTGAAATTGAAACTGTGATTTAAAATCTTCCAACAAACAAAAGCCCAGGACCAGATGGCTTCACAGGCGAATTCTATCAAACATTTAGAGAAGAGCTAACACCTATCCTTCTCAAACTCTTCCAAAATATTGCAGAGGGAGGAACACTCCCCAACTCATTCTACGAGGCCACCATCACCCTGATACCAAAACCAGACAAAGATGTCACAAAGAAAGAAAACTACAGGCCAATATCACTGATGAACATAGATGCAAAAATCCTCAACAAAATACTAGCAAACAGAATCCAACAGCACATTAAAAGGATCATACACCATGATCAAGTGGGGTTTATCCCAGGAATGCAAGGATTCTTCAATATATGCAAATCAATCAACGTGATACATCATATTAACAAACTGAAGGAGAAAAACCATATGATCATCTCAATAGATGCAGAGAAAGCTTTCGACAAAATTCAACACCCATTTATGATAAAAGCCCTGCAGAAAGTAGGCATAGAGGGAACTTTCCTCAACATAAAAAAGGCCATATATGACAAACCCACAGCCAACATTGTCCTCAATGGTGAAAAACTGAAACCATTTCCACTAAGATCAGGAACAAGACAAGGTTGCCCACTCTCACCACTATTATTCAACATAGCTTTGGAAGTGTTAGCCACAGCAATCAGAGAAGAAAAAGAAATAAAAGGAATCCAAATCGGAAAAGAAGAAGTAAAGCTGTCACTGTTTGCAGATGACATGATACTATACATAGAGAATCCTAAAGATGCTACCAGAAAACTCCTAGAGCTAATCAATGAATTTGGTAAAGTAGCAGGATACAAAATTAATGCACAGAAATCTCTTGCATTCCTATATACTAATGATGAAAAATCTGAAAGTGAAATTAAGAAAACACTCCCATTTACCATTGCAACAAAAAGAATAAAATATCTAGGAATAAACCTACCTAAGGAGACAAAAGACATGTATGCAGAAAATTATAGGACACTGATGAAAGAAATTAAAGATGATACAAATAGATGGAGAGATAGACCATGTTCTTGGATTGGAAGAATCAACATTGTGAAAATGACTCTACTACCCAAAGCAATCTACAGATTCAATGCAATCCCTATCAAATAACCACTGGCATTTTTCACAGAACTAGAACAAAAAATTTCACAATTTGTATGGAGACACAAAAGACCCCGAATAGCCAAAGCAATCTTGAGAACGAAAAATGGAGCTGGGGGAATCAGGCTCCCTGACTTCAGACTATATTACAAAGCTACAGTAATCAAGACAGTTTGGTACTGGCACAAAAACAGAAATATAGATCAATGGAACAGGATAGAAAGCCCAGAGATAAACCCACGCACATATGGTCACCTTATCTTTGGTAAAGGAGGCAAGCATATACAGTGGAGAAAAGACAGCCTCTTCAATAAGTGGTGCTGGGAAAACTGGACAGGTACATGTAAAAGTATGAAATTAGAACACTCCCTGACACCATACACAAAAATAAACTCAAAATGGGTTAAAGACCTAAGTGTAAAGCCAGACACTATCAAACTCTTAGAGGAAAACATAGGCAGAACACTCTATGACATACATCACAGCAAGATCCTTTTTGACCCACCTCCTAGAGAAATGGAAATAAAAACACAAGTAAACAAATGGGACCTAATGAAACTTAAAAGCTTTTGCACAGCAAAGGAAACCATAAACAAGACAAAAAGACAACCCTCAGAATGGGAGAAATTATTTGCAAATGAAGCAACTGACAAAGGATTAATCTCCAAGATTTACAAGCAGCTCATGCAGCTCAATAACAAAAAACAAACAACCCAATCCAAAAATGGGCAGAAGACCTAAATAGACATTTCTCCAAAGAAGATATACAGATGGCCAACAGACACATGAAAGAATGCTCAACATCATTAATCATTAGAGAAATGCAAATCAAAACTACAATGAGGTATCATCTCACACCGGTCAGAATGGCCATCATCAAAAAATCTACAAACAATAAATGCTGGAGAGGGTGTGGAGAAAAGGGAACACTCTTGCACTGTTGGTGGGAATGTAAATTGATACAGCCACTATGGAGAACAGTATGGAGGTTCCTTAAAAAACTACAAATAGAACTACCATACGACCCAGCAATCCCACTACTGGGCATATACCCTGAGAAAACCATAGGTCAAAAAGAGTCATGTACCAAAATGTTCATTGCAGCTCTATTTACAATAGCCAGGACATGGGAGCAACCAAAGTGTCCATTGACAGATGAATGGATAAAGAAGATGTGGCACATATATACAATGGAATATTACTCAGCCATAAAAAGAAATGAAATGGAGGTATTTGTAATGAGGTGGATGGAGTTAGAGTCTGTCATACAGAGTGAAGTAAGTCAGAAAGAGAAAAACAAATACAGTATGCTAACACATATATATGGAATCTAAGGAAAAAAAAAAAGATCATGAAGAACCTAGTGGCAAGATGGGAATAAAGACACAGACCTACTAAAGAATGGACTTGAGGATATGGGGAGGGGGAGAGTTGAGATGTGACAGGGTGAGAGAGTGTCATGGACATATATACACTACCAAATGTAAAATAGATAGCTAGTGGGAAGCAGCCACATAGCACAGGGAGATCAGCTCGGTGCTTTGTGACCGCCTGGGGAGGTGGGATGGGGAGGGTGCGAGGGAGGGAGATGTGGGAGGGAGGAGATATGTGGATATATGTATATGTATAGCTGATTCACTTTGTTATAAAGCAGAAACTAACACACCATTGTGAAGCAATTATACTTCAATAAAGATGTTAAAAAAAAAAAAAGAATTGAAAAACAAATGTAGAGAAGGAAAAAACTATTCCTCTACACTTTTTGTTTGTAACTGGGGTGTGCAAATTAAACTGACAAAAGACAGATTAAAAAAAAAAAAAAAAAAAAAACAGCCCATAATCCCACTGCCCAAATATGCCATTAATATTTTCTTAAATAGTGAAATTAGGGATCATATTTTTTTTAACTTTCTATAATCAGTTCTCCTTTCTTTTATTTATTTATTTATTTATTTATTTATTTATGGCTGCACCGGGTCTTAGTTGTGGCATGCATGATCTTTCGTTGAGGTTCCCGGGCTCAGTAGTTGCAGTGTGCAGGTTTAGTTGCCCCATGGCATGTGGGATCTTAGTTCCCCAACCAGGGATCAAATCCGCGTCCCCTGCATTGGAAGGTGAATTCTTAACCACTGGACCTCCAGGGAAGTCCCAATATTTTTAACAGAAAAAAATACCTCCCCACTCCTAGTTCTATTCCCCCAACAGTAACCACAGTTTTTTGTTTACCTTTCTAGTAAATAATAATCATAATGGCATATATTATCAGCATATACGTGTTTGGATAAAAATCCATACACAAAACCATCATACTATAACTACTCTGCACCTTACTCTCTATGCTTATAATGTATCTTGGCAATCCTTATCAACACAGTTATTTTAATGGCCATGCTGTACTTTTAAAAAAGCACTTTGCTATCATACCTTAGTCTCATTGAAATACATTGAAACAGAATATCTCTATTTTGCAGTTAACAAAACTGACCCAGTGTGAGATTAAATGACCTGTCCACGGTCTCACTGGAGTTGGAAGCTGAGGGCTCATTAGACCTGGGTTCCTTTTATTCCCTGTGCCACAGCGCCCCCCAGTGGCGCTCAGGTCACATTTTCCACCCACAGCACCAGGGTGTCCATCTTTTTCAGTCCTCCAGTTCCCAGGAAATTTTTCATTTCAATTTATTAAGGCCATCTCACACCCTAAGACAAGGCATCTCCTTTTCAATCGAGCTCTTCTATTTGTGAAATAATGTTTATAATCATTGCATTGGGATTTAAAATTCATACTAGAATGAATTTTTATAGGTTGTATATCCTATAATATCTAATATTCTAAGCCTTTAATGTAAAAAGAGAAGGTATAGATGACCAGAGAAGTTTCTTTTTATCAATTTTTAAAATTTAATCCTATGTACTGGGCATTTTAAATGTTTGTGGTTCTTAACCTTTTGGGGGGACATGGACTCTTTTGAGAATCTGATGGAGGCCACCAATCCCCTTCTGAGACAAAAGCACAGACACAAAAAACATTGCTCTTAATCCCAAGGCAGTTGAAGAATTTCTAAAGGCCATCCACAGGCCCCAGGTTAAAAACCACTGCAATCATGATTTCACCTCCCCATTTTAATCAGTGTCACAACATGCTTTTAATTAGCTCTAACTTTTAACATGTATGCCAAATCTTCTCAGCCTGATTGGATATTTAGGGATATCTCAGTATGAGCTCAACTATCTCGGGCAATCTGAACACCCTGCAATATTTTGTTTCAAATGTTTTTAAAACGAAGAGAATTAAATTTCATTTTCCATTGAAATAGTTATTCAACAAAAAAGATATTGAAATTAAGGTTTGACCTACGTTACACAGTGATAACTGATGCTCAATCCTTACTTACACTGAAAACAAAACCAAACCAAAAAAAAAAAAAACCCTAGGCTTTGGATATAGTAGGGGGGTGTAGAGGGGACGCAGGATTCATCACCTCAATTAATCATTAACTTCAGAAATATAATGACCCTCAGGGGCAGAGAAAGTTTACCCTATGGCTTTTGGGTGGCAAAAACACCCCCTAAAGGGACTTCCCTGGTGGCTCAGTGGTTAAGACTCTGCACACCCAATGCAGGGGGCCCGGGTTCGATTGCTGGTCAGGGAACTAGATCCCACGTGAATGCCGCAGCTAAGAGTTCACATGCCACAACTAAGGAGCCCACGTGCCGCAACTAAGGAGCCCATGTGCCACAACTAAGGAGTCCGCCTGCCGCAACTAAGACCCGGCACAACCAAATAAATAAATAATTTTTTTTTAATTTATTAAAAAAAAAACACCCCTTAAAGAAAATCTTTCTTCTACCACCTTTCAAGTCTGCTACTCTAACTAGGGTACCCTTTCCTGAGGTGTCTTAGGACATCACTCTACAAATGCTCAGATCCTCATCGAAATGGAGTCTGCATATAACACCATCAATAAGTAACAATAAAGGACTGTATCTATTTTTTTCTTCACATGGTTAAAACTACCTTTAATTTCCCTTTTCCACCAAGTGACCATCCAACTTTCCAGCCCAAAGGCCACCCTGAACAAGAATTTAGTCTGCTGCCTAGAGTGTGAAAAAGCTGTTTTCAAGCCTTTCAAAAAAGTGACCCTTTTTTCACTATTTAATAAGGTGAGAAAAAGAGGGAAAGAGGGTAGTAACAATAACATCATTTTCTCACCTCTAAGAGCTTCTCCAAGGCCCTGTTCCCAACACCACCCCTAACCTCATCTCCCAAAGAATAAACACTTTCTTAAACACGAATCCAATCCCTCTTTACTAACTCTGCGTGTTCAGAGAAGAAATAGAGGACAGAGGCCCCTGCAGACTTGGAAGACGGTGGCCTTGCTGTGCCAGAGACTGGTTGCCCAGTGGAAGCAATTCCTCAGAGCCGCAAAGGAGCCTCCCTTCCCACGTTAGTAGCAAATATTAGAACAGGTAGCTTTACCTTTTGGGGTTTTAGGGGATTTTTTGCCTTGGATCCGTTTCTCTGACTGGAAGTATTTTGTCATTTGTTGTGATTGTTCTTATTATTATTAATACAACAGAAACCCTAGAGCATAAAGACACAGGACTTATAGGTGTACACCTGATTCACTCTGAAATTGTATTTAGCCTTCAAAGGGATGTTATTTAGCTTGCTAGGGGGTCTGTAATGATGCAACCTCCCCCTTTCTTCAATTCCTAGGCTTACAACAAGCTCTCAAAACAGATTCTCCCCCTCGTGATGACCACTTTCCCAGGAAGATATTTTAATTAATTAAATACAGCACAGAAGCCATTACTCCCCCTCTGTTAGTAGAGAGCAGGTTTAACCAGTGTGTCTGCCCCATCTGAGTGCACTATCAAAGGGCTTTAGAAGGCCACCCAGAAAAATATATGCAAGAAAAATTACTGTAACCCCGTGCTGGGCTAGCTCACTGGGAAACTTCTGATTACCTAGCAATACGCACTCGTCCTTGGCTAACAAATATCCTCACTTTAACATATATGCCTGGCCTCAGCACTTTTCCGTCCTGAACTCTGCTGTCCTTTGATCCTCTTGACAGCACACATGTGTTCCGGGGCTCTTGAGGCTTGTGGGTGGCAATGTACCAGGAAGTGTGACCCTGGGGCCCCCATTCATTCTCCAGACAAGGAACAGCGTCTGTGGGCGGCCACCAGCGAGAGGTCAGGCTTAGGTTTCCAGAAAGGCTGACCACGATTCCAGAGACAAGCATTTCAGCAGAGGTACCACCTTATTCACATGCTGTCAGGAGCCATGATGTCTGTCCCCTACTCAAAAAACAAATCTGTTGTTTATGGCCTATAAGGAGGGACAAGAACCTTGTCATTGATAGAGCCCTTCCTATGTGTTAGGCACTATGTTAGCTAATTTGCCCACATTTTCTCAGTGTGGGCAAAGTTCCCAATTTCTACAAGCCTGGGAGGTAGAAATTATTAACCCTATTTTTTCAGATGAGAAAACAGATCCAGAGAAAAATGATTTCTCCGGTGGTACCAGCCATCACGCGATGGAGCCAAGATTGGAGTTCTTGTTTCACTTTCTGATTTGAAATGCTCAGATGTTGGACGTCTTAAAGCTACTGGTGAGATACTGCTTTAGCATATGCCAGCAAACAGGAGAAAAGGAGAACATTCTTTCCAAGAGTGTTCCAAGAAATATTATTCAAGAATGTAACCCCAAAGAGAACCCATATGGTTTTCTCTGTAACGAAACATATAGAAAAAGAAGGGAGTTGGCATCCTTTCCTCTCCCCTCAGTCCGTCCTAACCCCACCCACCACTGACTCTGCTCCTCCGTGTGGCTTCTCTGAGTGCCCTTCATCTGGAACACAGCCCTGGCTAGCATAGCAGTACCATTCATTTGGCACTTTACCATATACTGCTTTATAACAGTACCCCTTCTCACTACCCCGCTGAACTCCCAGTTACTCTAATAAGCAGAGAAATGCTAAGAAAAAAAAAAAAAAAGTAAGCATCTATTGATGGATGAATGGATAAAGAAAATGTGGTATGTATATATATAATAGAAGATATATACAAATATGTATACAATAGAATATTATTAGCCATAAAAAAGAAGGACATCTTGGGCTTCCCTGGTGGCGCAGTGGTTGAGAATCTGCCTGCCAACGCAGGGGACACGGGTTCGAGCGCTGGTCTGGGAAGATCCCACATGCCGCGGAGCAGCTGGGCCCGGGAGCCACAACTACTGAGCCTGTGCGTGTGGAGCCTGTGCTCCGCAACAAGAGAGGCCGCGACAGTGAGAGGCCTGCGCACCGCGATGAAGAGTGGCCCCCGCTCGCCGCAACTAGAGAAAGCCCTCGCACAGAAACGAAGACCCAACACAGCCAAAAATAAATAAATAAATAAATTTATTTAAAAAAAAAAAAAAGAAGGACATCTTGCCATTTGCAACATGGATGGACTTTGAGGGCATTATGCTAAGTGAAATAAGTCAGACAGAGAGAGACAAATACTGTATGATCTCACTTATATGTGGTATCTAAAAAAAAATAAAATAAAACAAAGAAACTGAACTTATGGATACAGAAGACAGATTGATGATTGGCAGAGGCAGGGGGCGGGGGGAATGAGGTGAAGGGAGTCAAAAGGTACAAACTTCCAGTTATAAAGTAAACCAGTCCTGGGGATGTCATGTACAGCATGGAGACTATACTTAACAATACTGTATTACATATTTGAAAGTTGCTAAGAGAGTGGATCTTAAAAGTTCTCATCACAAGAAAAAAAATTTGTAACTACATATGGTGATGGATGTTAATTGGACTATTGCGGTGATCATTTCGCAAGACATACAAATATCAAACCATTACGTTGTACACCTGAAACTAATATAATTTTCTTTGTCAATTATATCTCAATGTTTTAATATAGTCAAAAAAAAAAAAGTAAAGATCCTGGACATTTCACAGATTGAATCATCAGCCCCCGATATCCAGAGCTGACTATTACAGTGGGAGCTTCAGAGCATGGAAGTCTCTGCACGGCCCACTGGCAGAGAGGAAGGGAAGCCAGGACAGAGCTTTCAAGATTCACTTGGAATATACTGAGTTGTTCAGCAGTGAAGGAGCAAGAGACAAGGAAGCCCGTGGCAGCTCCAAGAAAAAGAAAACTCCAGTGACAGAACTGAGTTAAGTCAATCATGAGGGTCTTCCCAAAAGCGTCCCAAAACTTTTTAATGCATCTAACAAAATTTTATGGATGCCAGAATTTTTCTGTTTCTCCTTTTTTTTGTTTCACAACCCAGTTTCCATTATCTTACTAGCCAAAACCATCTTTCATATTTTCCTGAAACATTCACTATGAAAGCGGCTAGTGGGGTACCTGGGAATGGTCCTCCAAACCACCACTGGCACATTAGCATTTGTTTATCGGTTTTGCTACATGATTCCTTGGACGCCAAAGGGCTGAGATTCCAGCGTCCATGGATAGTGAGGCAGAGTGGTCTTGTGGGATGGGCACCCTGGCAGTGGGTGCTGGCTCCACCTGTGTGGAGACAGGCTCTGTCACTTCACTATCAGAGCACCCATTTTCCCCTAGATGAAACAAGGATAAACATCCTTGCCTTGCCCTGGGTTGCATATTAAAGGAAATAATTTGTATGGATGTTCAATGTGAGAGATGAATATTTCTATGGCAGTGACAGGGTTCAGGACATGCTTACCCCAAAATAGGGCACCTTGGCATATTGGATATTTCTACCTGAAAGAACTTGAGAAACGGCTTGTGCAGGCAGGACTTTTCTGACCTTTCCCTGAAGCAGGTCATAAAACCCTCATGTGAGACGTGCTCTCCCAATACCCTGAGGAAGGAGCATCGCTATCTCTGAAGAAAAAGGGACACAGGGAGGAATTTGAACCAACAGGCCTTGCTGAGTTTCCCCCAGTTTACTACACTTAGCTCATACCCTTCATCCCATCATCTCTCCACGACTTCCATTCTTCATCCAATCTAGCATAAAAACACTCAGGTTTATACAACGGAATATTACTTGGTCATAAAAAATACTGCCATCTGCAGTGACATGGGTGGACCTAGAGACTGTCAGACTGAGTGAAGCAAGTCAGACAGAGAAAGACAAATATCATATGATATCGCTTATATGTGGAATCTAAAAATATGGTACAATGAACTTATTTATAAAACAGAAATAGAGTCACAGATGTAGAAAACAAACTTATGGTTACCAAAGGGGGAAAGGCAGGGAGGGATAAATTGGGAGATTGGGATTGACATACTCACTACTATATATAAAATAGATAACTAATAAGGACCTACTATATAGCACAGGGAAGTCTACTCAGTACTCTGTAATGAACTACATGGGAAAAGAATCTAAAAAAGAGTGCAAGCAAGATCCATTTTGACCCACCTCCTAGAGAAATGGAAATGAAAACAAAAATAAGCAAATGAGAGCTAATGAAACTTAAAAGCTTTTGCACAGCAAAGGAAACCATAAACAGGACGAAAAGACACCCCTCAGAACGGGAGAAAATATTTGCAAATGAAGCAACTGACAAAGGATTAATCTCCAAAATTTACAAGCAGCTCATGCAACTCTATATCAAAAAAACAAACAACCCAATCCAAAAATGGGCAGAAGAACTAAATTGACATTTCTCCAAAGAAGATTGCCAACAAACACATGAAAGAATGCTCAACAGCACTAATCATTAGAGAAATGCAAATCAAAACTACAATGAGGTATCACCTCACACCAGTCAGAATGGCCATCATCAAAAAATCTACAAACAATAAATGCTGGAGAGGGTGTGGAGAAAAGGAAACCCTCTTGCACTGTTGGTGGGAATGTAAATTGATACAGCCACTATGGAGAACAGTATGGAGGTTCCTTAAAAAACTACAAATAGAACTACCATACGACCCAGCAATCCCACTACTGGGCATATACCCTGAGAAAACCATAATTCAAAAAGAGTCATGTACCACAGTGTTCATTGCAGCTCTATTTACAATAGCCAGGACATGGAAGCAACCTAAGTGTCCATCGACAGATGAATGGATAAAGAAGATGTGGCACATATATACAATGGAATATTACTCAGCCATAAAAAGAAACGAAATTGAGTTATTTGTGGTGAGGTGGATGGACCTAGAGTCTGTCATACAGAGTGAAGTAAGTCAGAAAGAGAAAACAAATACCGTATGCGAACACATATATATGGAATCTAAAAAAAAAAAAATGGTTCTGAAGAACCTAGGGGCAGGACAGGAACAAAGACGCAGATGTAGAGAATGGACTTGAGGACATGGGGAGTGGGAAGGGTAAGCTGGGACAAAGTGAGAGAGTGGCATGGACATATATATACTACCAAATGTAAAATAGATAGCTAGTGGGAAGCAGCTGCATAGCACAGGGAGATCAGCTCGGTGCTTTGTGACCACCTAGAGGGGTGGGATAGGGAGGTTGGGAGGGAGACGCAAGAGGGAGGAGATATGGGGATATATGTACATGTATAGCTGATTCACTTTGTTATGAAGCAGAAACTGACACACCATTGTAAAGCAATTATACCCCAATAAAGATGTTAAAAAAATAAAAAAGAGTGGATATTGGAATTCCCTGGTGGTCCAATGGTTAGGACTCCAGGCTTTCACTGCCGAGGGCCCAGGTTCAGTCACTGGTCGGGGAACTAAGATCCTGCAAGCTACATGGCCAAAAAAATTAAAATTTTGAAATTAAAAAATAAAATAAATAAAACTAAAAAGAGTGGATATATATATATGTATAACTGATTCACTTTGCTGTAAAGCAGAAACTAATACAACATTGTAAATCAACTATACTCCAAAAAAAATTAATTAAAAAAAAAAACACTCAGGTTTAACCATTTCTTTGGGTCTTCATTTCATTATGAAGTCTCTTGTGTCACATGAAACTTAAATAAATATGTGTACTTTTCTCCTGTTAATCTTCATCAGTTTCATTTTCAGACCCAGCCATGGACCCTAAAAAGTTTGAGGAAAACTTTTTCCTCACCTATAGCAGGGAGCATATTAAAAGATGAAAGTACCAGAATGCGGTGCTTTGTCATCATGGCAGAGTTTGGATGTAGCTTATCAATGTTCTTACCCTGGAACTGTTGGGTCAAGATTGTTTGGTCAGTTAATTCTATACAAAATCAAAGTGCCTAACTATTATTGGAAGAAGTGTTACTGAGTCCTCACGGGTTTGTTGCTTATATTTTTTGTTTAAAGTTAAAAGTCAAAGGATTTCCCTGGCGGTACGGTGCTTAAGACTCTGCGCTTCCACTGCAGGGGGCGTGGGTTCAATCCCTGGTCGGAGAACTAAGATCCTACATGCTGTGTGGCAGGGCCAAAAAATAAAAAAATAAAGTTAAAAGTCAAGTATTTTAGTGTACATACATCTGATGGTGATGGTTTTAAATAAAACTGGATTCAAAAGCTGGGTAGAAGATCAAAAGGAAGTCAGGTCTGTGTTTTCCTCTCAGCTTTCAAAATGCTCTTTTCACCCCATCTGCACCTTGGAGGACAGGTGACCCTACAGCAGAAGGCCCGGCCACACCACAATATTACACAGTCAGCAGCTGGCTTTGCTCTGCTCAGACCTATGAAACACTTAGGTCTCACAGATGCAAACCCAACACATACTTTCATAAAAAGTCAGTTCTCTTCTCTTTCAGGATGTTAATATCAATTCATTTACCCTCTGCCTGTCTGAAGAAGGTTGCAATAAACTCATTGGCTTTGCCTCTGAAACCTCTTTTGCACTACCCATGTCCAGTTTGAAGGACAAAAAATCCAAAGACTGCTCCTTTTTTATGGTCAATGATACCTTTTTCAAAGACCTTTCCAGCTCACACCAGGAAAGATCTATGCTATTCCAAACACTTTAAAAATCAGTTGGGGCTTCCCTGGTGGCGCAGTGGTTGAGAGTCTGCCTGCCAATGCAGGGGACACGGGTTCGAGCCCTGGTCTGGGAAGATCCCACATGCCGCGGAGTGGCTGGGCCCGTGAGCCACAACTACTGAGCCTGCACGTCTGGAGCCTGTGCTCCGCAACAAGAGAAGCCGCGGAAGTGAGAGGCCCGCGCACCGCGATGAAGAGTGGCCCCTGCTCGCCACAACTAGAGAAAGCCCTCGCACAGAAACGAAGACCCAACACAGCCATAAATAAATAAATAAATAAATAAATAAATAAATAAATAAATAAAATCAGTTGACTTCTTTTGGGGGAAGAAAAAACTCCTTGTTTATTCTGAGAAGGCATGCCAAAATATGACATTGAGATTTTTAGTTCGGTTCAGCTGATGTATTTCAAGCAATTGCAAGCTACACAGCTCTTTTCTCTGATGTGATATGCCTTTCAACAGATCTCTTGGCTGCTTTCAATAGATGATGTACCTCAATCCTCAGGGATTCAATGACTAAAAAATTCGAGTTTTTTTTTTTTTTTGCACATATTCTATTAGCATAAACTGTGGATGGGCATTTTTTCCTCCCAAGCCTTAGTTTTCTGTAGATTACTTTAAATGCAGGAATCTGTGGAAAGCAGAAAATGTCTGTACAGTAATGTTTCACCCAATTAATCATATTTCCATTACCTTTGCTAAACCACAAGGTAATTTAGCTCAAAAACAGATCAATGGAACGCTTGACACTGTGTATCTTCTCAAGCGGTTCATTATGGAAGAATAAAAGGCCATCAAAGGAAAACAGAGATAGGAAAGGAATCACTGAGTCAGAAAACAAAAATTTTTCTATATGAAAACATCCATCAATACTTAGGAAACACATGATTTTTAGACACTTACAAATAAAATACCCCAACTCCCCCCCAAATCCCTTAAAACTAAGTTACGTCTATCACTAAACGGGCCCACTTTGATTATTTTCCAGCATTAAATATTATACAAATATACGTGCTTTAAAATACTCTTTCAAAACAACAGCAAAGACTTAGAAGTGTCTGAAAGGATAAAGAACCATTAATAAAAGACTTTTCAAAACTAGATACAGTTCTTTTAAGAAGTAACTTTGCCAGCTTTGCTGCTGGAAGATTTCACATAAAAATAACAATATAGTATTTTTCGTAGCCAGAAGGATACTTATATTGTATGATATTATTAATACCACTCTTTACTTCACCTTCATTGTTTTTTGGCTTGTACTTATCAGCAACCTAAGTAAAATAAAAATACGAATATACAGAGTATACACAAAATGAGATTCTATTTGATTCCCATTTTAACATTACCTTTCTACACCATCTGCCTCTGGATTTCCCATAAAAAATCTTTTGCTTTGAAAATCTTCATCTTTGCCAAAAGACAGTTTCTAGAGCTTTGGAAAGTTGTCACACTAATACAATCGCAAAATGAAATGGCATGGAGCAGCTTAGGAAGACACAGGAGAGTGGGTGTTTTATTACATTTCTCCACCAGATCATTGTTTCTAGGAGGTAATCCATAAATTTTTAATTCTTCTAGTGTTCCTGAGCAATGTAAAAAGAACCGTTCCTGACCTAGTTCAACCTCTTTTTTCACAGTAGTGGCAATAATTTTATTGTGCAAGAGAAACTGGTTATTCTGTTACCTTTTGGGTTCATGCTTATTGAATGGTAAAGTATAATTTATGTGCTTCTCTTTAGATAATGAATATCAAGATCCCTTCAAGGCTCAGAACAGGTAATACTCATTAAATTCAAGGCTGCAGACAACATATAGATGAGTGACTGGCTTTTCATATTGTGACAGTTAATCTCCATTAAATTATAGTGGTTCAGTAATTCAGAGTGATTTTTAATGATCCTGTTTGACATCAAAGTCTATAAGTGCACTTGAATTGGGAAAGATAGGATTTCCTAATACGTGAGCCTTCAGGGTGAATGAGTTTGAGTTCACATAATCTGTATCTGAACCACGTTTATTACTCCACAGATCATATAGTGAGTGGTTTACACAAGGAAGACTCCCAATGACTAGTATGTCAGTTTTGTCTCAAGTAGACCACATGTCAGAGAGGCAAATTAGGACAAGATGTAAACAGAAAAACAGAAAGCATTGAACCCTTTAACTATGTAACATTGTGGTTTTACCGCAAAGTGGGAGGGTCTAATAAATATAAATGATTAATTCCTACAGGTATTTCTGTACAGATGCAAACCATAGGAGATCAACAGCTTATGAATATTCCCTGGCCACTGAACAATCAAATTGCAGATTCGAGGGAGCTAAAATTCATTAAATGAATTAAATTCATATGTAAAAATGATTATGATGTTAATTAAGTCAGAAAAATAAATATTAATAAATGAATAATGGCAATATAAGACTAGAAGAAACCCAGAATTAAAATTGGGGAGTTATAGAAGAGAATCCATGGAGAGAATCTATAGGTTCTATTATCAGTGCTTCTTAGGCTTTCATATTTATCTGGACAGTCACAAAGAAACTATCAGCATTCAGAGTTGACACAACAGAGAGATGCCTTACAAAAACTCTTCTTATGGTCTTGGCTTAAGAAATATTGCATTTTCTGGGCAGAAGACCTATAATAGACTTTTCTCCAAAGAAGACATACAGATGGCCAAAAGGCACATGGAAATATGCTCAACATGCAAATTATTAGAGAAACTCACATGAAAACTATAATGAGGTACCACCTCACACCACTCAAAATGGTCATCATCAAAAAGTCTAGGGACTTCCCTCATGGTCCAGTGGTTAAGAATCTGCCTTCCAGGGGCTTCCCTGGTGGCTCAGCGGTTGAGAATCTGCCTGCCAGTGCAGGGCACACGGGTTCGAGCCCTGGTCTGGGAAGATCCCACATGCCGCGGAGCAACTAGGCCCGTGAGCCACAACTACTGAGCCTGCGCATCTGGAGCCTGTGCTCCGCAACAAGAGGCCACGATAGTGAGAGGCCCACACACCACGATGAAGAGTGGCCCCCGCTTGCCGCAGCTAGAGAAAGCCCTCGCACAGAAACTAAGACCCAACACAGCCAAAAATTAAAAAAAATTAAAAAAAAAAAAAAAAAAGAATCTGCCTTCCAAAGCAGGGGACACGGGTTCGACCCTGGGTCGGGGAAGTAAGATCCCACATGCCACGGGGCAACGAAGCCTGCACACTCTACAGCCTGCACGCCACAAATAGAGAGCACTCATGCCGCAACTACTGAGCCCATGTGCCACAATGAAAGATTCCGTGTGCCACAATGAAGACCTGACGCAGCCAAATAAATAAATAAATAAATATTTTTTTAAAAAGTCTAGAAACAATAAATGCTGGGACTTTTCTGGTGGCACAGTGGTTAAGATTCTGTGCTCCCAGTGCAGGGGGCCTGGGTTCGATTCCTGGTGAAGGAATTAGATCCCACATTTATGCTGCAACTAACAGTTCACATGCCACAACTAAGGAGCCCGTGTGACGCAGCTACAGAGCTGTCGAGCCGCAACTAAGGAGCCCACAAGCCACAACTAAGGAGCCCGCCTGCTGCAACTAAGACCCAGCACAACCAAATAAATAAATAAATTTTTTTTAAAAAAAAGAATGATAGAAACAATAAATGCTGGAGAGAGTGTGGAAAAAAAAAAAATCCTACACTGTTCCTGGGAATGAAAATTGCTAGACCCAATATGGAGATCAGTGTGGAGGTTCCTTAAAAAATTGAAATTCAGATGCCAAATGATGCAGCAATCACACTCCTGGGCATATCTTCAGAGAATACCATAATTCGAAAGGATACATGCTACTCAGTGTTGAATAGAGCACTATTTACAATGACCAAGATATAGAGGCAACCTAAATGCCCATTGAGAGGTGAATGGATAAAGAAGATGTGGTACATATACACAATGGAATAGTACTCAGCCATAAAAAAGAATGAAGTAATGCCAGTTTAACCAACATGGATGGACTAGGGATGTAAATATGAAGTGAAGTAAGGCAGACAAACACCGAAAAACATCATATCATACCATGAATATGTGGAATCTAAAAATAGAAACAAAAAAACTAATTTACAAAACTAAAACAAACTCACAGAATTAGAAAAAAAACATATGGTTACCAAAGAAAAAGGAGGTGGGGAGGGATAAATTGGGAGACTGGGATTAACACGAACATATTAATATATATAAAATAAATAATAAACACATACCAACTGCAGACCATAGTAAATTTAACTAAACACTGTGTTAAACTCTATGAGGGTAAGGAACCAAAACAGAATAAATATATCTATATGTATAACTGAATCCTCTTGTGGTACAACTAAAAGAAACAAACATTATGAATCAAATATACTCCAATAGAAAAATAAAATCAAATTAAAAAACAAACAAACCCAGGAAGAAATTCTTATAATATTCTCCTCAGGCTCCGGTTACCTAGGCTTTTGTCACCTCCCTGGAGCCTCAGCAGCCTGGGACCCAAGGCTGGCCCACCATAGGGCTGAGGGACCTGGGGAGGATGTGCAGGCACATGAGCCTCCTTTCCGACCTGGAGCGCCTCATCCCCTCTGGATGGCAACACAAACTCCACATCCAGGCAGGCCCTGCTACGGCTAAAGCAGACCGAGTGCACCCAAGGATGCTGGACCCTCTGGGCTGGAAGGGTTTGGAAAAGTCCCCTGGTGTCCATGTCTCTTGCTGCTAAGGTTCCCAACTCCAGCCTTTTTCCTTAGAGTCACCGCCCCCCATTCAGCCGACAGCACATCGGGGTGTTGCAGGCCTTGGGATGAGTCCGGGGGAGGGACTGAAGGAAGAAGCAATGAGACAGAAACTTTTGGGTGTCTCTGCTGGCCCATTCACCGTAATTTCCAGCTCAGGAACACCACTTTGGCTAAGGCTCTGGTGGCGGAAGGAACCAGAGGCGGGAGTGATGAAATGCTGCCGCCTTGTGGCCATGGCCCGTAACGACAAGTTTCAACCCGGGCTTCTGGGCTGGAAATAACACCTGCCCTCAAGAGCCCTGGGGTGGGTACTCGCAAAAGAATTCAAAACACAGCTGACTTTCAAGAAGCCAGTTTCCACAGGTACACTGCATGCGCACGCTGCGTCCAGAGGGAACAGAAAAAGCTGCTCAAATTTGCCTATATTTAGACAAATGCCAATCACAGCCACAGTATCATATCACCCCACACCAGTCACTATGGCCATCCTCTAAAAGACTGGAAACCATGCAAGCTGGAGAGAAAGAGGAGAAAAGGGAACCCTCTCCACAATCGAGGAGCGGGGAAGGTAAATTGGTAGAGCCACTATGGAAAACTGTATGGAGGTTCCCTAAAAAAGGAAAAATGGAGCTACCATGTGATCTGGCAAGTCCAGTCCTGGGTGTATACCCGCAGAAAACCAGGACTGGAAAAGTTACATGCACTTGACGTTGACTGAAGCACCATTTAGAATAGTCACGACACGGAGGCAACCAAAATGTCCATCCAGAGATGAATGCCCAAAGAACACGTGCTGCATATTTACTATGAAGTACTATCAGCCCTAGAAAAGACTGAAATCATGCCATTTGCAGCAACACGGATCGACCTGGAAAGGTCACACAAAGTGAAATAATTCACACAGAGAAGGACAGATATCATATGATATCACGTATATGTAAAGTCTACAAATGGATACAAATGAACGAATTTCCAAACCCAAAACACACCCACAGAAATAGAAAATAAACTTATGGTTAACAAAGGGGAAAGGTGGCGGGCATGGGTAAATTAGGAGGTTGGAATTAACATATACACACGAATGTATATATATAACAGATAATCAACCAGGACCCACTGAGAGCATGGGGAAATCGACTCAACGCTCTGTCATAAGCTATATGGAAAAGAAATCTGAAAGAGATTGGATATATGTATATGTGTAAGCAAGTCACGTTCCTGTACCCCTAAAAAAACACAACAGTGTAAATCAGCTATACTGCCATAGAAAATGAACATCGAATTAATACAAACAAACAAACAAACAAACCCAGAAAGAAATGGCTACTGTCTTCTCCTCAGACATCGGGGACCTAGGCTTTTGTCACCTCCCTGCAGCCTGAGCAGCCTGGGTCCCAAGGCTGGACCGTCGTGGGGCTGAGCGAGCTGGGGAGGATGTGCAGGCACATGAGCCCCCCTTGGACCTGGAGCGCCTCGTCCCCTCTGGATGGCACCACAAACTCCACACCCAGGCAGGCCCTCCTACGGCTAAAGCAGACTGAGTGCACCCAAGGATGCTGGACCCTCTGGGCTGGAAGAGCTTGGAAAAGTCCCCTGGTGTCCACGTCTCCTGCTGCTAAGGTTCCCAACTCCAGCCTTTTTCCTTAGAGTCCCACCACCCCACCTTCAGCCGACAGCACCCTCTGCATCGAGGTATTGCAGGCCTTGGGATGAGTCCGGGGGAGGGACTGAAGGGTAACGGGGAAGAAGCAATGAGACACAAACTTTTGGGTGTCTCTGCTGGCCCATTCACCATAATTTCCAGCCCAGGAACACCACTTTGGCTAAGGCTCTGGTGGCCAGAGGAACCAGAGGCGGGAGTGATGAAATGCTGCCGCCTTGTGGCCACGGCCCGTAACGACAAGTTTCAACCCGGGCTTCTGGACACTTCATATTCACAAAGCCTGCGGGGCTAGAAATAACACCTGCCCTCAAGAAATGTCTTGGGGTGGGTAATCGCAAAAGAATCAAACAGGGCCGACTTTCAATAAGCCAGTTTCTACCCGCACATTGCACGCGCACGCTGTGTCCAAACGGGAACAGAAAAAGCTGTTCAACTTTGCTGATTTTTAGAGAAATGCCCATCACAGCTACCACGACCTATCACCCCACACTAGTCACAATGGCCATCCTCTAAAGGTCTGGAAACAATGCATGCTGGAGAGACCATGAGAAAAGGGAACCCCCTGCACTACTGGGGGGGAATGTAAATTGGTAGAGCCACTGTGGAAAACTGTGTAGAGATTCCTTAGAAAACAAAAATATGGAGCTACCATGTGATCCGGCTAGCCCAGTCCTGGGTGTATATCTGCAGAAAACCAGGATTGGAAAAGTTACATGCACTTGCCATTGACTGAAGCATCATTTACAATAGCCACGACACAGAGGGAACCGAAACGTCCACCCAGAGATGAATGGGTAAAGATCATGTGCTACACATCTACGATGAAATACTACTCAGCCCTAGAAAAGAATAAAATCATGCCATTTGCAGCATCTTGGATGGACCTAGAGAAGATCATACGAAGTGAAGTAAGTCAGACAGAGTGGACAAATATTATATCATATCATTTATATGTGGATTCTAAAAATTGATACAAATGACCTAATTTTGAAAAACGAAATAAGTCTCAGTAGTTAGAAAACAAACCTATGGTCACCAAGTGGAAATTTGGGGGGCGGGCAGCTTGAGAGATATATTGGGAGTTTGGGATTGATGTGCACACACTGCCTTTTTAAAATTAGATAATCAACAAAGACCCCTTGTATAGCACAGGGTTCTTTGCTCAACATTCTGTAATAGCGTAGTATAAAAATAATTTGTAAGAGAATAGATATATGTATACATATAATTGAATCACTTTGCTATACACCTGAAAATGACAGAACATTTTAAATCAAGTGTAGTCTAATATAAAATAAAATAAAAAATTTAAACCCAAAATCTAATTACAAGGAAAAAAATAAGAAATGCTTGCCTTTTAATTGTGAAAAATAAGGGCATAAAAAAAGAAATCTGAGAGTATCCTTGGAATCTCCCATTGATAAGGACAGTCTACCATTTGGCTTAGGGGTTTTTCATGATGGAATTATAAAATCAGTTTTCTAATGGTATAAGGTAAAATATATTTGGTCCTTAGCCACTTCGTGACTCTGCAAATTTGTGCCTATAACTGATTGTAAATGCAGAGCTTTGGCTTGAATTCTTTTATAATCTTGACTTGTTGTCAAAGCACTAAGAAGTGTTCTGGTAAATTATATGCTTCATTTTAATTCTACTTCAGAAAATTGAAGTGTTATTGGTACTTTCTAAACAACCTGGACAGTAAAATAGTTCAGATCAGCTGGGCTCAGGTAACAAAAAGACCCTGAAGTATATCATCCAAACCCAACAGAGCCTGCTTGTCACTCCTATAATAGTCTGAGAAGGGTACCCTGTTAGGCAGGCAGCTGTCCTTTGTGTGGTGATTCAGAGTGTCAGCTCTTTTCATGCCTTGTCTCTGCCATTCCTCAAGTCCTCACAGTGGCCTGCACCCAGTCAACAGAAGGGCTAAAACAAAGTCTGGAAGGGCAAGGTTCTCCTTTAAGCCTTGGCCTGGAGCAGACACACAGCACTTTTGCTAACATTCTACTGGCCTGATTTTGGTCATAGAGGCAAAGGGAAGCCAAAGGAGCTTGGTAAGTGAAGCCTAGCTGTGCCTCAGTCAATGGAAATGGATAAAAGGATTGCTGGTGAATGGCAGACAATCTCCGCCAGAGGCAAGTCAACTAATCTTGGGGCTCTGAGCTCCTTCATGTACAATTGTCTACATCCATGTACCAATCTTGAGGGCTTGTGTATATTTATCATCGACAAAAAAAAAAAAAAAAGAAGAAGAAGAAGAAAGAAAGAAAATAAATAAAAAGGTTGCAAATAAGAAAAGAGTTTATATGAAGTCTTAGAATTTGGGAGACACAGATTTGGGTAAAACCAAAAGAGTGTTCTGTGGAAGAGAAAGAGTCAGGGGCTTCTAAAGACGAAAGCCACAATGTTGTTAAAGTTCCTGGCAAGAATTGTGATTGACTCTGATGCAAGAAGGGAAATATCTGTCCTTAAGTAATGATGAGTTATTTTAGGGTAAGGGTCTGATAATAATCTTGAGTTTCTGGTAGATGTTCTGGATGACTGCATTAGGACACTAAGTGGTCAAAAGGTCAGATTCCATACAGTCTGAGGCATGCATAAGTCATACTTCCTCGTGGCCTCCCTGCTGCAATTTAGAGAGCTCTCTTAGCAATACCGACTCCATTTTTATTTTCCTTCCACAGTGTACCTATGAAGCACTTTGAGTTCCATGGATAAGCAGTGTATCAGTTAAATATCCTGCTGTTGTTTATGACATTGCTATGTTATTGGTAATTTGAAACATTACATTGGGTAAAGTAACAGTAAACAACATAGAACTTTCTACCAAAGAACATTATCAAAAACACCATGTTAAATGCAATCTTTCCTGGCAATAGAGGGATGAACTAAATGTTGTTCTAATCCCATGTTCTTTTATTCTCACTACATTATTCCATATGGGAAAGCTATTTCTTTCTTCCTAGTTGAAAGTGTTATTATTTCTGCTCCAGAATTGACAGATTTAACTAGTTCAACTTATCAGAAATGTAATTCTAGAAAACATCTAGCACCACTTAAAATACTTTCATAGAGTAACATTTTAAAATACAGAGGTCTGACCAGATGGCTTCACAGGTGAATTCTATCAAACATTAAGAGAAGCGCTAACACCCATCCTTCTCTAACTCTTCCAAAAAATTGCAGAGGAAGGAGCACTCCCAAACTCATTCTACGAGGCCACCATCACCCTGATACCAAAACCAGACAAAGATACTACAAAAAAAGAAAATTACAGACCAATATCACTGATGAATATAGATGCAAAAATCCTCAACAAAATACTAGCAAACAGAATCCAACAACACATTAAAAGGATCATACACCATGATCAGGTGGGATTTATCCCAGGGAAGCAAGGATTCTTCAATATACGCAAATCAATGGATGTGATACACCATATTAACAAATTGTAGAATAAAAACCATATGATCATCTCAATAGGTGCAGAAAAAGCTTTTGACAAAATTCAACACCCATTTATGATAAAAAAAAAAAACCTCTCCAGAAAGTGGGCACAGAGGGAAGCTACCTCAACATAATAAAGGCCATATACGACAAACCCACAGGAAACATCATTCTCAATGAACTGAAAGCATTTCCTCTAAGATCAGCAACAAGACAGGGATATCCACTCTTGCCACTATTATTCAACATAGTTTTGGAAGTCCTAGCCATGGCAATCAGAGAAGAAAGAGAAATAAAAGGAATACACATTGGAAAAGAAGTAAAATTCTCACTGTTTGCAGATGACATGATACTATACATGAGAATCCTAAAGATGCCACCAGAAAACTACTAGAGCTCATCAATGAATTTGGTAAAGTTGCAGGATACAAAACTAATGGACAGAAATCTCTTGCATTCCTATACACTAACAACGAAAAATCAGAAAGAGAAATTAAGGAACCAATCCCATTCACCATTGCAAAAAAAAGAATGAAATACCTAGGAATAAACCTACCTAAGGAGGTAAAAGACCTGTACTCAGAAAACTATAAGACACTGATGAAAGAAATCAAAGATGACACAAACAGATGGAGAGATATACCATGTTCTTGGATTGGAAGAATCAATACTGGGAAAATGACTATACTACCCAAAGCAATCTACAGATTCAATGCAATCACTATCAAATTACCAATGACATTTTTTACAGAACTAGAACAAAAAATCTTAAAATTTGTATGGAGACACAAAAGACCCCAAATAGCCAAAGCAATTTTGAGGGGGAAAAAATGCAGCTGGAGGAATCAGACTCCCTGACTTCAGACTATACTACAAAGCTACAGTAATCAAGACAATATGGTACTGGCACAAAAACAGAAATATAGATCAATGGAACAGGATAGAAAGCCCTGAGATAAACCCACACACCTGTGGTCAATTAATCTATGACAAAGGAGGCAAAGATATACAATGGTGAAAAGACAGTCTCTTCAATAAGTGGTGCTGGGAAAACTGGACAGCTACATGTAAAAGAATGAAATTAGAACACTCCCTAACACCATACACAAAAATAAACTCAAAATGGATTAAAGACCTAAATGTAAGACCGGACACTATAAAACTCTTAGAGGAAAACATAGGAAGAACACTCTTTAACATAAATCACAGCAAGATCTTTTTTGACCCACCTCCTAGAGTGACGGAAATAAAAACAAAAATAAACAAATGGGACCTAATGAAATTTAAAAGCCTTTGCACAGCAAAGGAAACTATAAACAAGACGAAAAGACAACCCTCAGAATGGGAGAAAATATTTGCAAACGAATCAACGGACAAAGGATTAATCTCCAAAATATATAAACAGCTCATGCAGCTCAACATTAAAAAAACAACGACCCAATCAAAAAATAGGCAGAAGACCTAAATAGACATTTCTCCAAAGAAGACATACAGATGGCCAAGAGGCACATGAAAAGCTGCTCAACATCACTAATCATTAGAGAAATGCAAATCAAAACTACAATGAGGTATCACCTCACACCAGTTAGAATGGGCATCATCAGAAAATCTACAAACAAGTCTTCCCTGGTAGCGCAGTGGTTAAGAATCCGCCTGCCGGGCTTCCCTGGTGGCGCAGTGGTTGAGAATCTGCCTACCAATGCAGGGGACCCGGGTTAGAGCCCTGGTCTGGGAAGATCCCACATGCCATGGAGCAACTGGGCCCGTGAGCCACGATTACTGAGCCTGCGTGTCTGGAGCCTGTGCTCCGCAACAAGAGAGGCCACAATAGTGAGAGGCCCGCGCACCGCGATGAAGAGTGGCCCCCGCTTGCCACAACTAGAGAAAGCCCTCGCACAGAAACGAAGACCCAACACAGCCATAAATAAATAAATAAACAAATACTTTAAAAAAAAAAGAATCCGCCTGCCAATGCAGGAGACACGGGTTCAATCCCTGGTCCAGGAAGATCCCACATGCTGCAGAGCAACTAAGCCCGTGTGCCACAACTCCTGAGCCTGCACTCTGGAGCCCGCATGCCACACCTACTGAAGCCCGCGCGCCTAGGGCCCGTGCTCCACAACAAGAGAAGCCACGACAATGAGAAGCCCAAGCACCGCAACAAAGAGTAGCCCCCGCTCACCACAGCTAGAGAAAGCCCACACACTGCAACGAAGACCCAATGCAGCCGAAAATTTAAAAAATTAATTAATTAATTTAAAAAAAAAAGAAAATCTACAAACAACAAATACCTAGAGACCTAGAGACTGTCATACAGAGTGAAGTAAATCAGAAAGAGAAAAACAAATATTGTATATTAATGCATATATGCGGAATCTAGAATAATGGTACAGATGAACAGGTCTTCAAGGCAGAAATAGAGACACAGATGTAGAGAACAAATGTATGGACACCAAGGGGGGAAAGCAGGGGGGAGGTGGTGGTGGGATGAATTGGGAGATTGGGATTGACATGTATACACTAATATGTATAAAATTGGTAACTAATAAGAACCTGCTGTATAAAAAATAATAAATAAAATAAAGTACAAATCAAAAATAAATAAATAAATAAAATACAGAGGCCTGAGGCCTTTCTGGAGAAACTGAAGGAAAGAACTACCATCCTAATCATCTGGCAAGGACGAGGTAAGGAGTTTTATAGTAACTCCACAACCTTTTGGATATCAATCATGTAAAATAAATATCAACAGTGAAACAGCAGCATAAGGAAAACAAGTTTCACTCAAGTGTATCTAGTGTAATTTAAGAGTGTGCCTGGCAGAATAGTAGCAAGATACATGATCTACCTGGAAACCAAGGCTAGAAGATGCTAATTCCAACTCAGCAAATGAATCATTATATGACCTTGGGAAAATTAGTTAGCTTGCTTTCTCTGCCTACAAAGGTAAACAGTAATAAGCAGATACTTTCATTTATTTTTTAAATTATTTACTTATTTATTTATTTGGCTGCACCAGGTCTTAGTTGTGGCATGCGGGATCTAGTTCCCTGACCAGGAATCGAACCTGGGCCCCCTG
The DNA here is from genome assembly GCF_965194805.1 of Balaenoptera borealis. Lineage (NCBI taxonomy): Eukaryota > Metazoa > Chordata > Mammalia > Artiodactyla > Balaenopteridae > Balaenoptera > Balaenoptera borealis. The sequence continues at coordinate 39,581,876 of NC_138869.1, forward strand.
CATTGGGAATGTGGAGTCTTAACCACTGGACCACCAGAGAAGTCCCTAAGCAGATACTTTTAGAATAAATCTTTAAAATCTGAGAAAGAGGACTTCCCTGGTGGCTCAGTGGTTAAGAATCCGCCTGCCAATGCAGGGGACAAGGGTTCGATTCCTGGTCTGGGAAGATCCCACATGCTGCGGAGCAACTAAGCCCGTGCGCCACAACTACTGAGCCTGTGTGTCACAACTACTGAAGCCCACATGCCTAGAAGCCCATGCTCTGCAACAAGAGAAGCCACCGCAATGAGAAGCCCACGCACTGCAACGAAGAGTAGCTCCCGCTTGCCTCAACTAGAGAAAGCCCATACACAGCAATGAAGACCCAACGCAACCAAAAAATAAATAAATAAATTTTAAAAATTAAAAATTAAAAAAAATCTGAGAAAGAAGGGGAGAGGGAGGAGAGAAAGAGAGAGGAGCCAGAGATGGAGAGAAAATGGACAGAGAGAAAGTTGCAAGAGCGAAAAGATGCTGAATTCTGGGCTATACTAAAAGCGATAAGCATAGAGCCTAAGAAACAAAATATATTAATAATACAAGTAAATCAATCATGATTATTTGTTTATACTTATGACAAACAAATGTTTTGTTGGCTGTAGAGCTGAAACAACCATCTATTCTCTCAGGTTTATGTGGTAAATAGAAATCATCTTAACATTCCATTTAATCCAACAAATACTTATTAAGCCTGGCCTCTGTGTCAAAATGTGATAGTAAACAAGACAGACATGGTTCCTGCTTCACTAAGCTGATGAGACAGACAAAACATAAGTGAATATAATAACTACAACTCACAGATAAGTGCTATGAAGAAAGTGAGGAAATGAGCTGTTATTATATCACAGGGATATCAGAGACAAGAATGTTCCAGAAAGAGAGAACAACAAGTGCAAAGGCCCTGAGACTAGATTCATTTAGCACTTGTCAGTCAGTGGGCTGGGATGGAAAATTTGAAAGAGCAATTCACAGAAAATGGAGATGGAAAGAAAGCAAGAGACCAGGCCCAGCAATGTCTCCTCCTAGGCCATGGCAAGGACTTGGGATTTGACATTGGAGAAATGGGAAGTCTGGGACTGACAAAGCTACACAGCTGGTAGATGTATTTTAGTGCCCTTTATCTTAGAGCCCATGATTTTATTTTATTTTTTTTTAATGAAAGGTTTATTCAGGGAGATACACACTCCATAGACAGAATGTGGGCCATCTCAGAAGGTGAGAGGCCCCAAAACATGGGGTGGTTACTTTTTATAGGCTGGGTAATTTCATATGCTAATGAGTGGGAGGATTATTCCAACAATTTTGGGAAAGGGGCAGAGATTTCTAGAAACTGGGCCACAGCCCACTTATTGGCCTTTTATGGTCAGCCTCGGAACTGCCATGGCTCCTGTGGGTGTGTCATTTAGCTTGCTGATGTATTACAGTGAGGGTATACTGAGGCCCAAGGTCTAGTGGAAATCAACTTGTCCATCATCGTGGGCCTAGAGCCCATGGTTTTAAATGGCAAGTTTTATTTTTTACCACAAAACCACTCAGAGTGGGAGAGACATGGGTTGGACTGATTGGGTTTTAGGTTTTCATATTTTAAATTATTTTTATTAAAAAACTGTCATTCATGGAACACAACGCAAATGTTACCAAAGGTTTTCCAGTGCAGAGTAAGACTCCTTCCCACCTCTGATCACATGATCCCAGCCACCCACCTCCCCACCCCTCCCACAAGTCTCTTCCATGGCCTTAAGGGAGTTGGGTCTTAAGACAACATTCATTCACCAGTATTTATTGAGAGTCTACTCTTTGCTGGGGTTGTGTTAGGTACTGGAGACCTAATAGACTGAGATGGAATCTCTGACCTCTCAAAGTCTATTGTCTAAAACAGTGGTCCCCAACCTTTTTGGCACCAGGGACCAGTTTCATGGAAGACAATTTTTCCACGGATGGGGTGGGGGGTGGGGAATGGTTCAGAGCAATGGAGAGCGATGGGGAGTGGCAGACAAAGCTTCGCTTGCTAGCCTGCCGCTCACCTCCTGCTGTGCGGCCTGGTTCCTATCAGGCCTCGGACCACTACAGGTCCGAGGCCTGGCGGTTGGGGACCCCTGGTGTAAAAGACACGGGAAAGGTCTTAAGGTTTGATTCACAAATATAAGGTAAAGTCAGGCCTCAAAGTAAATGAGAAAGATTTTCAGTTCCAAAATACTCACATTCTCTTTAATGTATCTTAAGAGCTGTATAGGGCATCAAAGTCAACATTAACATGTTTGGGGCCATGCAAACATGCATTTTGAAGCAATTTTCTATTCTGAATATGAAAACTCCCTAAAATAACTTGGTGTTCTTCACTAGTCTAGCCCTGTTCAATCAAAAATAAATATTTAATAAATAAAAAAATAAATGTCCTAGATTATTTCAGGAAATCTACATAAGAAAAAAACGAATGAATAAGGCACAAGAATGTAATGTACAGCATGGTAACTACAGGTAATGATACTGTATTGCGTATTTGAAAGTAGCTAAGAGAGTGGATCTTGAACATTGTCATCATGAGAAAAAAAAATGTGTAACTATGTGTGGTGATGGATGTTAACTGGACTATTGTGGTGATCATTTTACAATATATACAAATATCAAATCATTATGTTGCACACCTGAAACTAATATAATGTTATATGTCACTATACCTCAATTAAAAAATAAAAATTAAAAAAACCTAAATTCTGTTTCAGGTGTGCCTTTGAATTCTGTACCAAGGGAATGTATTACTTATTCAAAAAATACAATTAAAAAAATTAGGGTACAGATTGTTTAAATGTTCCCTTGAAAGTAGGTGGGGGGGGAGGGATAGTCAGGGAGTTTGGGATTGACATGTACACACTGCCATATTTAAAATGGATAACCAACAAGGACCTACTGTAGAGCACAGGGAACTCCGTTCAATATTCTGTAACAACCTAAATGGGAAAAGAATTTGAAAAAGAATAGATACATATGTATGTATACCTGAATCACTTTGTTGTTGTACACCTGAAACTAACACAAAATGGTTAATCAACTATACTCCAATATAAAATAAAAAGTTTAAAGAAAAAAAGTAGGTATAGGGGATGTAGGGCTCTGCCTCCACTATGAAGAAAGGCAGCCATAGTGTGGATAAAAGGACCCTGGGGTAGCAGGCAGTAGTCCCTGGATTCTAATACCAGATCCCCCGACTAGTGTGCAACAACTAGCCAGTGATTTCTCCACCCAGCTTCAATTAAATCAACCATCAAATGAGGATGAACACATTTCTACCATTAGACTGTGAGATGAAAGGAAGCCCTTGCCTTTCTTCTCTGATGAATTCCTACTCATCCCTGAAACATTAATTCAAACATCATCTCCTCCATGAAGCCTTCCTATACTTTCCTGATGAAGTTAGTGGCTCCATCCTCTGGGTTTCAAGTGAAAGGTTTCTAGCATTGCCCCTACTTCTTTCAGTTTCTCCCAGAGCTAGAAAGTTGTCTTTGAAGTTTCCAGGGGGCTACCCTTTCACAATTAGGAGTTCAATAAATACTTGCTTAATGAACGGTAAATGAATTATACATGTTTCCTTGTCTGCATTTGTATACGTAACGTGATTCTGCAAAGAATGTAAGACATGAAGTATCTTTCCATTAACAAATGGCCTTGGGATGTAAAATCATCAACAATACAACTACTATCCTTTTTTTTTTTTTTTCTGTCAAAAATTTTCAATTCCATTGGGGTATCTTTTCTGTAAGAAAATGTTTTTTAACAAGTCGGCGGTGAGGCAGAGCTCCCTATACCTTCCAAGCCTTGTTTTCCTCTTTAGCTAGTACCTGGCTCTTTAAAATGCTCAACAGATGTTTGCTAAAAGAATGAGTTATCGTTTTAAAGCTTTAAACGATCCAAGACAAACTCAAGCCTTCACGGGCTCTTTCCAAGACAGGATAGAAATATTTTCGTGGGATTCAGACGAGGAAAATAAGTAAACGTGGATAATCAGACACTCCTGTATAGTTACAGGCGGGTTAGTTTGGCTTTTTTCAAAATTTTCCTTCATAAAAACACCAAGAGATCCGAGATCTGGGGTAATTTTCGGGGATCCCTCCCTCCTTCCTCTCCGCTTTTCTGTGCTTTCTAAACTGCCCGTGGAGCACTGCCTTGCCACAGCGAGGTTTCCATTCTGCTGCCCCGGGAGCCTAGTCCGGCAGGAACGCTGAGAAAGCTCCCGAGCAGCCTTGATCCGGGCGCCGGGACCTTTCAGCCAGCGGAAAAGAAGCACCTGAGTCCCGGCCTACCAGCTCGGCCACGCGGCAGCACACGCCACCCCGGACGGTCGGTCCACTGGGACCTGACGACACTGGAACCCGACGCCCCGGGCGTGGGCGCAGCGGAGCATAATAGCTGACGTACCGCCTCGCCGCGAGGCCCGGCGGAGAGGAGGAAGTTGAGGGCGCTGACGCAGCTGGGGGAACTTTGGCTCGATGGTACCTTCCTGTCCGCGACTCCGCCCCCGCCAGAGGGGCTAGGCTCCGGAATTCAAGATGGAGTCGCTGAGTCGAGCTGGGCAAGAGATGAGCCTAGCGGCCTTGAAGCAACACGACCCCTACATCACCAGCATCGCAGACCTCACGGGCCAGGTCGCACTGTACACCTTCTGCCCCAAGGCCAACCAGTGGGTGAGTGCAGCCAGGCCGCTGAAGTCGCCCGCCCGGCCGCCGCCTCTTAAAGGGGCCGCGCGGACCGTCCTGGGTGGGGGCCGATGAGGGAGGCCAGGGCGGCAGGGGCGAGGCCAGGAACTGGAGAAGAGTCCGGCTGGCGCCTGAGGGGTGTCGGCGGAGCCGAGGATTGGGCGAGAGGAGCGAGAGAAGTAGGTCCAAACATCCGGGGGAAAAGCTGATAGAGGGGAGGGTTGGAAGAGGATCAGTCCCATGGGGTCCGGTTCGAGGATGTGGGCGACTTGCCTTTTTTGCAGGTGTGTTAGAGGATATGAGACCGGTGGAGTCATAAAGATGCCTGAAAGATTGTGTTTGAAGCTTTGAGGGTTATTAGATCAAGTATATATACATAATCTATAAAATAAACACTCCTTCTCTCCCCCCAATAGACACATAAATAAGAGCTCCCTTCTCAGAGGTCATTTGGATTTAGAGCTTGAAATCCAGTTAGTTTCAATTCTTGGAAGAGAGGGGTTGGGGATAAGTCCCGCATTTATCGAACTACACTGTATTTCCAGAGTTTGGAAAAGATTTCAAGGCACTTAGGAAAATGACTTCCATGTTAATTGGATTACCTTGAAACCTGTGGAAAAGAGACACTGTGTCTGTTTCAGCTATGCTGCTGGTGATGTCACCTCTGAATGCTCCCATCAGACTAAGTACTTTTTGTCTTTTTTGCACGGGAGAGGATCCGAAAAGTTGCATTCAGTTTGTTCACTGACTTGTTAGCCCGTTTGAAGCTTCGTCCGTTGTTTAAATAACATAATTAGGGAATTTCCTGGCGGTCCAGTGGTTAGGACTCTGCACTTCCACTGCAGGGTCCCCAGGTTCGATCCCTGGTCGGGGAACTAAGATCTCACAAGCCGCGCAAGCGGCCAAATAAATAAAGATAACAATTTCCCTTTAAAAAAAAATTGAACCTTCTTGATTAACTCATTCAGCTATATAGGCTTTACTTAGAAAGTAATCCGTAAATGTTTGTTGGATCGAATTAATGATTGACGTTCACGTTTCAGTAAGAATTGAAATCTTTATACTAACAAAACTGAAAGATTCTTATCGTAGTATGTCCTTTACAACATAGTGCAGATACATAGGTTATATTTAATTAGTAATTTTGTGAAAAATCATTTGGCATTTATAAACAGTTAATTCAGATAAAGAGAGTTTTCAAAGTCATCTTGCTTTACTTTATCTTCTTTCCTTCACCTCCTGGAAGAGAAGGAGGTATGGGAACCTAAAGAGAACAAAACTATAGATTTTTTTTTAAGTGTGGCTGTTTTAGACATTGCTTTAGTTTGAATCGTTCTGAATCATTTTTCATTTCTTGCTCTACGTATAAATTTTTGTAATGTGGATTGCAGACAAATGGTGAAGATCTGGGGCATGGACTTATTATTAACAGGCTTTTATTTCTAGTTTGTCACAGACTTCCAATATTTTGGAATTTTAATTGTGGTGTTCTCCTTTAAATATGAAATACAAGCTATAATAACCTGAACTGAAAAATAAGCTGCCATTATTCATTTGGGTCATGGCACATGGAGCATAACCAAAGTCTCTTCTCTCATTGTTATTTTACAGTGAGTTGTAACTTTGCACAGTGGTTTATTTGGGCAAGTTTTCTTTCATTGTGAAACAGTTGATTACCAATTTCTTGTACTAATAAAGTTTGAAAGGCAAGAAAAAGCCTCTGAATTTTTAGTAAGGAAAAGTTTCATTATGATGTTTAAGCTAGGGCAATACTCCTGGAAGAAATCAAGATGGTAAATACTTTTTAAAATTATTTTTTCATCCCAGCAAATTCAATTTTATATGACTAACATTTAAGTTTGCTAAGTTTGTTGATTATATTAAACCATTTAGGTCCTATCTGGGCTGTGAACTGTAGACTAATGTTTTTTTTTTTGCTTTTTTAAAAACATTGTAATGGTGTTTAAAACCTAAATATGCTCTTGTCACAGCAAATGAAAGATGATGAGTTGTACTTTCTTTTTTTTTTTTTTTTTTAATATTTATTTGTTTATTTGGTTGTGCCGGGTCTTAATTGCGGCATGCATGTGGGATCTAGTTCCCTGACCAGGGATCGAACCCAGGCCCCATGCACTGGGAGCGCAGAGTCTTATCCACTGCGCCATCAGGGAAGTCCCGAGTTGTACTTTCTTAATCAAAACATTTACTTTAAGCTAAAAAAAAGTTTTTAATTATTTGTAAGACCTATAAGAATTACACTAAGACAGAGTATAGTTTCAATATTCATGATTCTTCAACACAGTTTTAAAAATAACAAACTAATTGTGTTTGACAGTAACTCTTAACTAAATTTGCTACAAAATTTGCTACTCATAAAACTATACCCCCAGTGATGAAACAAAGTGTCCTATAAGAAAATTTCTTTTTTTTTTCCCCCTACTAACTTTGATAAACTTTAAAGGTGAAGAAATTGCTGTATACAGGACCTTGGCTTTAAAATTAAGAAATTTGGGTAAAACATTTTAGTTTTAAAAAGTGAAAGCTAATTCTAGAATTTTTCTCCTTTAAATTTTAAAAAAGGAAAGGGAAATTACTGCAGATACAGGTGTGTTGCTGGATAGAACATTGCATATCAGTTAATACGCATCAATAGAATAGAAAGAATACAAAAGAAACTGGTAACAGTAGTCTGTGGAGAAGACCTCCTTGACCTGTTCAAAGTGGTTAATTTTAAAATAAATAAGTTGATCTTAAACATGAAGTATTTCTTCTCCATTGGGACTACTTGGGGTTAGATTATGGGGAAAAAAACTAATTGTCTCATTGTCTGTTATAGGAGAAGACTGATATAGAAGGGACCTTATTTGTATATCGAAGGTAAGCTTTTTTAAAAAAATTTTTTTTAATTTTTTTTTTTTTTTTAATTTGATGGTGAACGGTGTCATACGGAGTGATTCAACCCTATTGTATATTTGTCTTTGGAACCTTCCTGCTTGACCCTTCAAGTATTCATCCATCCCTTGCTGTGAGATCCTTACCAAGTAATGTCCTTTCTTTGACACTTCCTGTGATTCAGAATCAAACAGAACTAGAATTTATTTAGGAACCTAGCAAAATGGAAAACATTTTCTAGTAATGAATGAGTCTAAAGCAGTTGCCTTTCTCCCTCCCCCCATATTAAGAAAAATAGAATTCATTGAGAAAAATAGTTGAGAAAAAGAGAATACATGGACTAGCTGTTGTGTGATTACTAAACAAAAAGTTATCTTCTAAGACTCTGGTTCTGTCCCCTTTCCAGCTACCCCCAAAAGTTTTGGATTGTGTCAGTGTCTGTAGTAATATGTATTTTTAGTTTGAGAGTCTTTTAGAAAGCCTAGATTATTCATAATTGCACATTTTTTATTTTTAACTTTTCTGAGAATTATCATCTTAAAACATGATTTAAAAAAAAACATGATTGGTTTGTAAATGCAACTTGTGTTTTGTTCGGCAACTTTCTTGGCCTAAAGGCAACTGACAGGGTATGTTAGTCATTGGAGTTCCTTGTTTTCCTGGATCCCTCTTAGGTCTTGCTCTGACTGGGGTAGGTTCCTTCCCTTGGTTTCTAAAGCTTAGGGAACTCAGCATGAGTTATTACTGATACCTGGTTCTTTTCCTGCGTGTGTGTATTGTGAGTTATCTTTTATGGATTGCCTTCCTCCATTTCTCCACTAATGGTTATTAACAAGAATTTGTCAAATATTCTTCTAAATTTTGCTGTACAACTTTGAGATCTTGTCTAAAAATACTGATCTTTTTCTTCCTTTAAATGTAAATGCTTTGATGTTACTTTTTATTTTTTGACATTTTGTTTGCTGTTATTCATCTTTCTCCTTTAAAAAAAAAAAAAGCCTTTACCCTTCACCTACTTCATTAGTCTTCATTACCAATATAAATATCTAGAAGCTCTTCAACTGTTGTTAGAATGTTCGTACTTGGAAAGTGGCTTGCTGGCCTTATTGTTACAGTAGAGTACAGATCCACCGGTTATAGAAGATGAAATTTAGTTTAGTGAGCGACTTGATTTAATGAAATTTATGGAGGCTTACCCAGTATTGATTCTAATAAAAGGAGACCAGAGAAACTCTATTTGGGAAATGTGAGAACATTTTATATACTTTGGATAAATATATACCAGGATGTCAGAATGTCAATTTGGAGAGACCTTAGTATAAAAGAAGCCTGGATTTGGAATCAGAAAAGCTAAAGGACTCAGCGAAACAAGTGTATACGGAGAAACAAGTGAGAAACCGTAAAGTGTTGTATACAAGTGAGAAATATCTAAAGGATCGTATGCTGAATCACCCTGATATGAGAACCAAGGGTGTTTCTTATTGTAGGATTCAAAGCATTTTCTATGTAACTCAGGTTTTTCCATAGTTCTCACATTTGATGTAAGAAAAATCATTGTAATGGTGGGCAATAATTATAACCAATCCTGCAACATATTTAAAATAAATTATATTTTTATTGAGCATATGTTTATTAAACATATACTATATGTCTGTCTTGGGACATATCTAAAAAAATGACAACCCTATTTGCATGGAACTTACAGTTTAGTGGAGAAGGACAATAAATACAAAAAATGATAAGTGGTGTGGAAAAAGAGAGAGGAGGAATAGAGGTACTGAGTTTGGGAGCATTAAAAAGGGTAGTTCTCTAGTAGGCCTCAGTGAGAACAGGACAATTTACCAAAGGCTTGTGGGAAATGGGGTAACTAGATTCTGGGCCAGTGGCCCAGGCAGAGGTCTTTAGGTGGAAACATACCTGTAGGAAGAATGGCAAGGAGCCCAGTGTGGCTGGAGCAGGAGGAACAAGGGAAGAGGCATAGGAGATGAAGTCAAGGGGGCGCACATCACCTAAGGCCTTGGTGGCCTTAGATAGGACCTTGGTCTTTTCTCTGAGGGACCGAGAAAGCTTCTGAGAGGAGGAGAGGTATGATCTGACTTAGATTTTTTTGTTTATAGTTTTAAGTGCTAATAATATTATATAAAGCAATATTGTATTCGTTCTTTAAAATGGAAATAAAGAGGTAGATAACATTTCTGCAAATTGAACAGTGACTACAGATTTTTTTTTTTCTTCTATTAAATCTAAGGTCAGCTTCACCTTACCATGGTTTTACCATTGTGAATCGACTGAATATGCACAATCTAGTTGAACCAGTGAATAAAGACTTGGAATTTCAGCTCCATGAACCATTTCTTCTATATAGAAATGCAAGCTGTGAGTATCTATCTGTTAATTACAGTGCATATGTTTGCAGTTAAAATTGAGTGACTTTAGTTTCTGTCAGCACATTATTCTTGGAAATTAAAGGTACAATAAAAAATATGGTCTATACTCTTGTGGTTATAAATGAATCTCTTAGTAAGATCAAAGCTTTTAAATTGGGCTTCTAAAATTGAAACACTCTTTTGTATACAGTAACTTATTACATTATTTTAGTTAACTATACTATTCCATATAATAGCATTACATTATATTCCTATTGTTTGTTCTATGAAAATAAGTTTCACCCTTTGTTTTTGTTGTAACATGTATTAATGGCTGCCCATGCCCCTGAGCACCAGAACTTAGTTTAAGAGACACAGGACAGATACTGATATTTCTGTCCACAAAGAAAGTACTATCTTTGCCCTGATTGTGGTATTTTTCAATCTGTTTATTTAGTTGAGTATCTGTTGGGTATAAGTGCTGGGCCAAGAGCTATTGTACTTTAATGTTAATAATATAATAACCTCTGGGGTAGGCAGGCAGTTAAATGAGCTGAGACTCTGAGGTGAGTGGCGGCTATTCAGGTGAAGAGTGAGGACTGTAACCCTTTTTTCTGCTTCCTAGTCCAGGGTCCTTTCAGGCATTTTATAGACTCTAAAAATGGTTGGGTGTGGTCAGCAAAGCTAGAGTGGCCCTTTCAAGAAGGAAAGCACTAAAAAGTATACCTGGTTCCTGTACTTCATCATGGCTATTGAAGGTATGAGTGTTTGAGGACAGAAGACAGGCAGTTTGTTTGGCATTGATGGTAGGGATATCAAAACGTTACGGTGGTAAGGTGATTGTGCTGTAACCATCATCTAAGGAGATTGCTGGAGATAACTGCTCCTTAAGTAAAAGTTTGCATTTCACTTGACTGGGAGGTAACTGGTATTGGGGGAATGTCTTCAGTATAAAATGTAAAAAACTACTAGAAATTATGCATCTTTTCATTCCCTGAATGAGAAATGGCAAGGTCTGTGTTGAAGCTAGAAACCCCAAATTCTTCTCTGTAGCTCACTTTTAAGCGAAATAAAATCTGTCTCTTGACTTTTCAGTAAACTATTTGTCCAGATAATTACCTCTCTTAGATGGTTTGAATGGATTTATTTAAACTAATGTTACAGTAGAATTACTTCAAATAGCTGTTTTCTTTATGCTGACCATTCTGTTAAAGGGAAAATTCTGCAAAGTAACACAGATCCAATTTTTTTTTAAGGAAAATTGGTTTAATTCTGTTTTTTATTACCTGAAAATTTAATCTAGCTATTGCCTCTAAGAAAAGTTTGATTAGTAGTCAGTAGGGGAAATTTGCAGAGGACCATGGACTTGATTACCATTTAGCATAAGCCTGACGTGAATCTCATTATATTTCTTTAACAAGTAAAGTTTCCTATGAAGTTGAAAGTGCAAGATGACACAAATATAAGTGAACCATGATTAACCAAAACCTTTTTTAAATTAATTTTTATTGGAGTATAGTTGATTTACAGTGTTGTGTTGATAAAACAAAATTTAATCGGAGCCTAAAATATCTGGAAATATTTCTATAGTCCATGTGTGGAAGAAATGAAAGCAAATTGTAAAAAAAACAAGCTAATGTTAGGTTTTATTTTGCGAAAATCTAGTAAATTTCTCATGTGTTACTTGGAATCAATAGTATAACTTTAACCGCACTATAGTGTCATAGATTGATTTGCTGTAATGATAAGACCTTAAATGGTCAGGAGTGTTTTTTATATTAATTAGAATATTCTTGAGGGAAAAAGTAAACTACTGCTTTTTATCTTAGAAAGGTTTTCAACAAGAGGTTGAAACAAAGGTTTCCTTAGTTAAACAGAAGACTCATTTAACCAGGTCATACCCTTCCTCGGTTAATTGAGGCACTGAATTATCTCAAGGGCCTTACAGTTTCTGATATTGCTAATTAGAAATTCAAGAGCACATCAGTTTGCTTTCAGACCAGAGAAAAGCCTGAAAAGGTCAAGCACAATACAGTGGATATATTAGAAACAGTCCAGAGGAGGAGCTTGGGGAAAGTATTTAAAGGAATAGCTGTATCGGGGAGAAGTGACAAGGCAGCATAAAGTGATTCTGGGAGTGTTAAGGCCTCTCTTGAGTATATGTTTTGTCTACCTAGTCTTAAAAATAAAAAGTAGTCTTGTCAGGTCAGCAAGCTATTGAGTTGTTTAGGGATGATTCTTTAAATAAAAAGTTAATTAGTGTCTGATTGTGTATACAGGTAATTGTACATGATTCTGTAGCTGCTCTTCTGTTGTTTTCTTTTGGAAAATACCCCCAAGACACCTGACCCATTTTACTCAAGTTACACCCTCAGATCTAGCCTCTTCCACTTAAATCAGTTTTTAGAGTTGAGACAATATTGAGCTGTAACTTTTTCCAGTTCTAAATTGTTTGTTTTGCTTTCTATTATTTTTTTTTAGTGGTTTTTTTTTGTTTGTTTGTTTTGGCCGTTTTGTGCGGCTTGTGGGATCTTAGTTCCCCGACCAGGGATTGAATCCCGGCCCACAGCAGTGAAAGCGCGGAGTCCTAACCACTGGACCACCAGGGAACTCACTAGTTTTTCTTTATACACTCCCCACCCACCCCAGCTTCACCACCCCAAGAGAAAAGTAAAGTCTTACAGAGGAAATGCTTATGCCCTCCAGAAGCTTAGCTTTGGTGATTCTCTTGAACCTTTTGGAAGCAGTATATTTTTGTATACTGTGCAAGGACTTTGGGCAGCCACAAGACCCAATGAGGATTGTGGAGACTGCAGATTCTGTAGTTATTAAGCAAAAATGATGTTCCCAGCACCTTATTTCTGATTCCCGACTTACAGATGCGGAAACAAGAGTCCCAGAGAAGTTAAGAAATTTGCTCAAGAGTCACAAAGGTTATAAGTGACAGGCAGAAGTCAAATCTAGGTCTGTTGAGCTTCAAAACCAATGTTCTTTCTACTCTGCTACAACAATAAAATTACTTCATCAATCCACATTCTAGAGCAGTGGTGTCCAACAGAACTCTATGATGATGGAAAGAGTCTATATGGGCACTGTCTCATATAGCAATCGCCAGCCAGCCACATGTGACTGTTGAGCACTTGAAATGTGGCTGGTGTGGCCAAGAAAAAAATTTTTTTTAAGTTTATTTAATTTAATCAATTTGCATTTAAATAGCCGTACGAGACTAGTGGCTACCATATTGGACAACAGAGGTCTAAAGCATGGATCCATGCAGAAACACACCCTTTTGTTGTGCCATACCTGAACTGAACAAGCACTTGGGAAGCTTTAGATTAGATTTTTATGCCTCTCATTTAGTAATTCCTTTTTAAAATTTACAAATGATTTCTAGATACAAAGGCTGCAGAAGATATCCCTGAGGGTGGCTTTGCCATGGTAACACTCTTCTGCGTGGAATTTAATTTGCAGACAAGAATTCTATTCTAGGCTTTGCCATTTTACCAACTGTAACCTTGGATAAATCACTTAAACCACTGATCTGACCTGCTTATCTTAAGAGAGCATCATATATGTAAAGGTTTTTTGTCAGGCACTTACAAATATAAAATATTATAGACTATGTCTCCATCTTGGACTTAAGCCAAATGATCTTATTAGTGGAAGAGTCATAAAGACTTTATTATCCAGGTTCTCTTATAACCTAGGCCCATAGTGTGCTTCTTTCCATCCCTTCTGATTAGCACCATGACAAGCTGGGAACTCTGTTTACCTTTACAAATATTACATTCAAATGTTGTAAGGGCAATTACTAGACAGCCTGAGGTATGATAAGTTGAAAATATATATATATGTTAAAGATGAGAAATCTTAGAGGCTACAAATTTTTTAAAACTCTGATCAGTGGGTCATGGTGTGCTGGAACACACAGCCCCCTCCTGGCTAAAATTTTATAGGATAATGTAATGCTGTTTTAATCTGTGGACACATCTCCCTTAAAAACATTTATGATAGTTTTCATTTTATCTGTGATTAGTTGAAAAATCATAATTCTTTTGCTCTGTAAAGATGCATTACTACCAATCTGCTGATCTTCTGTTTTCATTTGTGAACAGAATCCATTTTACTAACTGGATTATAAAACCATTCTTTGGGAACTCTGAATTTCGAGGACTTATGGCATAGGCACATCAAAGAAAAACTCCTGTCCAGCAATATGATGTCAGAAAATCTTCCCCCTACAAACACTTAGAAATGCTATATAAAGTATTAAATGCATAGTATAGCCTGAAAGGGAATGGGGGCATTTTAATGGGTGAGCATCAAAGTGAAAACTGAAAGCCAAAGTGGGAAGCTTGTGTGCTGACACCAACTGCCAGCTGGTTATAGGGTTCTTGGGGATAGGGAACGCTCCTTAACATAAGGACCCCATTATAATTACATGGGATCAGGAGACAAGACCTTGACCCCTCACGAGGTGGCTCATTGGAGCTGAGATGTACATACCAATGTTCACCTAGGTGCCCTAATGAGTTATATATTAATAAATTAGAAAGATATCAGGGATATTCCCACGAACCTAGGGAGATGACAGGCAAGCTAATCTACCTCAATCTAGGCTATGAGTTGGAGGGAAAATGTCTCCCCTGAAAATTGTAACCATGAGCTCTCTCATACAGATTTGAGATTCAAGTTATATCATTCATTTGGTATAATTTCTTACCCAGGCCAAAAAATTAACATAAAATTGATCGTCAACTGTTGAGTACTCTAGAACACCTGGCAAAAGCAAATACAAAACTTTTCTAGAGAGAAATATTCTTAATCCAGATTGCCCAGGCATCTTATTGACAAGCCTTGTGGTCCAAAATTACTATATATACAAAGAAATAATTCAGTCAGTAAAAGTTACAATAAAACAAACAGCCAACCCTTCGCAGAAACTTTGGGTAATGAAATGATCAGATAGAGACTTTAATGGATATGAGTATCCGATGTAGATTATAAAATAAAATGATAGGTAGATTTGAAAAATAACCAAGTAAAACTTCTAGAAATTAAAATTTTAGTTATCGAAATAAACTCTCTACCTGGACTCAACAGTTAATTTATAACAATTGAAAAGAGAATTGGGGAACTGGAAGAGACATCTGAGAAAATTATCCAGGATGCATTCCAGAAAGGGAAAAAATGGAAAATTTGACAGAGAGGATAGGATTGGAAAGTCTTAGAAAGTTTAACATATGACAGAGAAGAATTTCAGAATGATAAAATATAGAGAGAGGTAATATTTGAAGAGATTATGACTGAGAATTTTCCAGAATCCATGAAAGACAGAAGTCTCAGATTTAGGCAGTAAAATAAGGCCCCAAGCAAAATAAATAGAAATAAATACACACCTGGACAGATGGTAAAACATCAAAGGCAAAGACAGAAGCAACCAAGCTTGAGACTGATTATTTACAAAGAGCACCAGTTTGACAGCATATTTAATTGCAGCTACTGAATTTGAAAGACAGAGGAATAATATATGCAGAGTACTGAGGAAAAAACAAACAACAATTCAGTAATTCAAGAGAACAAAATAAAGACATTTTTCAGCAAAAACAGAACTGTTGTCTCTGTAGACCCTTGTTGTATACACTTCCAAAGCAGTACTGTCCAGTATGGTAGCCACTAGTCACATGTAGCTATTGAACACTTGAAATGTGCCTAGTACAACTGAGTTTTTAATTGTAAATTAATTCTTAATTTAGTTTAATTAATTTAATTTTACCAGTGCAGTTCTAAAGGCTATAGTTCAGAAATAAGGAAATTGAACACAGAAGTAATGAGATTTAAGCAACAACAATAATGAGCAAAAAAAAGAAGGTACATCAAAATAAGCATTGACTGTATAAAACAATAAAATGACTAGTTTGAGTAGAGGTATTAAAAAGGTGAATCAAAAATACTAGACAGCAATAATATAAGATAAAAACTTTCCAAACCTAAAGCATCCCAAGACTGAGGAGAGGGTAAATAAATTGATGAACAATAAACTTTTAAGTCAAGTGATTACCCAAAAGATTCAGGGTAATCACTGCAGAACAAAAAATAAGATGTCTTGATTTTAAGCCAGTATAAATCAAGATAGGAAAAACGTAAACAGAAACCATGGGAAATAGCCCAGTTATAGTAAAATGGCATAAATAAATAAAGCAGTATTTAGAACAAATATTAAGTGAACTGTACTTGCCAGTTAAAAGAG
This sequence comes from Balaenoptera borealis, assembly GCF_965194805.1. Taxonomy (NCBI): domain Eukaryota; kingdom Metazoa; phylum Chordata; class Mammalia; order Artiodactyla; family Balaenopteridae; genus Balaenoptera; species Balaenoptera borealis. The sequence continues at coordinate 39,598,114 of NC_138869.1, forward strand.
ATTCTGAGATTGGATAAAGATACAGAATTTGCCAAAAATGCTGTTTTCAAAAAACTTAAAACTCAAAAACCAGGAAAGTTTGAAAGTAAAGGGATAGAATGATATATATTAGGTAACTATTAACCAAACAAGGCTGATGTAACTATGTAAATCACATATGATAGATTCCAAGGTAAGAAACATCATCAGGAATAAAGTTACCACATAATGACAAAAGGAGTAAATAACCTGCAAGATAAAACAATTCCAAACCGGTATTACCTTGTATTAATATTTGTCAGAATTACATATCAAATGTTTAAAATCCATAATTATAATGGGAGAGTTAAACAGGCCACCTCAGTAATTGACGGATAAGGCAGATAATTTAGTAAGGTTATGGGATATTTAAACAACACAGTTAGGCTTGATCTAATGGACATATAAAGAACCCTGCTTCTAGCAGTTCAAGAATTTGCATTTTTTCAAGTCTGTATAGAATTTTATAAAAAATACCATATGTAGGCTACCCAGGCACAGAAGTTATAGAGGAAAAAGGAAATCTTTAAGTTGAAGGAAAATATAGATGAGTAGAAATTAATTGCAGAAAGTAGGGGCTTCCCTGGTGGCGCAGTGGTTGAGAATCTGCCTGCCAATGCAGGGGACATGGGTTCGAGGCCTGGTCTGGGAGGATACCACATGCCGCGGAGCAACTAAGCCCGTGAGCCACAGCTACTGAGCCTGCACGTCTGGAGCCCGTGCTCCGCAACGGGAGAGGCCGCGACAGTGAGAGGCCTGTGCACCGCAATGAAGAGTGGCCCCCGCTCGCCGCAACTGGAGAAAGCCCTCGCACAGAAACGAAGACCCAACACAGCCAAAAATAAATTAATTAATTAATTAAAAAAAAAAAAAGAAAGTAGGAATTGCAATAGAACAGTAGAGCAAATCAACAAAACAAAAAACTCTCCCCTATAACTTGATTGATCCAACAACAACAACAACAAAAAAAGAGTAAGGAGAGGCATAATAGGCAATACTAGTAATAATATATACTATATATATATAGCAATTAAAGATAGAGAATAAAATAAGAAACCACTGCGAAGAACTTTTTAAAAATAAGAAACCACTATGAAGAACTTTCTGCCTGTAAGTTTAAAACTTGGATTATATGGACAATTTCCTGGAAAAAACACAGTGTAACAAAACTTAGGAATAAATGGACTCAATGAAATAATTGGGTCAGTAGTTTAAAATCTCTTCCATCACATCTTAAAAAATGCTGAGAAGAAAGTTCTGTCCGGTTCAGTAAATGGTACTAGAGTAGTTCTCCATATAGCAACCAGCCTCTGAAAAAGCAGCCATAGGATCTGTACATTTCTGATCTTATCTCAGGACACTTATCTCCAGTGAGGAAATTGTGCTTCTATTATCCACTATTCCTTCAAGCATTTGGTGAGCACCTGCTGCAAGCAACATACCTCACTAAGTATGTTTCTCTTAGAAGGTTCTTTTCCCCAAGATCAATGTCAGAGGTGCTTTGATTTCCACTTCTGTGGGTATCTCTCAGGGTGAACGTGGTAACCTGGAATCTGTTATTTATGTGTGTGTGTGTGTATGACTTAATTATGACATGCCCCAAGGCCATTTTGTAAGGTAGGTTCTGAGCAATTTTTTTAAATCCAAAATTTGGTATGTGAATCAACAAAAAAGTGAAAGCAAGCAAAACTGGTTTTTCTTTGTTACAGCTAGACAGTTTACAGGATAACCTGGTTAATTGAAAATATTAAGATAAAGGTTTGTGGTACCACTAAGCTCTGTAAAATCGATTCTAGCATTTAATGATTTTCTTTTGCAAAAACTATTTATTTTGTCCTTTACTTTGTTTTTAAACAAACAAGGTGATTATTTAATTCAGATGCACATCTTAATTCATTAATGTTTATTAAGTATCTTTTGCTAAGCATTTTACCACATGGTATATCATTTTGATTAACAGTATTGTGTACTTTTAAAGAATTTTATGTATGTTTCTAGTTCTGAGATTCTGTTTTATTTTCTTAGAAAATTATAAGCAGAAGTCTTTAAATTAAATTGTGTTAGAACTTTTAGCGTCAGAACTCTGCCTTTCTGGTAAAGGTCAAGATTCTCAAAGAAATATGCTACTATATTAATCCCAGTGCTGTGCATATTTATTCCTGAAACAACCCTGTTAATTAGTGGTAAAAATTAATGATTTAAGATCTGTGATTTGAGACATATCAGTTGCCAATTTGAATGATTAAGCTCGTTACAGTGAAAATGTGATCCACCAGAGAGATTGTGAGGGTATTTACGTGTTGTTTTTCCTGGTCATTTTTTACAGCAATACTGATTCATGAATTAGAAGGAGTATACAGTCTACATTTTCTCTTCTCACACCTAACTTTATTCTGTCCTTAGACAAGTTTGTGATGGCAGTTTTAGCCAAAAGAGAAGTGATTATCTTACTTTGTGTGCATGTTAGACTTGACATCTTTTTACTGAACGATAATCGTTTTAACAAGGACAACTCCATGTTTCCTCCACCCAACACCTTAAGGCATGGATGTCCCACTGAATGCCACTTTTCATTTTAAAATGTTTTCTATAATCCAGAAGTACTTTTGAAAAAAATCAACAAAGCTTCACTCTGTAACCAGCTTAACAACAGCAGATCACCATAACAAAACAATTGAATATAAAAATATTATTGCTATTTAATATTTTTAAGAACTTACCTCCAAAAACCTGTGCGAAGTACCCCTTCGTTTCCGCTTCACTTGTAACTTTTCCTTTATATCGGGCGTCAGTCTCTTGATATAGAGCATTTTTAATTAAAATTAGATCACTAGAAAAAGCAGGGAAATTCATTTCCATAGCGTTGAAAATGTAGCTGCCAAATGGAAAGTTTTAGTAGGAGAAATACTGTAGTGTGTGTGTGTGTTTCTTGGTCTCTGCTTGTCCTTTCTCAGTTCAAGGGCAAGACTCGGAACAGTAGAGATGCTAGGTGGCTGCTGGCATTTGGCGCAAATCTTCAGACTTAAAGCACAGTGCAGGAAATTTCCTTGCAAGAGAAGTTTACAATTTGTCAACTCAGAAAATGTGAGTTCTACCTCGAGACTGAAAGAGGAATTTATAAACAGTTTTTAAAGTTACACAGTTCATTCTTTGTGATCTTTGAATCCAGCACACTGCTTCTTACTTAGCCTGAAGAAAGGCAGGCAGTCTTCCCCCATCAGCAGCAGCTGCTGTGGTTGGTATGATTCTGCAATCAGTGAAAGAAGAAGGATCTGTGGCGCTGCATTAGTCTGGCCTTCTGAACCAAGATAAAGAGCCTTGCTGTTGCCACCTTTGTAGATTGAAGAGGTAAAAACACCATGAAAACAGTGACTTAGACTCCAAGGCTGATCTGGTGACACTGTTAGGTCAGACATATCAAAAATCTTTAATGCTTCCTGTCATAGGCCGCCACTTAGTATTCTAGTAGAGCTCCATCAGGTACCTTCTTGTTAACTTCATGAGTCTGTGAATGTGTCAGAATTTCCAAAGCAGATTCTTTTCATTATGACTAATTAATTACTGGCTTCCCCCCCTGCCCAAAGTAGTGTTGTCAGGGGAAAAGCAATTTTTATCATTTTTTTTATTATAGTGTTATTTTAATTGTAAAGATTTAAAAAGTTAACCATGTATGCTCCATTTATTTCTTTTAGATAATTAATGTTTTCTCTTTCAAGAACTCAAAAAGGAAAGCAACAATTACTTATAGCTAAGTGGCAGAAACTTCTTACTATGTGTTGTATAGGTTTTCATCTTGTGTTAATATAGGGAAGCACATTGTGGAGGTGAAAAATTGAAACAGAGTAACCACTTGTCCAGGAAGATTTGAAGCCACTCTGGAGTGGGCAGAATAAACCTCAAGACAGCCCTCTGACATTCAAAAAATTAGGACATTTGGGCTTCCCTGGTGGCGCAGTGGTTAAGAATACACCTGCCAATGCAGGGGACACGGGTTCGAGCCCTGGTCCGGGAAGATCCCACATGCTGCGGAGCAACTAAGCCCATGCGCCACAACTACTGAGCCTGCGCTCTAGAGCCCACAAACCACAACTGCTGAGCCCACGAGCCACAACTACTGAAACCCATGTGCCTAGAGCCCGGGCTCCGCAACAAGAGAAGCCACTGCAATGAGAAGCCTGCGCACCGCAACGAAGAGTAGCCCCTGCTCACTGCAACGAAGAGTAGCCCCTGCTGGCCGCAACTAGAGAAAGCCTGCGTTCAGCAACAGAGACTCAACACAGCCAAAAATAAATAAATAAAATAAATTAAAAAAAAAAAAAAATTGGGGTATTTTACACACACACATCTGGAGTTCTACCTTTTCTTCTTATGATGAAATGGCATGTATGGCCACACAGCACCTGCATTCCTGCAAGCACTAACAGTCAGCAGAGCGCTGGGTAGGGCCTGCTCACCGGAGCTTCGCTGATCCCATCACACCCTGAGGTCTCTTATACCCCTTCGGCATTTGCCTTACGACCCTGGTTTGGATAATCTCTTAGTAAATTGGTAGAAAAACATGTAGGAGAGAAGTTAGAGAAAAGAGAGAAAAGAAATTCCCCCTTTTCTTACACCACTGTCTGACCTGTTTCCCAAACCCCTAAGTGTAGATTTTTAGAAGCCCAGGAAACAGGAACTTGGCCGCATGGAAGCCAAGGGCCATGCTTCCCACCGTTTGTTGTCCCTTATGATACATAAAAATGATAATACGGATTTGTGTGCGGCACTGGGGTGAATAGACCACTAGTGGGGGTTGGATGAATCCAACATTTTGGCACATCCATAATCACTTGCAGCTCAGGGGAAGCTCTGCCTTAGGGAGTGGCAAGTACTGTGTGGCAATAGTGGCGATAAATCCTGACAGCAGAGGTGAAACCCTAGTGTGATTCACTATTTTATTCAGGGTTGCCCATCATTAAAGAATAAAAAGTTTATAAATAAGAATCATCAGTTGTGATATTTTAGGGTTTATTTTCCTAGTCCCCCAAAACATTCAGTGGGCATTTCATGTGTCTGAATCCTATACTGAAATTACAGTGTTAATAGGGACTGTGGAAGCAGTATTGCTGGTAAATATTTTTGGACTTGATTTAATTTACAGAGGGGAACCAAATTTAGAAACAAACCAAAGAGTTTGCAGAATAGCATTTTTAATTTCCTGGCCTAAGTCTTTTAATCAGTGTTTACTAAATAGACATTATAATTTAAATTTTAGAAAGTGGACTCTTTCTCTGCCATGTTAGTGTTCAGTGGTGTTTTAATATGTGTGTTCTTTTGTCCAAAAAAGGTAAGCTGCTGACGTAACCCAGTTACACTTACCAGCCTTACTTATAGATTCACAGCATTTCCTCACCTGCCTGTTTGCCACCTACCACAGTCTCCGGTCGTAATCCCAGGTCCGCAGTCTTTGGCTCCATACCCCTTTTCCTGTGTGTGTGTGTTGTAACCCCCACCCCACCTCAGAGACTTTCTCTTCTCTCTCTTTCCCAACCTTTTGATACTGATATGGAGCCACCAGGCTTATTCTTGTCTTAAAGGAAATGATCTGTCAAGGCATTTTCTTTTTCACTTGTCAGGGCAGGCTTATGTTTATATCATCTACTCCATTCTTAACAGTACTTTTATAATCAGAAGGGTCTTCCTCATTCTAGGGTAAATATTTTTGGTTATGTTCAAAGTACATTTTCTTGTTTTTGTTCCCCAGTCTAGGGGATCTTTGTGGGTGTCGTCTTCATAAATTTTATAATAATTTTATAACTCAATGCCAAAAAGCTTTATCAAACCCCTTTTTCTGCTTGGCACCATACTGAGAAAATCTTCAGCCTCCTCAAATCCTTTTAGAAAGTAGATCAGATCTAAATAATAAATGAATAAAAAGACAACATGCATGAGAGTGATTCCCAGCTCTGTTTTTGTGACAGTTCACAGGATCTCTAGAAGTCTCAAGGGATTTTATAAAGGCTCCAAATTAATTTGGGTTTCCTTGATCTTGTGTGTGCCATATGCCACTGCAGATGAGAAGCAAAATGAGGTATAACATCAAATCATAATTGGCTCCTGGATCTTCAAACAGGACTCTCTAGGGAAATGGACGTCTTGCCCTTCAGCTTTTTAAAATTTATCAATATTAAATAATCCAATAACTTTAATCTTTGTCGGTTGTATTTTTCATACTTTCAAAAGAAAAGGGCTGTCACTTGAAAAGCAATGGAGAGCTTCCCTGGTGGCTCATTGGTTAAGAATCCGCCTGCCGATGCAGGGGACACGGGTTCAAGCCCTGGTCTGGGAAGATCCCACACGCCGCAGAGCAACTAAGCCCATGCACCACAATTACTGAGCCTGCGCTCCAGAGCCCGCAAGCCACAACTACTGAGCCCGCATGCCTAGAGCCCGTGCTCTGCAACAAGAGAAGCCACCGCAATGAGAAGCCCGCGCACCGCAACGAAGATTAGCCCCTGCTCACCGCAGCTAGAGAAAGCCTGCGCACAGCAACAAAGACCCAATGCAGCCAAAAATAAATAATTGTTTTTTTAAGTTATGAAAAGAAAAGCAATGGAAACGTTTAATTTTTTTTTTAAGATTTATTTATTGATTGATTTTTTTGGGGGGTCTTCGTTTCTGTGCTAGGGCTTTCTCTAGTTGCGGCAAGCGGGGGCCACTCTTCATCGCGGTGCGCGGGCCTCTCACTATCTTGTTGCGGAGCACAGGCTCCAGATGCGCAGGCTCAGCAGTTGTGGCTCACGGGCCTAGTTGCTCCACGGCATGTGGGATCTTCCCAGACCAGGGCTCGAACCCGTGTGCCCTGCATTAGCAGGCAGACTCTCAACCACTGCGCCACCAGGGAAGCCCGAAACGTTTAATTTTGAATATACTTTTCTGCACTTTGCTATTTTTTATGGAAGTACAACATAAAGGTATTTAAATGTCCTGTCACACCCCGTAACTCTTCAGTAACTGCATGACTTACTTGGGACAATGGTTAACAGCCATGATATGTGGTGGGTGTCCAATAACTAAATAATTTGCTTTCATATTGAGAAAAGCCGCTTATAAAACAGGATGCCATTATTATTTACTATAGCAAAATTATACGGTATTGCCAAATCCCTAAATCCTCTGTGGTATAATTAATCAAGATGTTTCAGCAAGCAAATTGTTGGCAAAATATGTTGGGCCTTAGAGTGTAAGTTCTCTTGAGGGAAGAATACTTAGCTTTGGTTTAGAGACAAGGTCTTCCATGGTTTTAGCTATCTGGTGAACTTGTCTGTCTTTCCTCACCAGTGACAGTGACAGGCTCAGTGGCAGCTCCCTGGGCCTCCTTGCCAGTTGCATGCACTGAGCATTTGATATGTTGGCAGACAGAGCTGATTCTTTGATGCGTGTCTGAACCTCTACAGGTCTGCTTTTGGCAGAATCGAGTGTGACTCTTATCCTTTACCCATTAAGCTATCATTATGGCTTCCTTATCTTTATTTCTTCTGCAGCATGCCTTTGAAAGTGTTTGGCTCTTTTTTGGCCGTTTACTTGATAATGTACAAACGTGGAAAGTGTGCATCTTATTTCTAAATTACAGTGTATTTCTTCAAAGGAAAGGGGGTGGGGCTTAAGTAAAGATTTGTCAAAGTAAGTTGACAGCTCGGGTGGACTTACTTTGATTACTGATGTGGAATTCTTTCTTAAGAGTTTGGTTTACAAATCCCCTGTGAAAACATACTTAAAAGCCTCTGCTTAGCCCCAGAAATACTGTGTGTTCCTCTCTGAGCCTGATGTATTGCATATCATCCTTTTTTCTCATCACTCTAAGTTGTATGGGGTGTCTATTAGAGAAATATTGGTGTCTTTTGTATTTGGCCTCTTGTATTTTTTGTGTTCTTTAGCCAAGGTCAGATGAGGCATATTTAGAGAAAGGTAGTTGTGTGTAATTGCCATATATGAAGTCTTTTCAGAACCCCAATCCAATTTACTCTATGTTGGAGCAATTCTTAGCTGCTAGGAACATAACTAAGAGCCTGCGGTAGATAATGCTTAGCAATTATCTCCTCTGTAACGAGGTTGCTTCTGTGCTTCTTCCATTGGGATGTCAAAGGTAAGTTTAATCTGTCGACTTACATCATGTAAAATATTCCAGAATTATCTGTTATTCCAGGATGTTAACTCTGTTTGAAGCATTGGTAGTGTTTTGAAGTTCTGTGAACAGAAGAGGGGCGATGAAAATGGATTCCAAACACAGGGAACTATTCACAGCAGGCTGACGGCTCAGAAAACAAAAGCAAGCCTGGGCTGCCTCATGGTAGTACGCATGGCCAGATGTGGGGTCAGAGAAACCCCCTTGTGAACAGAGTAGGGAAAAAAATATCCATGTTCATGATCTTCATTGATTAAAATGAAACCATTCACTTACTCTGTATATCAATGTTTTATCTCACTCTACAATGGCAATAAAAAAGCCAATTAAACTTTTATTTCCACTGAAAAGAAACTGTTAAAGTTGTGATTGGTCATGAAGTCTTTTATCGAATATAATGACCTTAATTCAGGGTGAAACAAAAAATTCGCCATTAAAATAGCTTTCAGTGTACACTGAAAACTATGACATTAATCAAAGAAATTGAAGAAGACACATTGGACTTCCCTGGTGGCGCAGTGGTTTAGAATCTGCCTGCCAGTACAGGGGCACAGGTTCGAGCCCTGGTCTGGGAAGATCCCACGTGCCACGGAGCAGCTAAGCCCGTGCACCACAACTACTGAGCCTACACTCTAGAGCCCGTGAGCCACAGCTGCTGAGCCCATGTGCCACAACTACTGAAGCCTGCACGCCTAGAATCCATGCTCCGTAACAAGAGAAGCCACCGCAATTAGAAGCCCACACACTGCAACAAAGAGTAGCCCCCACTCACCGCAACTAGAGAAAGCCCACACGCAGCAACAAAGACCCAATGCAGCCAAATAAGTAAATAAATAAATTTATTTATTTATTAAAAAAAAAAAAAGAAATTGAAGAAGACACAAATAAATAAAAAGATATTCCTGGGACTTCCCTGGTGGCACAGTGGTTAAGAATCCGCCTGCCAACGCAGGGAACATGGGTTTGAGCCCTGGTCCGGGAAGATCCCACATGCTGTGGAGCAGCCAAGCCCGTGCCCCACAACTACTGAGCCTGTGCTCTAGAGCCTGCACGCCACAACTACTGAAGCCCGCACGCCACAGCTACTGAAGCCCGCATGCCTAGAGCCCATGCGCCACAAGAGAAGCCACTGTAATGAGAAGCCCGTGCACCGCAACGAAGAGTAGCCCCCCCGTCACAACTAGAGAAAGCCCGCGTACAGCAACGAAGACCCAATGCAGCCAAAAATAAATAAATAAATAAATTTATAAAAAGAAAAAAAAGATATCCCATGCTCATGGATTGGAAGAATTAATAGCGTTAAAATGTCCATCCAGGGCTTCCCTGGTGGCGCAGTGGTTGAGAATCTGCCTGCCAGTGCAGGGGACACGGGTTCGAGCCCTGGTCTGGGAAGATCCCACATGCCACGGAGCAACTAGGCCCATGAGCCACAACTACTGAGCCTGCGCGTCTGGAGCCCGTGCTCTGCAACAAGAGAGGCCGCGATAGTGAGAGGCCCGCACACCGCAATGAAGAGTGGCCCCCACTTGCCGCAACTAGAGAAAGCCCATGCACAGCAACGAAGACCCAACACAGCCAAAAATAAATAAATAAAATTAAAAAAAAAAAATGTCCATACTACCCAAAGCAGTATACAGATTCAGTGCAATCCCTATCAAAATTCCAATGACATTTTTCACCAAAGTAGAACAAACAATCCTAATATTTGTATGAAACCACAAAGACCCTGAAGAGCCAAAGCAATCTTTTTTTTTAAATATTTTATTTATTTATTTATTTATTTATTTATTTATTTGGCTACATCGCGTCTTTAGTTGAGGCATGTGAGATCTTTCCTTGCAGCACGCAGGCTCTTTGTTGCAGTGCGCAGGGCTCTAGTTATGATGCATGGACTCGAGACCACGCAGGCACAGTAGTTGCAGCACACAGGCTCTCTAGTTATGGTGCGCAGGCTCCAGAGCACGTGGGCTTAGTTGCCCCGCGGCATGTGGGATCTTAGTTCCCAGACCAGGGCTCGAACTCGCATCCCCTGCATTGGAAGGTGGATTCTTAACCACTGGACCACCAGGGAAGTCCTGAGCCAAAGCAATTTTGAGAAAGAACAACAAAGCTGGAGGCATTACCCTCCCTGATTTCAAACTATATTATAAAGCTGTAGTAATCAAAACAGTATGGTATTGGCATAAAAACACACATAGATCAATAGAACAGAATAGAGAGCCCACAAATAAACCCAGGCATATATGGCCGATTAACTTATGACAGAGAAGCCAAGAATACACAATGGGGAAAGAACAGTCTCTGATAAATGGTATTGGGAGAACTGAACACACAATGGAATATTATTCAGCCATAAAAAAGAATGAAATCCTTCCATTTGGATGGCCTTTGAGGGCATTATGCTAAGTGAAGTAAGTCAGACGGAAAAAATAATACCGCATGATTCCACTTATATGTGGAATCAAACAAAAACGGAGATCATAGATACAGAGAACAGGTTGGTGCTTGCCTGAGGTGGGTAGGTAAAATGGGCGAGGGAAGTCAAAAGGTACAAATTTCCAGTTATAAAATGAATAAGTCATGGGAATGTAATGTACAGCATGGTGACTATGGTTAATAGTACTGTATTGCGTATTTGAATGTAGCTAGGAGAGCGGATCTTAAAAGTTCTCATCACAAGAAAAATAATTTTTTTGTGACTGTGTATGGTGATGGATGTTAACTGGACTTGTGGTGATTATTTTGCAGTATACACAAATATCAAATAATTGCACTGTACACCTGAAACTAATATAATATGTCATTTATACCTTAATTTTTTTAAAAAATAAGCTTTTATTAACAGTGGCTTTCTAAATGAATGTGTATTGGTAATATCAATATATGTTAATGTGTATTGATGAAATTCAAGTTGTAGTTATAAAAAAGGATTTTTAATTTATTTAAAGTTTCTTATGCTAGCATTTATATTTTCTATATTTTGTCAGTCTTTTAGTGTATAATTTTTAACTTATTCAATTATTTATACTTTATTCTTTTATGTGTTGCTTTAGTCTTCAAGCATAATTGAAGCTCATTAACTTTTTTGTTTTTACAAAATATTTTACGTTATTTCAACTAATGAGGCATTGGGTGTATAGTGGCAGGATTATTGGCCTAGGAATGAGAAAACCTGAGTTCTAGTTATAAGGCTATTTTTCTCTGATTTATTAATGTCATGTAGTCTTTCCATGAGCTTCAGTTTTCCATCCATAAGCATACATAATGAGACTTCTGATCCAAACAAAATGGCATAGATTTGTCTTTCCTTGCTTCTACCCTGTTAAGTACAACTATAAAAACCAGAAGTAACGCAAAAGAAAATCAGGAACACTCTGAACAGTAGAAGGAGGAAGATGATCTGGTGCAGGACCCAGAACTCGAAGAACAGCACAGCAGCAGGTTGTCTTACAACCCTCCCACCCAACAGAAGAAGGGGACCCAGGCCTGGTGTTTCTTGACCTCCAGTGTAGCAAAGGAGGGTGCCCCAGTTAGGCTCATTCCTCTCCCAGATCAAATGGGAGTCCTGCCAACAATACCAGGTGAGCCCAGCAAAACTGGCAGGAAGGATTGGAAGCCCTACTGACAATAAGTGGCCACTGGGGTAGTATGTTTCCTCCTTTTCATGAAGGTGTGGTGGGAGCAGGGGAGGAGTCCCATCACAGCCAGCCTGGCCTGGGAAGCAGTCTTCATCTCTGAAGGTCAGAGGCTCCCCACTCAAGGCATACCAGATGGCCTAGCCATGGGAAACTTCTCTCACCCCTTCAAGCAACACTGCCTGGGAGTCTACTAAATTCCCACCTCAAGAAATTAGGAAAAGAAGAACAAAATAAAATAACTCAAAGCATACAGAAGTAAGGAAAGAACAAAGATGAGAACAGAAAAATCAGTGACATTGAAAAGATGAAAATAGAGAAAAACCAATGAAACAAAAAGTTGGTTCTTTGAAAAAGTCAATAAAATTGATAAACCTTTAGTAATGACTAACAAAAGCAAAAACACGACACAGATTAGCAATATCAGGAATGAAATAGTGGACGTTGTTACCCCAAAACTGGGTTTGCCTCTTGGTGGGTGTCGAGCCAAAAGACAAAGCCAAGCCAAAGATCAGTAGAAGGAAGGATTTATTATTACTTGCAGCAATTAAGAACTACTGGGCTTTCCCAAAGCAGGGTTTCCCCAAACAGCAAAATTGGGGGAGTTTTAAGCTAAGGATACATGCATATTCATGAAGGGGCTTGAGTGGTCCACAGAGTCCAAACTTTTAGTTGATTGAAGTCATGAGGGTTGGAAAAGGTCAGCATCATCATTCCTTAGGTTTCAGTTGATCTGGTGGTTGAGCTTTTCAGGCTAGTCTTACCATTGAAACAGAACAGGGAGTCTAAGACTGATATGTTATCTTTGTTATTGTTACTTCTCTTGCCTGATAATAGTTAGTTTCTGCATTCTTTTGTTCCCTTAAGATCATTAGTTACTGGGACCTGTTCAGGGGCAAGCATGGTGGCCAGGCTTAGATCACAAAATGTCTTAGGCCAAAAATGGCTTCTCTTCTGTCAAGAAAGCCGTGCCTGGTTCTGTTTCTCCTGGGACCTCCTACCGTATCTGCTTACAATGTCACTACACATCCTCTGTAATAAGAGAATGCTATTAACAACTTTATACTCATAAACTTGACAACTTAGAAGAAATGGACCAATTCCTTGAAAACAACAAACTGCAAAACTCAACCGAGATAAAATAGATAACATGAGTAGTCCTATAGCCATGAAAGAAATTGAATCCATAATTTTAAAGCTCTCGAAAAAGAAATCTCCAGGCCCAGATGGTTTTACTGGAGAATTCAAAGAAGAATTAACACTAATTTTACACAGTTTGTTCCAGAAAACAGAAAAGGAAGGAATTCTTCTCAACTGATTGTGTAAGACCAGTATTTACTCTAATACCCAAACAAGGCAAAGACAGTACAAAAAAAAAAGAAAACCACAAATCAGTATCTCTCATGAACTTGATGAAAAAAATCCTTAACCGGGCTTCCCTGGTGGTGCAGTGGTCGAGAATCTGCCTGCCAATGCAGGGGACACGGGTTCAAGCCCTGGTCTGGGAGGATCCCACATGCTGCAGAGCAACTAGGCCCGTGAGCCACAACTGCTGAGCCTGCGCGTCTGGAGCCTGTGCTCCGCAACAGGAGAGGCCGCGATAGTGAGAGGCCCGCACACCGCAATGAAGAGTGGCCCCCACTTGCCACAACTAGAGAAAGCCCTCGCACAGAAACGAGGACCCAACACAGCCATAAATTAAATAATTAATTAATTAATTAATTAATACAATTAAAAAAAAAATTGGGTTGGCCAAAGTGTGCCTTTGGTTTAAAAAAAAAAAAAATCCTTAACCAAATATTAGCAAAGCCAACAATATATAGAAAAGAAATATAAATTTTGCCCAAATGGGCCTTATTCCAAATCTGCAAAGCTGGTTCAGTATTAAAAATCAGTCACTCTAATCCACCATATCATAAGTGAAAGGCTGAATGTTTTCCCTCTAAGATTGAAAACAAGACAAAGGTATCCATTGTCATCACTGCTATTCAGCATAGCACTAGAAGATCTAGCCACTGCAATAAGGCAAAAAAGAAAAAGAAGAGGGCTACAGATTGGAAAAGAAGAAATAAAACTGTCTCCATTCACAGATGACATGATTGTCTATGTATAGACTCCTAGAACTAGTAAGTGAGTTTGGTAAGGTCTGAGGATACAAGATCAACACACAAAAATCAATCAGACTTCTACATACTAACAATGAACCTGTGGAAACCCAAGTTAAAAACAATACCATTCATAATCTCTACAAAGAAAAATACTTAGGGTAAACATAACAAAAAATATATAGGGTATGTGTGCTGAAAATTACAAAATGAAAGAAATCAAAACCTAAATAAATGGAGAGATGTGCTATATTTGTGCATTGAAGGACTTGACATACTAAAGATGTCAGCTCTTCCCAAGTCCTGTCAAAATCCCAGCAAGGATTTTTGTAGGCGTAGACAAACTTATTCTAAAATTTATATGGAAAGACACAGACCCTAGAAGCTAAAACAATCTTGGAAAAAGAAGCATAAAGTGGGAGGAATTATTCTTCCCAATATTAAAGCCTATATATAGCTGCAGTAATCAAGATGATGTGGTATTGGTAGAGGGATAAACAAATAAATAGGACAGAAGAAAGAATCCAGAAATAGACACACACAAATATGCCCAACTGATATTTGACAAAGGTACAAAAGATTTCTCAATAGAAGAGAGCATTTTCAACAAATAATACTGGAACAGTTGCACCAAAAAAGAAAAAAAGAACCTTAACCTTTTTTTTCCCCAAAAACTTCAAAATGGATCACCATTTTAAATGTAAAACTATAAACCCTTTAGGGAAAAAACACAGGATAAAAAAATTTTTTTAATTTATTTATTGTATTTATTTTACCTTTGGCTGCTTTGGGTCTTCATTGATGCTCGCGGGCTTTCTCTAGTTAGCAGGGCCTACTCTTCATTGCGGTGCATGGGCGTCTCACCACAGTGGCTTCTCTTGTTGCAGAGCACGGGCTCTAGGCATGCAGGCTTCAGTAGTTGTGGCTCACGGGCTCTAGACCGCAGGCTCAGTAGTTGGGGTGCACGGGCTTAGTTGCTCTGCAGCATGTGGGATCTTCCTGGACCAGGGCTCGAACCCGTGTCCCCTGCATTGGCAGGCAGATTCTTAACCACTACACCACCAGGGAAGCCCAGGATAAAATTTTGAATCTAGGGGTCAGCAAAGAGTTTTTTAGACTTGACATCAAAAGCATAATCCATAAAAGGAAAAACTCATAAATTGCACCTTGTCAGAATTAAAAACTTTTGCTCTGGAAGGACCTCATGAAGAGGATGAAAAAAAAACTACAGACAAAGGAGAAAATATTTTCAAACCACAAGTCTGACAAAGGACTGGTATATTGAATATATGAAGAACTCTCAACTCAACAGTTTAAAAAACAGTCCAGTGGGGTAAAAGACATAAACAGACATTTGACTAAAGAGGATATACAGATGACAAGCACATGAAAAGACGTTCAGTAACGTTAGCCATTAGGGAGATGTAAATTAAAACCACCATGAGATACCACTATGCACCTATCAGAATGCATAAAGTTAAAAATAGAACAACAAATGCTGGCAAGGATGCAGAGAGACTAGATGGCTCATCCATTGTAAAACTGGAAAACAGTTTAACAGTTTCTCTTTAAAAAACGTGCAACTACTGTGACTCAGTAACTGTACTTTTGGACATTTAACCCAGGGAAATGAAAACTTAGGTTCACAAAAACCTATACCCGAACATAGCTTTTTGCATAATGGCCAAAAACTGGAAACACTCCAGATGTCCTTTAGTGGATAAATGGTTAAATAAACTAGTACATCCATACCATGAAATACTATTCAGCAAAAAATGGGAACATACTATTGATGCAAGCAACAACTTAGATGAATATCCAGAGAATTATGTTGAGACAGAACAGTCAGTCACAAAAAGTTGCATCCTCTATGATTCCATTTATAATACATTCTTGAAATGGCAACATTATAGAAATGGACAACAGATTAGTGTGCTTGTCAGGGGTCAGAGATGGGGGAGGGGTACCAAGGGAGATGGATGTGGCAGTAAAAGGTCAACAGGGATCCCTGTGGCTACAGAAATGTTCTGTATCTTTTTTTTTTAATATTTATTTGGTTTTGCTGGGTCTTAGTTGCAGCAGGTGGGCTCCTTAGTTGTGGCTTCCAGGCTCCTTAGTTGTGGCATGCGAACTCTTAGTTGTGGCATGCATGTGGGATCTAGTTCCCTGACCAGGGATCAAACCTGGGCCCCCTGCATTGGAAGGGCAGAGTCTTAACCACTGGCCACCAGGGCAGTCCCAAAATGTTCTGTATCTTGATTGTATCAATGTCAGTAGTCTGGCTGTGATATTATGTTATAGTTTTACAGAATGTTACCACTGGAAGAAACAAATTAAAGGGCACACAGGATCTCTGTTTATTTTTTACAATTGCATGTTAAGCTACAATTATTTAAAAACTAAAAGTTTAATTTAAAAAAATAAAAGCATATCTGCCCTTCCTGTGCCAGAGAGTCACAGTAAGTATGAAAGGGGGTGCAACCTGGGATGTGCTGTGTCACAGTGGGTGCACATGGTAGCAATGAGCCATGCCTATCCCTATGTTTATTTTGACTTGTATATTCAGTATATCTACCTTATCCAGAAAGTATTTATATGTACGACACAGAGAATACAGCCAAAATTTTGTAATAACTGTAAATGGAAAGTAACCTTTAAAAATTGTATAAAAATTAAAAGTTAAAGTAAAAAAATAAATTCAAAAAGTATCTGAGGCTTCCCTGGTGGCGCAGTGGTTAAGAATCCGCCTGCCAGTGCAGGGCACACAGGTTCGAGCCCTGGTCTAGGACGATCCCACATGCCGCGGAGCAACTAAGCCCGTGCGCCACAACTACTGAGCCCGCATGCCAAAACCACTGAATCCTGTGCTCCACAGCAAGAGAAGCCACCGCAATGAGAAACCTGCGCACCGCAACGAAGAGTAGCCCCCGCTCACCACAACTAGAGAAAGCCCGTGTGCAGCAAGGAAGACCCAATGCAGCCAAAAATAAATAAATAGAAATTAATTAATTTTTTTAAAAAAGTATTTACAGTAGTTTTATATTTAGTCATCTTTATAATAAAGTTCATTTATCCATTCACCAGTGTTTTTCTTTATTTTTTTATTGAAGTATAATTGATTTACAATGTTGTTCATTTCTGCTGTACAGCAATGTGACTCAGCTATATACATATATACCTTCTTTTTTATTATCTTTTTCATTATGGTTTATCCCAGGATATTGAATATAGTTCCCTGTGCTATACAGCAGGAACTTGTTTATTATTCAGTGTTTTGTGGGGGCTTTTTTAGTGGTAATCACCATACTGGGAATAAAAGATTGGAAAAGAAGTGTGAGATGGAGCTCAGCCTGGGCACTTCCATTTCACATGTGAATAGAGTCGATCATAGGATGGGTCTGGAGTTGGTGTTTGTTTTTTAAAGCTTTGTTTTTACTGTAACATGGTATTAATTTTATATTTTTAAATTTCAAGAGACTCATAAAGGTTCTGGTTGTTTGGTTTTGGAACATGGTTTTCAACGATTAAGACACCTTTTTCCCCACATTTGACTATCAATTTGGAAAGCATTTTACAATTATCAAGTGAAGAAAAACAAAACCTAAAAGTTGCAGGTTAAATTTTATTGAGACCTTTCTGAGGACTGTTGCCCAGGAGATAGCTTCTCAGATAACTCTGAAGAATGCTCCAAAGAGGTAAGGGAGGAGCCAGGATAAGTAGGAGTTTTTGCTGAAAATGTGTAGTTGAACATCAAAATATTACTGCTAATCACAAAAAACAGATACCTCAAGTTAATGATTTTTTTTTTTTTTTTAAGTTAATGATTTTTGTGCTTTTGTGTGTACGGGAAGATGCAAGGTCTGGGCTCATTGAAATTATTCCTTAGATAGGCATCTTAGATATGCAACTATCTAGGGCCAGTATCCAGAGCACACAATGTTTGCTGTTCGGCTCCATCCTGAATTTGCCTTAGGGCTCACCATGGGGGGTTGTGGGGGTGCTGCAGTGGCTGATGGCTTGATGGCAGGCAAGGGCAACATACCATATTTACTGGAATGGTAGGAGTTCCCTTTCCACACAGTCAATGTTAATTCTTAGTTTAATTGGCAGCATTTTTTTTTTCTTGATAATACATAAAATAATAGTTTATCTTGTACTTTAGTGGCATCTTAAGCTCGATGAGATCTGGTAATGATGTCTAAAACCAACTGTTTTTGCAATTTTCCTCTGAATATTTTAGCTGTCCTAATTTTATTAATAATTTTATTATTAAACAGTTTGCGGGGAGGCTTTTTTTTTTATTTAGAGTAACTGTTAACAGTTTGAGGTCCTCATGGTAAATTCTGTGACATTTTATGGTGATAATATGTTACTTACATATTACCCAAGTATTGAAACCTCATTTCCCCTTATCTTTTTTTTCTTTGTTTTTCAAGTGTCAATATACAGTATCTGGTTTTATGACAAGAATGACTGTCACCGCATAGCCAAACTCATGGCCGAGTAAGTATTTCTGTTTACACCATAGATTTAATTAGTGATATATGGGAGATGAAAAAATGACTTTTCCCCTTTCTCTTTGTTACTGGAGTCCACTAACTCATGCTATTTTCCCCTGATTTCCTGTTACTGTTGAAGTTTTGAAAAAGGCAGCAAAGCTTAAAGAAATCTAAAATTATCTATAATCCTACTACTACTAGCATTACTGTTTTTGTCTGTTTCATTCCAGTCTTTTTCTTTACGTGTACCTTGGGTTGATGTGTGTGATTGTTTCTTATGTCCACTGAGAGAACAATGCACAACATAAAATTTGTGAGTTAATTTTTATTCAGTGACCTTACTGAGCGCTATAGCCTGGGAGATGGCCTCTCAGAGAGCTCTGAGGAACTGCTTCCAAGAGGTAAAGGAGGAGCCAGGATATATATGAACTTTTTTTTTATATATATACATCAGAAAAAAATCATCTACTCAAGATGTTACCACCAAGAGGAAAATACCATAGGAAAAAATATATTTACATAATTGAAACCAGCTAAAGACCACTTTGTTTTTAAACCAAAAAGGTAAGAAAAAAAAGAATTCATAATATGACCCTCAGCAATAGTAACAAGAATTTTAAAATACTTTAAAAAGAAAAAACCAGGGAGCTGGAGAATGGAGTGCCAGAAGAATGAGGATATATGAACTTTCTTGCTGAGAAAAACATGTAGTCAAGCATCAAAAGATTACTGCCAATAGCAAAGGACAGACATCTCAAGTTGATGATTTTCGTGCTTTTCTATGTATGGGAAGATGCAAGAATCTGGGGTCATTGAAATGATTCCTTAGATATGCATCTTAATCTAAGGACCAGTATATCCAAAGCACAGAACGTTTCCTGTTTTTCTCCATTCTGAATTCCTCTCAGGGTGCACTCTCTGTGGGCAACTGCAGTAGCTATAGGCTTGATGTTTCTTGAACTGGAATGGCAAGCAACACTTTTTTCTTTACACTTACAAAAGTAAGATCATACTGTACATCCTACTTTTCATGTCAACAGCATTTTTCCAGGGCATTCTAGTATTTATAACGACTGCATTGTATTCAGTCCTGCAGACAGATCATAATTTAACTGTTAAACATGTGGTTAGAGCCATTGAACTGCCTAGCTCCAGAGGGTATCCTCTATATCCAGTGCACAGCCTAACCACCACATGCAGTGGATCTGACTTAGGTTCTCTCCAGATTTCCACTGTAGCAGGTGGAACTGTGTTCAGTAACTGATAGAGAACTTCTGCACACATCCGTGGCTACTTCCTTTAAGAGAACTTATTTTTGACACAGATTCTAGGTTTAGTAGTCCCCAATCCTCTAATGTATTATGTTCCAGGAGAGTTCTTATAAACCAGAATCTTGGAATTTGGAAAGTAATTTTCATTGGATTGATGTTCTGAGCGATGGTTCATCGACCTTTCTCAGACTGGCGCACAGAAGCCACCCCTCATGTGGCTTACCTGTATTGCTGGTATGGCCATTCTGGTTTCTGGGAGCCCAAGACACTTAGGTGCTAGAAGGGCCTGAGGTGCTACAGAGCTCTGGACAAACTGTTGCAGTGGGCAGAGAGTTCTGGTGCACTTAGGTTTCCTTTGCAATTTTTGCCTGAATCTCCTCAGAAATGCAGACCTCTCTTTCCCCTCTATCAAATCAAAATTCCCTTTGCTCTCCTGCAAGGTTTTTACCTACATGCTTGGGGGGAAACAGTATTAATTTTCTTTTTAACAGTCTAATTTTAAACTAATTCTTGTAAAAGTGTAAATAATTAGGCCCAAAATCTCAGTTCCAGGTATATTTGCATTTTAAAAGAGGTGCACATGGCTAAGGCCATGTTTTAGTCCAGGACTGCTAACATGTCTCAAGTGGATGTTTATCTGCTTCCTGCTTTGTTTGCTGTAGCTATGAGCCACTGGCAGGCCATGTTTATTACTGTGTGCACCCCAAGGACATTGTTTCATATGAACTTGTGTCATTCATTTGAAAATGTGTTGTTGGCTCTCTAGAACCAGACTTTCTTTTTAGAACAACTTTTCTCTAAAAAAAAAAAAAAAAAGATAATAAACTTTTTTTACAAACCGATTTATTTGACTATTTTGTAGTTTTGAAAGTGACAGCAGAGGCAGCTTCTGATAACTTAGAAGACAAAGATTTGTTGATTCTTGATTGTCCTGAAATCCAGAATATTTTTCTTAAATATCTATGCTTTGGAATATATTAATATATAGACTTTCTCCTGCAGATTGAGAGCTTTTGGGCCCAAAGTGAGAGAACCTGGCTTTTGCAGCACTAACAGCTATTTGCAGGAAACCATTGTGACCTTTTTTCTCTCTCAGGGCAGGTGGTACACCTAAGGCAAGACTTCAGAATGTAGATAAAGCAGAAGACTGAAGGCCTATCTGAAACTATTGTATTGAGCCTAGAAATAGGATGAGGAAGTAGAAACAGAAAGCAGAAAGGAAAAAGAAGGACATTCAGGGTTCCTTCACTAGAAATGCCCAAAAGAGGGACATTTGCTTAAGCTTTAAGCTTGTTTTACTAGAAGCAGGGGTGGTATTGAAACTGATTAGTGAATGCCCTCGTGAAACTGTTGATAGTGAGTTTTCAAGTGTCTGGCCTATTTATGGCTGAAGAGAATACCTAATATGTTAACATTAACTTTGTGATAAATGGTGTTCTGGTCACCGAAGATAAAAAGGTTACTTTATCTTTCTTTGCTCTAACTTTGCCTGCATACAGCCTCTATTTGCTACATATTTCAGAATATCACCTCTATTAACCAGAAATACAGGTAAAATTCTTTTGGGCATATTGTGCATCTAAATAAATGTGCCCGTTATTGCCCATTCTGTTAAATCTAGTTCTTATCACTGTTTTGACAGCTGCAATATAATAAAAATTCTTCAAGTAAAAAATTGATTTATTCCAAAAGGTGTTAATAAGAACTGAGAAGCTATGTAGGAGAGCAAGAAGGTGGATTCAGGCTGATGTGGCCTATAACTGAGTATTAACTAATTAGTCAATTTTAATAGTACTCTTTTTTCTTATTATTAAAAGAGTGCCTTTAATTATGGAAAATGAAGAGAAGTACAAAAAAAGAAAGCGAAATTGCTTGTAACCTACCATCAAGAAATAACCAATGTATATCTCTCCAGTCTTTTTTTCCTTTGCAACAGGCCTCACAGTTGTCACAATACAGTATTTCTTTCCCAAGAGTTGATTACCAGTATGGATATAAATGAAACAATATTTATTCTAATTGGTCTGATCCTCATATCACATGCCTGTCTTCTTTCAGTCTGCCATCAAGTCCATGATTCTACATTTGTTTTATAAATAATAATCCTATTAAGAGCTGTAAGAATCTAAATAGAGAAACGACACCATTACCTTAAAGCAGCATTTTCCAAATAAGAATCCTGCTTCAAGAGAAGATTCTACGGTCAAATAAATTTGGGGAAATCTGTAAGCCCATCCTTGGAGAATCATAACACATTTTAGCATGTTAAAAACTCAGAATGTTTTTGCTGTTTAAAAAAAAAATCTGTTTAATATTGTTTAACCCAGTATTTTCAAATAAAAGAACCATCCCACACACACTATTGGGAGTTCCTGGACAGGCTGTTTTAAAGCAGTAAGCTGACACTGGGTGGCCTGTTGTTGACCTACTCCTCTTAGTCCATAAAAACAAACCTTTTGCTACTGAATTGTTTTATTGCCTGTCATCATCACTGTCTGAAAGTTCTCAATTAATATGATTATCAAGTTGTGACTGTACCCATAATATCCCATGGCAGGTAGGCCTATTCATTACAGTTGGGATTGAAACCTGAATGGATCTTTAAAAGAAAAAAAGACTAGTTGCCTTATTAAAATTTATTACTTTTATTTCAAGCTTGAAGAAAAATATAAGAAACAATAATATATCCATGTGCTCACCACCCAGCTTTCAGTTTCTCACATTTTGCTATAACTGCTTCAGACTTTAATATGTGGCAGGGGAGAGAGGATGTTCCTAAGAAATGAAACCCCTCAGATAGATTTGAAGACCCCAACCCTCGACTTAGACCTTGCCTTTTCATGCTTTATATATTTTCAAGGGCAGAATTAGCTTAAGCAGCACCAATCAAAATAAAGAGCATCGCCACAATCACCCTAACCTCAGTCACCCACTTAGTGATTTTTTAAGGAGAGAACAAGGGAAATCTTTTGTTTGCTTGTAGTGCCATCGTTAACTTTTGAAGATTCGCCGAGACCTCCGTTTTCAAGAAGCTAATCTTTCTCCTTGCTACCCCATTATCAATACACACTCTCCACAGGGGTTGTTCAACTATGCAGCCTTCCTTTGTCTTGGTGGCATTGTCCATTTTCAAATTTACTTCACCAGTTAGTTTGACTGATTTTGAGATACTTTTAAAAAAGAGAGAGAGATAATGAGATAATTCAGTAGAGTTTTCAGGGTACCTACTTCTACCCACTCTGGAAAGGAATTCTGTATTTTTGGCCTTCTGACAGTGAAATATATTGGTTGGTACTGTTGTGAGTGAGGTGGTGAAGTAGGTAGTCGTATACCCCTGGGATGGGGTAACCGAGGCTCTGTGTTTTGTATTGTGAGGACAGTGTTACCATGTGGCATTCTTCCTGTATCCTTGGAAGATGGACACCAAAAGAGTTCTTGGGTCAGATTGTATCAAAAGAGGTCTTTCTAAAACCTGGTTCTCCTCCTGTAGCGTTGTAGAAGAGGAGACACGGCGGTCCCAGCAAGCAGCTCGGGATAAGCAGAGTCCCAGCCAGGCCAACGGCTGCAGTGACCACAGGCCCATCGACATCCTGGAGATGCTAAGCAGAGCCAAGGATGAGTATGAGAGGGTGAGACTCTGCATGCTGAGTGGGAGAAGTAAAGGGAGGAGGAGACCTGCAGGGGGTCTCGTGGGCTGGGGAAGTCACCCCCAGGGCCAGCGGGAATAAGTCGTTCAAAAAGAAAACATGTCTTATAATTTTAAGCCTAAAAGATAAGGAAAGACATTTTCTTACCTCAGAAAATTTAGAATGCTCTTTTTCTATTCCTGTAAAATTACTGTGGGAGAAAATGATCTTGGACCGCAGGAGTTAGCCTGTAGCAGGTAGTTCTGGAAAGGTTTTATGCCTCTTCTTCCACCCTGCAGGCTCTGCTAGGTCTTAGGAATTTATGTAGTTTTTGAAAAGTACTCTGATAATTTGCACCCTGTAATACCGAAGCATATATTTATGATCTGTAATTGGTGCTAGGTGCACAGCCCTCATTAAGCACCTTTTGGAATATTACCCAAATGAGAGGCTTTTCTAGAATGCCTTTTTTTTTTCTGTTTTGTATTTTAGTTGTTTTGTATGTTTAGTTTGTTTATTTATTTATTTATTTAAGCCTCGCCTGACATGGTTTGTGGGATCTTAGTTCCCCGACAGGGACTGAACACAGGCCCTCAGCAGTGAAAGTGCAGAGTCCTAACCACTAGACCACCAGGGAATTCCCTGGGTTTTGTTTTATTTTTAATGTTTATTTGTTTATTTATTTATTTGGCTGTGCCGGGTCTTAGTTGCGGCATGTGGAATCTAGTTCGCTGACCAGGGATCGAACCTGGGCCCCGTGCATTGGGAGCACGGAGTCTTAGCCACTGGACCACCAGGGAAGTCCCTGCCTGTATTTTAGTTTAAAAGTTAATCGATAACATTTTCTCCCCAAAGCTGAATTAAATGGAATTTGTGGTGCATTCATTAATTTATTCAATACATACTTATGAACTGTCCACTATGTGCCAAGCAGTGGGCAGTTCCTCAGTGGTCTTCAAACCTGTGGCTTTGGAACTGTCCTGGCTTTTCACCTGACATCAGCACTTCAAAGCCCCAGGCTTCATTGGAGTGAGGTGGAAGGTTTCCACTGCTGCACTTTGTTTCAGCAGAATTGTAATTGTCATCTTACTCTTTACTAACATTGGGTTAAGTTAAGCTTTTTTTGTTTAATCTTCACCTCACCAAAAGTTCAAGGAACAAGGTGTGAAAAACACTAAGACGGTAGCTCCCCTAACAGTTCTCTGACACTAGCCTCTACATTGTCAACAGGTGGTCCTTGAAAAGAGGTTCTAATTGGTCAAATGAGTTAAGAAAACATTGTTAGAATGGCTTCTCCTCCCCCATCTTCTTGGGGCTTTACAGTGCTCAAGACTCTGAGAGGTCCCACAATAAACAAAACAGTAACCCCAAGTTCCAGATTGACTTGACTACAGGACCATTTTTCACATACTACCCTTTAACATCTCAAGAATCTAGAGTTCGGGGAACAAACTTTGGAAGCAGTGCTCTAGAAGGTAGTTGCCCGTAATTAAAAACAGTCATATTCACCATAAACTACAACAGATCTTCTATGTTCAAACACCAAAGGTCCCACCTCCTGGGTAGAGAAATGTACATTAGAGCCCATGAGAAGTTTCAGTTTATACCAAATTCCTCAGTGTCTCATAGAGAATTACGAAGAATTTGTGGATCTGTGAAAATTAATATAGGAAAAGCAGTCATCTCTATAATGAATTCCTTGATTCTTAGGAAACTAGATGAGATTAATTTCAAGAATCATTTCTGAACTTTTAGGTTACCATATATTACCATAAATTCCCTCTTGTATCCTTAATGAGATATGGGTTATCTACATAGATACCTTGTTCTGTTTTTATAGAGACCTTTTGGTGTTCTGACAACAAGTAACTAATAAGTTCCGAGCTCTGTCACCTGTTCCCAGTGATGAGTAGATCAAGGTGCCACACAGGGTAGGAAGTATAGGCGCTGTACACTAGAGCAGACACTCCAGGAGATGGCCCGCCTTCCCCCTCAGGCTGAGAAGCGAGTAATCTCCAAAGGAAAGAAAGAACTAAAGCCTTGTTTTTCTACACAGAGCTGTAAAGGAACTCTAGGTCACATGAGCAGAATAAAAATCTGACACGATTTCTAGTTAATAAACATTGCAAAACTAGAAAATATGGAAAGTGCAATAATTACTGTTGTAAAGAAAATTCTTCCATGGTGTGGAATAAATGAAATTTCTCTGGTTGTTTTAAGACTAAACCTTTGGGAATTTAGTTAAATCTTTGATATTTACTTCATAATATGTTCTTTCTGTTTTTGAAAACCATCCATAAATAGGTGGTGCTTCCTTAAACAAGAGTTTCGTTTCTTGTCTGCACTTGCCTGTCATCTAATCAAATGGGGTTAGTATTAGCAGTGGCCCCTGGATGGGCTCTTCTCTGGTGCCGATTGTTCCAGATGGACCCTTTATCTTTAGGTAGAGACTTGGGAGATTGATAATTTCAAGGGCAGGGGTACAAGCTAGGCCTCAGTGATGGAATTTAATCCCAATTCTAAATCTCCCCTGTCCAGTGTATATAATACAGTGAATGAAATTCCAGACTTTTTTTTTTTTGGCTGCATCGGGTCTTAGTTGCGGCACACAGGCTCTTCTGCTTTGTTGTGGTGCGCAGGCTTTTCTCTAGTTGTGAAGTGCAGGCTTAGTTGCCCCGTGGCATGTGGGATCTTAGTTCCCCAACCAGGGATCGAACTGGCATCCCCTGCATTGCAAGATGGATTCTTAACCACTGGACCATAAGGGAAGTCTGGAAATTCCAGACTTTTGAGTGAGCAATTTCTAATAGAGACTATTTGAAAATAAAAATACTTTATAATAATCATTTTCTCCCCAAGTCCTATAGTAGTTTGTTTTAACCAACTTCCTGGGTTTTTTTGTATTTATTTATTCATCTATTTATTTATTTATTTATTCACTTTGGCTGTGCCGGGTCCCAGCTGCAGCACACAGGATCTTCGTTGCAGCATGTGGGATCTTTTTAGTTGCAGCACGTGGACTTCTTAGTTGCGGCATGCGGACTTCTTCGTTGCAGCATGCGAACTCTTAGTTGCGACATGCATGTGGAATCCAATTCCCCAACCAGGGATCGAACCCAGGCTCCCTGCATTGGGAGTGCGGAGTCCTACCCACTGGACCACTAGGAAGTCCCCCAACTTTCCTGTTTTTAATGTAAAGAAAGATAGCTGAAACACAGGCCTTGACTAAGGTTGGCCCATTCTGAGTCACATCTAGCCACAGGATGTAATCCTAGATTTTGGTAGGGACTTTTTGTTTGTTGTAGTGTAATTGCCAAAAAAATTTTTTTAACCCAGAGGGATTTTTTTTGTTCTTAAAAAAATAGGAACACTATTATTTTTCTTATTATGTAAGCAGTGCATATTAATTATAGAAAATTTTATATTTTAAAATTATTATTATTTTTTTCCTTATAAATTTATTTATTTATTTTTTGGCTGCGTTGGGTCTTCGTTGCTGTGCGTGGGCTTTCTCTAGTTGCATTGAGCGAGGGCTACTCTTTGTTGTGGTGCAGTGGCTTCTCTTGTGGAGCACAGGCTCTAGATGTGCGGGCTTCAGTAGTTGTGGCACGTGGGCTCAGTAGTTGTGGCTCGCAGGCTCTAGAGCGCAGGCTCAGTAGTTGTGGCACACTCCACGGCATGTGGGATCTTCCCAGACCAGGGCTCGAACCCACGTCCCCTGCATTGGCAGGCGGATTCTTAACCACTGCGCCACCAGGGAAGTCCTATATTTTACAATTATAATAAACGGGAAAAAAAAATAATTCCACCACCTAGAAATAATTGCTACTAATGCCTTGTTATTTATCCTTCCACAAATTTGTCTAAATATGTCCCAATGTGTGTGATAATATTTAAGTACACAGTTTTATTAACTAGTTTTAAAACTACTTTTTCATTAACTTTTTTGTAACCTATTTTTTTCCCAAAGAACAGTATCTTTTTGTGACAGTATTCATCTCACAGGGAGTCCCTGGGAGAGTTCATTTGGTAGAATGAAAAGCTTTTGAAAAAGCAAACTGTGATGTTAATAGTTGTATATTTTTATTTCTGTGCCTTATATAAACAATATCCTAGATTTTTCTAATTCTGTTTGAGAACTCAGAAGTATACCTTTGTAGCTGTCTTGTTATTAATTAGCATTAATTTTCTCTTAAGATAAGTTACTTGAAATGGGATTGGTAAATCAAAGGATTTTGACATTTTTAAGGTTTTTACCAAATACTGTAAAATTATCTTCCCAAGTTTGTTTGTGGGACTTCCCTGGTGGCGCAGTGGTTAAGAATCCACCTGCCAATGCGGGGGACACGGGTTCGATCCCTAGTCCAGGAAGATCCCTCATGCCTCAGAGCAGCTAAGCCTGTGCACCACAACTACTGAGCCTGCGCTCTAGAGTCCGCAAGCCACAACTACTGAGCCCACATGCTGCAACTACTGAAGCCCACGTGCCTAGAGCCTGTGCTCCACAACAAGAGAAGCCACCACAATGAGAAGCACGCGCACCGCAACAAAGAGTAGCCCCTGCTCACGACAACTCGAGAAAGCCCATGCGCAGCAATGAAGACCCAACGCAGCCAAAAACAAAATTAAAAAAAAAAAAAAAGTTTGTTTTTGATTGTCCATTTCCCCCAATTCTTATGAATACTGGTTACTATCATTAACAAACAAATCCAAAATAAACCCTCAAAAATAAATAAATAAACAAACAAACAAAAGTTCCAAGAACAGCCCTGCATAAGTGTAAGAAAATATTTGAAGTTCTGGAAACCTTTTAAAGTACAACCCATCTTATAGCTCATGAAGTAAGTATTGCAGACTCACATGTCCCAAAACCAGGTGGGCCACAGTGGCGCCCACAGTGGGCCAGAGTGGAAGTAAAACCAACAGAGAGCCTGTCCCTGTGTCATCTGGTCAGTTGCAGCTCAGCTATAGCCAGTCGTTACCAAATGGGCTGGTGTGCCAAATTATTCAGCTTTTCTCTGAAAATGACAAGCCAGGATTTTTATGTGAAAACTGCCAATTTTAAAGATACTCCTGAACATTTACACCTTCCATCTTAAGAACTTGTTGTGAGCAGTGTTTTCATTTTATATTGGGTTGGCCCAAAAGTTCGTAACATTTTGTGGAGAAACCGGAACGAACTTTTGGGCCAACCCGTTATATTTTCTGTAATACAATTCAGTTCCAAGTATTCCCCATAAGGTGTTGATACTGGTTGATGGTGGTGTTGCACAAAGAGGTATGTTAGAAGATAAGACAGTTCATAAGCTTTCACAGACTATTTCACCTCTGCTTAAATGGGTAACATTGAGTAAATGGTGTTCTGAAATAATACAAGGACTAAGTCATTTGAATAGAAAAAAATGCGTATTATCCATTCATTTCACATTCAGTACCTACTCCTGCACTAGGCACGTATCTTTATAGTATGGTGTCAAGAAAGTTAATCTGTCTCTGAACTAAAGTTTGAAGCTTCTTTTTTTAAGAAGTCCGGTCCCTTGACTGTTCTAAACTGTTTTTGGTATCTATTTTGACACAGATAATGCTCACTAGATGCTTGATTATATAGCCTAAATATAGCTTAGTTTCTAAAGATTCCATGTCCATCTAGTGATCATTTTTTTAGGATTCTTTCTAAGAACAAAGATACAAGTTAACAGGAATTTTTAAACACTTTATTACAATGTTTTGTCATCTGTGATAGTGATGTTTAGAGACTTTTTTTTAAATTTATTTATTTATTTTGGCTGTGCTGGGTCTTAGTTGCAGCATGCACGCTTCTTAGTTGCGGCATACATGAGGGATCTAGTTCCCCGACCAGGGATCGAACCAGGCCCCCTGCATTGGGAGTGCAGAGTCTTACCCACTGGACCACCAGGGAAGTCCCTAGAGACCTTTTTAATTTAATTTTTAAAATATATGATGGTGTTAGAGTACTTGTACATTCATAGGTCCAAAAAAAATGAACCTCAACCTAAATGTAACACTTTATACAAAAATCAACTTAAAATGGGTCAATAGATCTAAATGTAAAAAATAAAATTACAAAAATTTAGAAGAAATATATATCTACCATATGACCCAGAAATACCACTCCTAGGAATTTACTCTAGAAAATGAAGCTTTTGTCCACACAAAAACCTGTACATGAATGTTTGTAGAAGCTGTATTCATAGTCACCAAAAACTGGAAGCAACACAAATGTCCTCCTATAGGTAAATGGTTAAAAAACTTTAAGATCGTTACGGAAAAAACCCAAACGAACTTTTTGGCCAGCCCAATACATAACAACAGCTTGGATGAATCTCAAAGGCATTAGGCTAAGTTAAAGAAGCCAGCATTCCATTTATATGACATTCTCGAAAAGACAGAACTAGTGCCAGAAAACAGATCACTGGTTGCCAGGAGTGGAGGGAGGGCATGACTGCATTGGGATAGCCCGAGGGAGTTTTGGGGGTGATCAATATGTTTTATATCCTGATTGTGGTGATAGATAGGTACACAGATAGAACTGTGCACTCCAAAAGTTAATTTCACCATATATTAACTTAAAAAATAAAATGGAGGGCTTCCCTGATGGCGCAGTGGTTGAGAGTCTGCCTGCCAATGCAGGGGACACGGGTTCGAGCCCTGGTCTGGGAAGATCCCACATGCCGCGGAGCAACTAGGCCCGTGAGCCACAATTACTGAGCCTGCGCGTCTAGAGCTTGTGCTACGCAACAAGACAGGCCGCGATAGTGAGAGGCCCACGCATTGCGATGAAGAGTGGCCCCCGCTTGCCGCAACTAGCGAAAGCCCTCGCACAGAAACGAAGACCCAACACAGCCATAAATAAATAAATAAATAAATAAATAAAATTAAAAAATAAATAAATAAAATGGAAAAGAGTACATGATAAAGTAATGCTACTTGCTTTTCCTTAAAGGGGTTATAAAAATAACAGTTGTTACTAACACTGTTGTCTAAAATCAGGTGCTCAGCTTTCTAGAAATTTTATTGTACAGGTTAATTTACATGCAGGTCCAGAGCAAACATTTGGGGGGATTTTATGCTTGACTTTTAAAATAATGTTTCTAGTAACCTTGAATGCTGTTTTGTGAGCCAAAGAATAGCAAGCTTTTCACATGATATACTTTTCCTTCTAATTTAAGAATCAGATGGGCAATTCAAATATCTCCAGCCCTGGGTTACAGCCAAGTACTCAGATCTCCAATCTGGGAAGCACCGAGACTCTAGAAGAGACGCCATCCGGGTCCCAAGATAAGGTTTGTACAGCTAAAGCCCTAACTTCATCCAAGGTAACCTAACAGAGTCAACATTTTGTAAGGATTTTAATGCAGTACAAGTTTGATTTGTTGTTCATCTGTCAGAGTACGTATGTACAGGCAGCAACGTAATGTCATCCTCTCACGTCATATCCCCTGGTCCATGTAACTATCTTTCATCTGGATTTTGCCGTAGCCTCCTGTCTGGTTTCCCAGCATTTGCCCTTGCCACTCCCTCCCCTATTCTTAACCCAGCAGCCAAAGTAATCCTGGTATAACATCAGTTAGATCATGGCCTTCCTCCAGTGGTATCTCATCTCACTCAAATAAAAGCCAGGGTCATGGCAGTGGCTCACAAGGCCCTACCTGATCTGGCCCCCCTAACCCTGGCCTCATCCTCTATCTTTCTGCCTTGCTCCCAGCCTCATTGGCTTTTCTGCCTTTCTGCAAATGTGCCACACATGCCCCTGCCTCAGCACAGGCCTTTGCAATTACAGTTCCCTTGGCCTGAAAGACTTCCGTCCTAGAAGTAGCTTGCTTCCTTTCTTCCTTCAGATCTCTAGTGTCTTCCATAAAAGTGAGAGCCTCTCTCACCACCCTATTTTATTTTATTTATTTATTTTTTTAATAAATTTATTCATTTATTTATTTATTTATTTTTGGCTGCATTGGGTCTTTGTTGCTGCATGTGGGCTTTCCCTAGTTGTGATGAGTGGGGGCTACTCTCCATTGTGGTGCACGGGCTTCTCATTGCGGTGGCTCCTCTTGTTGCAGAGCACGGGCTCTAGGCACATGGGCTTCAGTAGTTGTGGCTCGCAGGCTCAGTAGTTGTGGCACACGGGCTTAGTTGCTCCGCAGCATGTGGGATCTTCCCAGACCAGGGATCGAACCTGTGTCCCCTGCATTGGCAGGAGGATTCTTAACCACTGCGCCACCAGGGAAGTCCCTCACCACCCTTTTTTTTGGCTGCGTTGGGTCTTCGTTGCTGCACACGGGCTTTCTCTAGTTGCGGCGAGCAGGGCTGGTCTTTGTTGTGGTGCGCGGGCTTCTCATTGCGGTGGCTTCTCTTGTTGCAGAGCACGGGCTCTAGGTGCACAAGCTTCAGTAGTTGTGGCACATGGACTCTAGAGAGCAGGCTCAGTATTTGTGGCACACGGGCTTTGTTGCTCCGCGGCATGTGGGATCTTCCCTGACCAGGGATTGAACCTGGGCCCCCTGCATTGGGAGCACAGAGTCTTAGCCACTGGACCACCAGGGAAGTCCCAGAAAACCATAGTTTTTCATTAAACTTTTTATTTTGAGATAATTATAGATTAATATTCAGTTGTAAGAAATAATACAGAAAGATCCATGTCCCCTTTACCCATTTACTCCATTGATAACAGCTTGTAAAATACAGTACAATATCACAACCAGAATATTGATACAATATACCCATCTTGTTCACATTTCCTCAGTTTTATTCTTATTCATTTGTGTGTATGCGCATGTGTTTATTTAGTTCTATGTAGTTTTATCTCATGTAGAGCTTTGTATGTCTTCCACCACAGTCAAGATACAGAAGACTTCCATCACCACAAGAATCCTCTGTGTTGCCCTTTTGTTACCGCGCTAACTTACATGTCACACCCTCCCAGCCTTCTTCTGGCATCCCTAACCCCTGGCAGTGACTAATCTGTCTCCAGGTCTGTAATGTTGTCATTTCAAGAATTTTCTATAAATGGAATCATACAATATATAACCTTTTGGGATTATGTTTCTTCACTCAGCATAACTCCTGGAGATTCATTGAAATTGTTATGTATATCAATAGTTCCCTGTCATTGCTGAGTGGAATTAACTTTTTTTTTTTTTAATTAATTTATTTATTTATTTTTGCTGTATTGGGTCTTCGTTTCTGTGCGAGGGCTTTCTCTAGTTGTGGCAAGCGGGGGCCTCTCTTCATCGCAGTGCGCGGGCCTCTCACTATCGCCGCCTCTCTTGCTGCAGAGCACAGGCTCCAGACGCGCAGGCTCAGTAATTGTGGCTCATGGGCCCAGTTGCTCCGTGGCATGTGGGATCTTCCCAGACCAGGGCTCGAACCCGTGTCCCCTGCATTGGCAGGCAGATTCTCAACCGCTGCGCCACCAGGGAAGCCCGGAATTAACATTTTTAACCATTAACCTGTTAAAGGACATCTGAGTTGTTTTCAGTTTGGGACTATTATGAATAAAGTTTCCATGAACATTTGTATACAGGTTTTTGTACATAAATTCCCTTTACTCTGGGATAAATGCCCAAGAGTGCAAATTTGGGTAATTTGGTAATTGCATGTTTTAGTTTAATAAGAAACTGCCCTGCCATACTGTTTTCCAGAGAGGCTGTACCATTTTACATTCCCATCAGCAATGTATCTATAAAGTTTTTAGGTATGTAGATGGTAATTCAGTTAAACCACATTTTGTGTACCACATTCCTTTCCTCCATTTTTACTGTATTTGGACTTAGGATCCTGAAGGTCAAACATATATTAGAAGCAATGCTGTGTTTTAAAAAAATCAAAGAAAAAAGCAGTGCTATATAAAATTTAATTTTTAAAAAATGTATGTTAAGAGAGGCGGCAAGGGAAGGAGCAGATTCCTTCTGGTCTGGTTTATCAGCCAGTGGGCCAGTCACTTCCCCTTTCCTTCTGAATCATGGGATTAAGGATTCTTGCAGTGCCTAACTCACAGACTTACTGTGAGATCCAAATGAAGAAATGGACCCCCAAAAACTCCATTTTATAGCCAAAGTGACAGCATTTTGTAAAATATTGAGATCTGGATATTGTCACAGCCATGTCTAAAATTAGCTAAAATCCATCATCGGCCCTCCATGCAGATTGTATGTTGGTTTAGTAACACTGCCATCTAGTGCTGAGGAGCAAGTAATGCTGTCAAGCCTTAATAGTATTAAATTTTATTTCAGTTTCATAATTCACTTATTAAAATTCCTTTGGGACTATTTCCCTAGTTTGTTTAGTATTGTTTTTTTGGTTCCTGTGGTTAAGAATAATCGTATCTTCTAGTGTGCCCAGGGTACTATCAGGTAGGAAATCTGACATGGACACAATAAATCCAAACAGAAATATGAAGTTCTCTAAACAGCAAGAGCTATGGGGTGAGGAAGGAACAATGGAAAATCTGATACAGTTTTGTTGTTGTTGTTTTGTTTCTTGGGGTTTTTTTTTTTAATATTATTTATTTGGCTGTGCCGGGTCTTCATTGTGGCACGCAGGATCTTCACTGCAGCATGCAGGATCTTCGTTGCAGCACGTGTGATCTTTTAGTTGTGGCAAGCGGGATGTTCAGTTGTGGCATGCGGGATCTAGTTCCCTGACCAGGGATCGAACCCGGGGCCCCGGCATAGGGAGCTCGGAATCTTAGCCACTGGACCACCAGGGAAGTCCCCTGATACAGTTTATTAGAATTTTTTTGAGTACCGTACATGGTGTCACTCACTGAATTCCATTTCCCAGGGGCATGGTCAGACTAAATCTTGATTTAAGTGAGGCATTACAGAACTCAGAATCCAGTCTTTAAAGATGAGTAAAGAATAAAATTTCACCTTTTCTATGGATGATGGAAGATGAATCCATGAATAAATAAGCCCAGCTACTAGAGGAATGCAGCCAGTTTTTCTTATCAGAGGCAGAGAAGTGTAGAGAGGGTCCTGTCCAACTCAGAGACTATAAAGCTTTGGGGAGTTTGTGTGGAGACGCGTGCTGTGCCCACTCAGCCTCTTGCGACTGATTCAGCCAGTTACATATTTCCAAAAGTTCGTACCTTTTGACTTGTATCCACCTCTTAGTTATTCAAGTCTTAGCTGCACCTCTGTTCCCCAGAGGATCATATCACCATTCAGTTGAGTAGGTAACCTATCATCTGCTTGATGGACATCTCAGTATGGTGGCATAATGGTTAAGAATATGGACTGTCTTGTTAGAACTAGGTTGGAGTCTGGTTCTGTTGTTGTACTTGGTCATCATCTGTAAAATGGCAATAATAATAGTACTGCCCTCACCGATTAATAGAGTAATGCGTGTAAAGTGTGTAGCACAGGGCCTCATGTGTAATGAGCGTTCTGTCTATGATAACTCTTATTGCCCTCATAACCTCATTTATTCTGCCTCATGTGAGATACCTCTGAAACCCTAAAGCTTTACCACACACCCTATTCCAGAGAAAGTCTGAGAATCTGTCTCTGGCCTGGCAGAAGTTGCAGGGAGGCAGCATGGAGAAATTGGAAACTTTCTGCTGCTTTTGCCGTCAGAATTCAGCATTCTACCATATGGTTTCATTATTTATTTACTTACTTACTTATTTATTTATATTTATTTAGGCTGTGCCAGGTCTTAGTTGCGGCACGAAGGATCTTCACTGAGGCATGGGGGATCTTTTAGTTGCGGCATGCAGACTCCTTAGTTGCAGCATTCGAACTCTTAGTTGCAGCATGCATGCAGGATTTAGTTCCCCGACCAGGGATCAAACCCGGGTGCCCTGCATTGGGAGTGTAGAGTCTTACCCACTGGACCACCAGGGAAGTCCCATTTTTAATATGAAGTAGATTTCGTACCATTAGAAATACCAGTTTTGGGGACTTCCCTGGTGGTCCAGTGGTAAAGAATCCACTTTCCAATGCAGGGGACTCAGGTTCAATCCCTGGTCAGGGAACTAAGATCCCAACTAAGATCTGTGGGGCAGGGCTTCCCTGGTGGCGCAGTGGTTGAGAATCTGCCTGCCAATGCAGGGGACACGGGTTCGAGCCCTGGTCTGGGAAGATCCCACATGCCACGGAGCAACTAGGCCCGTGAGCCACAACTACTGAGCCTGCGCGTCTGGAGCCTGTGCTCTGCAACAAGAGAGGCCGCAATAGTGAGAGGCCCGCGCACCGCGATGAAGAGTGGCCCCCACTTGCCGCAACTAGAGAAAGCCCTCGCACAGAAACGAAGACCCAACACAGCTAAAAATAAATAAATAATAAAAATAAAGGAATTCCTTAAAAAAAAAAAAAAAAAAAAAAAGATCTGTGGGGCAACCAAGCCCGTGCGCCACAACTACCAAGCTCTTGTGCCTCAACGCTAGAGCCCGCCCTCGCGCCACAACTACAGAGCCCACACGCTCTGCAGCCTGCACACCACAACTAGAGGGAAGCCCACGTGCTGCAACGAAAGATCCCGCATGCCTCAACAAAGATCCTGTGTGCAGCAACTAATACCTAACGCAGCCAAAAAAAAAAAGAAAGAAAGAAAATAAATAAATATATATATTTTTTTTTTAATGGAGGATTTAGAGAGACTTTAAAAAAAATACCAGTTTTTTTCAGCAGTCTTAGATATATGTATTAATTCAGTAAATATTTATTAAATTTATACTTCAAAGTAAGCCGTGTTTTTCTATACTGAAATAAACATTATCATCAAGCACCATAAGACATTCACCATTCTAATCGTCTTGGAAGGTGATTTTTTTTTTTTTTTAATTTATTTATTTGGCTCTGTCGGGTCTTAGCTGTGGCATGTGGCATCTTTCCTTGCAGCGTGCAGACTCAGTTGCAGCGCGTGGGCTAAGTTGCCCCGCAGCATGTGGGATCTTAGTTCCCTGACCAGGGATCAAACCCATGTCCTCTGCATCGGAAGGCAGATTCTTAACCACTGGACCACCAGGAAAGTCCCTAGAGATACCAGTTTTTAAGTGTAAGTGTAGAAACATTTCACATGTAAATGTGGGTAATGTTAGTTGTTCAAAAGTTGATTTGTGTTCCACTAGATAGGTAAAAATTGCTACCTGGATCGTGTCATTTATGAAGCCTAAGGTGTATTTCATGGTGAGGCTTCTCCATGTCCTATTGTTTGATTGCTCCTTTTCTTATAACATAAAATAGTATTCTTCCCTGGAAAAGACTCTTAAGTTTCTGCAAGATAGTCCCAATGTGGTCTGTGTTTTTTAAAGTAGGTATGTCTAAATGTTGGTTTGTGCGTGTGTGTGTATATATATATATATATGTATATATATATATATATATATATACATATATATATATATATACACACACACATATATATAAAAGAATATGGTGCTTAAGATCTACGTAATTGGGAATTCCCTGGCGGTCCAGTGGTTAGGACTCCGCGCTTCCACTGCAGGGGGCACAGGTTCAATCCCTGGTTGGGATACTAAGATCCTGCATGCCGTGTGGCGTGGCAAAAATAAACTACATAATTTGCATTAATGAATAAGAATTAGTGTAGTTTTCCAGCACTTCTTTTGCCAAGCAGTCTTCACCATTTTGTTCTAAACATGATGTGTAAAAAAGGAATTAACACAACTCAAAAATGGGCAAAGGGGGAAC
This sequence comes from Balaenoptera borealis, assembly GCF_965194805.1. Classification (NCBI taxonomy): domain Eukaryota; kingdom Metazoa; phylum Chordata; class Mammalia; order Artiodactyla; family Balaenopteridae; genus Balaenoptera; species Balaenoptera borealis. The sequence continues at coordinate 39,635,105 of NC_138869.1, forward strand.
TTCCCAGGCAGTCCAGTGGTTAAGACTCCGAGCTTCCACTGCAGTGGGCGTGGGTTCAGTCCCTGGTCGGGGAACTAAGATCCTGCATGCTGCATGGTGCAGCCAAAAAATAATAAATAAATAAATAAATTTTTAAAATGGGCAAAGGGCTGAATAGACATTTCTCCAAATAACATACACAAAAGGCCAACAAGTGTTATGGTAATGTAAAATGGTACAGCAGCCCTGGAGAACAGTTTGGCAGTTCCTCAAAAAGTTAAAATGTGGAATTACCATATGATCCAGCAATTCTTTTCCTGGATGTGTACCTGAGAGAACTGAAAACAAGGACTTAAACAGACACTTTTACACTAATGTTCTATGAAGCATTATTCATAACATCCAAGAGGTGGAAACAAATTGTCAATCATCAGATGAATGGATAAACAAAATGTGGTATATACGTACAATGGAGTGTTATTCAGCCTTTAAAAGGAATGAAATTCTGGGAATACCCTGGCAGTCCAGTGGTTAGGATTCTGCGCTTCCACTGCAGAGGGCACAGATTCGACCCCTGGTTAGGGAACTAAGATCCCGCAAGCCGCGAGGCGCAGCCAAAAAAATAAAAATAAAAATAAAAAATAAAAAGGAATGAAATTCTGATACCTGCTACAACATGGATGAACCTTGAAAACATGGTAGGTGAAATTAAGTCAGTCACAAAAGGACGAATATTGTATGATTACACTTATACAAGGTAGGTAGAGTAGGCAAATTTATAGATACAGAAAGTAGAATAGAGATTACTGGGGTCTGTGGGTGGGGCATTGGGGGTGACCAGGAGAGAAGGTAGGGAGTTGTTTAATAGGTACAGAGTTTCTGTTAGGGTTGATGAAAAACTTCTGTAAATAGACAGCATTGTGAATATTCTGAATGCCACTGAATTTTACAGTTCAGTATAAATATGGTTAAATATGGTTAAAATGGTAACTTTTGTTATGTATATTTTACCATAACTTTTAGAAATGGGAAGGGGGAAGGAATTGTCTCTCTGCTCATCAGCAGACATTTATAATGCCAGGGATCCAAAAGTGAGTAGATCACAGTGTTCAGCTTGGGGTCGGAACCTATGCGTTCTACTACAGTTATGTCGCCTGGACAGAGAGAAAGAGACTTCTGTCCCATATCGGAATTCATTGTCTATTTCAGATTACTTTGAATGGATTTGAAACGTTACCAGTGAATTTTGAACAAATAGCTGTGTCTTTAGTGACTCCTTGCCTCAGGGAACAATGGGGTGATTTATAATAGCACAGCCTCCATATCCCATCAAGTGGTTTTGTTGTTATTATTTTGCATGATAGGGGATGATATTCTAAAAGGATTTGATAGATTTTTAATATCCCCACATATTATTTGATGTTCTTTAAAACATATCCACACACAGATTTATCATAATTGCTATTAAGAGTATATGTGGGGCAATGTGCTCACCGGTCCCGCAGATCTGTCTCTTGCTTCAACAGTGTTTGGACGGAACAGACCCAGGGACGCTCCTTGCTCCAGCCTCCTACCACTCTCCAACCTTTTTTCCAGTCCCAACCTTCGGAGTCAGGCACTCAGCTATCCTCGGCCACCAGGACCAGCTAACACCATTTTTTGAGCTTAACTCTTTATTACCGATCAACCCTGAACTCCCAGATTCGTCAGAATTATTCCACCAAGGTGGAGGCCGCCATCAACTGCCTGGTCAGCATGCATCTGCGGGCCTCCTACACCTACCTCCTCTCGGGGCTTCTATTTCGACCGCGACATCGTGGCTCTGGAGGGCATGGGCCACTTTTTCTGCGAATTGGTGGAGAAGAAGTGCGAGGGTGCCCAGCGTCTCTTGAAAATGCAAAACCAGTGTGGCAGCCGTGTCCTCTTTGAGGACATGCCGAAGCCATCTCAAGATGAGTGGAGTGCAAACCCAGGACACTTTGGAAGCTGCCATTCTCTTGGAGAAGAACCTGAACCAGGCCCTTTTGGATCTGCATGCCCTGGGTTCTGCCCACCCAGACCCCCACCTCTGTGACTTCCTGGAGAGCCACTTCCTAGATAAGGAAGTGAAACTCATCAAGAAGATGAGTCACCGCCTGACCAACCTCCGCAGGCTGTTTGGTTCCCAGGCTGTGCTGGGCGAGTATCTCTTCGAAAGTCTCACCTTCAAGCACGACTAAGAGCCTCCAGAGCCCAGCGGCCTTTGAGGAGCCCCTCTGGTGTCAGGGCTTCTACCTGAAGCCCCTCTCTGCAGCCACTAGGCAGCTTTTTAACCACCCTGGAGCCCTCTCCCAAGCCTTGGACCAAATGGAAACAGTAAAACTTTTTGCAGCAAAAAAAAAAAAGACTGTATCTGGGTTCATATAATGATGATAATAGCCAACTCCCAATTATTGAATGCTTGTTGGGCACCAGACATTATATCGAGAAATTAATTTTTACAACAGCTCTGTGAGGCAATTAGCCACAGTTGCCCTCAGTTTTCAAATGAGAGAACTACATAGAAATGCTGTAATTTTACCAGTTAACAGCTGGTACTTGAACCTAGATACTTTTTATTTCAGACCCTAAGCTCTGCAGTTTTCCAGAAGTAAAAATGTAAGGATATGAAACCATATAAAGTCTTTTGCAGTTCTTCACATCCACAGTGTATAATGAGGTGTTAGTGCTGCCTAGTATTTGGAGTGAGACTGTGAATCTGGAAAATCCCCTGAAGTGCTAGAAAGTGTGACAAGACAGTCTTACTAGTCTCGCTACGGCATTGTTAGCGGGGGCCTGAATGTGCCATGTGGGAGTTCCTTCACCTAAACAAAGCCTCTTGTCACATTAACTTGCCAAGATAAATTATGTTAGCTTTAATATTAATAGAATTCTCTTCATTGACTATTTTCTGAGATATAATGGTTCGGTACGAAATTGTAATTTTTTACAACTGGAGGAGGCTTCTGCCTCTTCCTCCACAACGGCTATTCCGCACACCTACGCTCTCCCGGCCACCCTCTCTCACCCAGCAGGTGCTTCTGCCCTCACACCAGGGAGAAAATGTACGGCGGCGCCCCCGGAACTTTTTCTGTCCCTTATGTGTAAGCCCCCTGCACGCTCAGTCCTCCCTTCCCTGTTGTCCCTCCACAAAGGGGATCCCTAACCCCCTTCCCTTAAGAGCCTGCTGCCCAGAAGCTCCCTCTCTCTTCTTCTCCCCACCCTTCACAGCCCAATGCCCCTGGCACCTGGTTAACACCATTAATTATTTGTCAAATGGACGCAGCAAACATTGGGGGAAAACTGAGCTTGTTTTCCTGTAGAAATGGGATCATACCATAGTGTTATCATCATTGTATTTCAGATGCAGTGTACTTGAAGGCCTTTATAGACTTTCTGGGGCCCTGAAAATCATGTGTTTTCAGTGAATTTTTTTTGTCATGTAAACATATAAGTAAACAACTAAGAAGTCCATACACTTTAGGGATAAAACCATAAATTGAGGCTGCTTGTGTTCTCAGAGTACTTTGTCTCCCATGAGAATGTAAGCTCTGTCAGGGTAGGACTTTTTTTTGTTACTTCCTGGTATGTCCTTTGGGCCCAGGTCAGAGCAGGACCTGCCACCCTGTGCATACTCAGCAAATAAAGGTTAAATGAATTCAGCAATACTGCTTGAAGGGAAGGGGCCGGAAAGCTCACAAGTGGGAAGCATGAATATTTCTCCTTTGAGTCGTTGCAGTGGTATCAATAAGCCAGATCACTAAAATATATGTAAATTTAACATGTTCAGGCTTAAATGCTTTGCTTTTTCTTAAGGATTCTGTGATTCGGGAGTAGGAAGGAGGAATGGCTAGCTATTTAAAAAATGGTTAAATTGGGAGGGGCAAGATCGGGGTAGGGGATTAAGAGGTACAAACTACTATGTATAAAATAAATAAGATATAAGGATATATTGTACAGCACAGAGGACATAACCAATATTTTATAATAACTTTAAATGAAGTACGAGCTATAAAAATACTGAATCACTATGTTGTACACCTGTAGCTAATATAATGTTGTATCAGCTATACTTTAATTTTTTTTAATGGTTAATTTTATCTTCTGGTATTTGAGGCCTAGTCCTCAAGGTGCAATGCCTACCTTTTAGTCAAAAATCATGAAAATAAAGGTAGGATTGCTTGATCAGCATTTGGTCCCTCTGTCCTCTTGAGTGTAATTTCCCTACCATGTGTGACTGACATAGGACAATTAGGCACAATTAACTTTGAAGTAAAGTAATTGCCCCTTCACCTTATATCTGTTTGCCAACAAAAAAAAGATGAATTCTAAGCTATCACCTAGAGTCCAGAAAATTGGAATTTTACTACTAATGCAGATTTCTGTCCACCACCTTGGGGAGACCAGATAGATGTACCTAGGCCTTAATCCTGAGGACATCTTCAGTTTGTTCCACTTCCTATTTTCAGACTCCACCCAGCCTTGCTTCTGCAAACTGTTTTGGTTGATGGAAAAGAAGTTTAGTTGCGCTGGTTTGCAAGAGATTTCTTTCATTGGGTGGTTTGATTTGTTTTTCAGTCTGCTCCGTCTGGACACAAGCATCTGACAGTGGAAGAATTATTTGGAACCTCTTTGCCAAAGGAACAGCCAACACTTTTGGGTCTGGATTCAGAAGAAGTGGAGAAGCTGCCAGGAGATGCCTCCCAGAAAGAGCCCAGCTCGTTCCTACCATTTTCCTTTGAGCCAGGAGGGGCCCCTCAGTCGGAAAACCTGGGTGTCCATCCTGCTTCCCAGCACTCAGTCCAGCCTGAAGTCACCACCCCGGTGCTAATCACTCCTGCCTCCATCACACAGTCCAGCGAAAAGCAGGCCCCAAGCTATGCGATCCCGTTGCACCCTGTGCTTAGTCCTACTCTACCAGCAGAAGCTTCTACTGGACAGGCTCCCCAAAGCCTACCCCGAAACACCACCATGATGCAAGCAGTGAAGACCACACCTAGACAGAGGTCTCCACTTCTGAGTCAGCCAGTCCCTGAGCTGAGCCACACCAGTCTGACTGCCAGCCAGAGCCCATTCAGGGCCCCGCTGAGTGTGACAAACACAGCTGGTACATCCCTCCCAAGCGTTGATCTTCTCCAGAAACTCAGGTTGACCCCACAGCATGACCAAATACAGACACAGTCACTTGGGAAAGGTGCAGTGGCACCCAGCTTTTCTGCAGCAGCTGGCCAGCTGGCCACGCCTGAGAGCTTCATAGAGCCTCCCACGAAGACAGCAGCAGCGAGAGCCTCGGCCTCCCTGAGCAACATGGTGCTTGCTCCCCTTCAGGTACTGGCAGGAGGGTGGGGGGCTGTAACTGGGTGGGATGAAACTGCAAAGACCTGGATTTTAATTGACAGGAGACAGAGTTGTTTAAAGAGACACCTGTTGAGTGTGTCAGGAGCTAGAAGAAAGGAGAGATAAGCCCTGCAGTGATCAGCCAGACCATTGGTAACTGGTGGTGTAACTCAATTCACTTCCCAAAGTTATTTCAACTGATAAAAGCTAAGAAACTATTTTCTTTCCCGGGTGTACATTTTAGGGTTTTTTGTTTATTTTTGCCTAACAGTTCCAGAAGTCCTTATTTGACTCGGGACCACGGATCCAGATTATCCCAATCTTTGTTCCATCCCTGGCTCCCTCAGTACTCTCACTGAGTGCCTGCCTTGTGCCAGGAGCGTTAGGGCTGCCATCAGACCATCCCAGATTTGGAGGTCTGGGGTCAAATAAAGCTTCCTCAGGAAACTGATGTTCAGCTGAGATCTGAAGACTCAGTAGAAGTTAGCCAGACCTATTCTAGAAGTAGGAAGAGTGTGTGGAAGCAAGGAAAATAGCACATACAGAGGCCTGGACATGAGAGGGCTTTTGCTGAACTTGCACTGCGGCTGGATCTACGTGGAAAGAAACGTAGGGGAGCAGGTATTTGTTGATGAGCAAAACTTTGTAAATTGTGTCAAGGAGTTAGAGGTTTGTTCTAAGGGCCCTAGGGAGTCTTTTAAGTGCTTTGAGCCAAGGGTGGTGTGCCGGGAAACGAGAAGATGGAAGTAGAATGACCCATCAGGAAGGAGGCTGGGGCAGTCACCCAGGCTTGAGCTGGTGGGGGCCTGCACTGGGGAGTGTGGACACGTGGATTTGTTAAGAAGTAGGATCAGTGGGACTTAGTGGTGAAGTGGGTGTGGGGGTGAAGAAGAGGCTTGTCCCTCAATTTATAAGGTCGGTGAGTTTACAAATGAGGAAGTCAGGTCAGAGTTGGAAGTGACTTGTGCAAGATCACAGAACTGAAAGGGGGTAGAACCTTTCAGGGTTTTAGTCTCATGCCCTTTAATAATTATAATCCCCAACTCTTAACATTTTACCAAATAATATTATATAGAAGAGCCCATCATAATAATTGAATATTATTTCTTAGTTAATGGAGTATTTTTTCCATTCCATTGAAATTCTGTACAGAAAAAGGGGAAACCTAGTGTCCCGGTTACATCATTAAATTGTCATTTTTTGCCATTTCTGTCTGCAGTATAAGGAGGAGAGAAAATGTTCTGTTTGACAGGTAGGTATCACACCCCTGCAGTGTGTCTGCTGCCACTGTTCCTGTTCTTCTGGAAGTACAACCAGCAGTGGTGAATGCCACCCCCTCCAGATTTTGACCTCTGGGATAGCACCCTGCTCTCCAGCATGCCTCCTTGCAAGGGAAGCTTACAGACATGTACATTTTCACTTATGTGGCAGTATTGAATTTTAGGACCTTGGGCTTTATTGAGTTCTAATGTATTTGCTCTACACAGGAAGTTTTTTGTCTCCCAGTGAATGGGGATAAAATTTAGCATGTGGAAGTGTGACTCTGTGTGAAGACTATTTAGTGCCACCTGTCCAAAGTTTAAATCAGCTTATCAGGAGGTATCACACTGCCAGGATCTTGCATCTCTACAGCCTCAACAGCAAAAATAGGCTTGGGCTATCCCAGCTCTTATAAGAGACACAGGTTTCAGCTTTTTCCTTAGAGACACTTTCAAGACTTTGCACGCACCCCTGTTCTCGGGTGGAACTGAAGGGGGTCGGGTACTGTCCCAGAGCTCTCATCCTGCATTGTCACAAGTTCTGGTCAGCCTCTCCCCTCAGGAGTCTAGGAACTAGTTCATGTCTGAACTATTCCTTAACTGCTGCTAACCTAGATTCTTCCACAGTAACTAAGAAATCTTAATTGAAACTTGCTACATCTGTTCATCTTTTCTTTTTAAACGTTGCAGTCTATGCAGCAAAACCAGGATCCTGAAGTTTTTGCCCAGCCTAAGATGTTATCCAGTGCCATCCCGGTAAGGATTCCCTTTTTCTGAAGAGCACAGTATGTTTAAGTTCTTCTGCTGAGTGTGAAGTAAAACATTGTCACTTGAGTGAAAAGTTTTAGCTTTCAAGCCTAGGCCCATCTTAGATGCCCCCTCCTGCTCCCCTAGGCAGAGTTCATTGCTGTGGCCTCTGTAGGCCTCAAGGCATCTGTCTGCAGTGATGTCTTCCCTGACTGTGTGTATGGGAGGGCAGGGTGGGCCACAGCAAGGGCACTCACTCAGTGTTTGTGAATGGGTGACTGCTGAGAGCAAGTCAGCCTGGTCCCTATGAGTAGGAGATTGTCTTTGCCCTGGAAGAGCTGTGGTGTCTCAGTAAACAGAAGGCAGCATCACTATGCTGCTCTCATTGGCTTCCCGTTGCTCTGACGACAAAGCCTCCCAGGCCTGTGTGCTCTGTGTCTTGCTGTTTCTCCCCTGCCTCATTTTTTAAAAGTTGCCCTCATCCTCCATTACCTACCAGCCTTGACATGCACACTTATTTTTTTCAGTTCTTAAACTTTTACATTCCTTTTGCCTTTGAGCCTTTACACCACTCCTCAAGTCTCAGAATTTAAAGTATAGCCAGCTTCTGACTGGTCTTGTTAACGGGTCTTTTCTGTAGCTTGTCCTGCTGCATGGTGATCGGCGGGAGCTCTCAGCCTGGTGTTGCACCAAAACAACAAACCAAATGGCTCAGAACCCAGAAACCACATTCTCAAAACTATGGCAAGCTCTTGGCTATTTGTAAATGAGGAGAGTGACAGATAGGAGGAAAAAAATATATAGCTCTCTGTTGATTATATCAAAATGTGAGAATTATTTAAAATACTAATTATTACTCTTTTGTGTATTCTGATGGTTAGCTATTATTAGCCCAGAAGTACATCTAAATGAAAGGAGATAGATATTAGATTTATGTTTTTAAAATGTATCTTTGAGGGCTTCCCTGGTGGCGCAGTGGTTGAGACTCCGCCTGCCAATGCAGGGGACACGGGTTCGAGCCCTGGTCTGGGAAGATCCCACATGCCGCGGAGCAACTAGGCCCGTGCGCCACAACTACTGAGCCTGCGCGTTTGGAGTCTGTGCTGCACAACAAGAGAGGCCGCGATAGTGAGAGGCCCGCGCACCGCGATGAAGAGTGGCCCCCGCTTGCCGCAACTAGACAAAGCCCTTGCACAGAAACGAAGACCCAACGCAGCCATAAATAAATAAATAAATAATTTTTTTTTAAAATGTATCTTTGATACCTGTAATGGTATAATAAATACGTTGAACACCACCAAAGAAACTAAGGCTCAGGATTTCCCTGGTGGTCTAGTGGCTAAGACTCCGCGCTCCCAATGCAGGGGGGCCCAGGTTTGATCTCTGGTCAGGAAACTAGATCCCACATGCCACAACTAAAAGATCCCGCATGCCCCAACTAAGAGCCAGTACAGCCAAATAAATAAATATTTTTTAAATGAAAGAAACTAATGCTTCATATAACTGGGTTTTTTTAATTCTCTTTTTATTGAAATAAAACTGACATATAATAAAATGCAGATTTTTTAATTGAGTTTTAACATACGTATATCCCCTGGGTAACGACCCAGCCAAGGTATGTAACATTTCCATCACCTCAGGAAGTTCCTTCACACCCTCTTCCAGTCATTTCTGTGCCCCTCATGGAAAAACTTCGCATGTTTGATTTATCACAGGACTATTCTTACTGTGCATACCCTGCTGTTATTTATCAGATTCCCCTTCTGTGATTATCGGGCTTGGCTTCTCATAACAACTCTAGGGCATCCTTATCATATAGATGGACTCTTTATCCTTCAGCTAACAAGCTTCCTAACCAGACGTAAAATGCCCAGATGCTGCTCCTGAATGTTTATCTGAACCCCAGATAGTTAGCATTGGACTCTGGGCTCCAGTCTCCTGCTGCTTATGCTTGTTATCAGGCATCCACTGCTCTGGACGTGGCTGCTGGCTTCCACACTTCGGTGCAAAATGACCATTGTTCCCCTGCAGGTGGCAGGCCCCCCACTGGTTCCTGCAACAACTTCGGCAGTGTCCTCAGTCCTGCTGTCCCCAAGTGTTTTCCAGCAGACAGTTACAAGGTCCTCAGACCTTGAGAGGAAAGCAAGCTCCCCTTCTCCTCTCACTGTTGGAACATCAGAAAATCAGAGAAAGCCTTCCATTATCCTCAGCAAGTCTCAGCTCCAGGATACATTAATACATCTAATTAAGGTATGTAGGATATCAATTTAGTCTTTGAATTTCATTCTTTAAAAATAAAAAAATTGTATGACTTCTTAGAAAATCAGTTCATAAAGAAAATTCAAGACTAGCCAGAACCAGTGTTTCTCTCTTCTTGGGCATACGCTCCAGGTGGAAAAATATCTGAGTGGGGCTTCCCTGGTGGCGCAGTGGTTGAGAGTCTGCCTGCCAGTGCAGGGGACACGGGTTCGAGCCCTGGTCTGGGAAGATCCCACATGCCACGGAGCAGCTGGGCCCGTGAGCCGCAATTGCTGAGCCTGCGCATCTGGAGCCTGTGCTCCGCAACAAGAGAGACCGCGATAGTGAGAGGCCCGCGCACCGCGATGAAGAGTGGCCCCCGCTTGCCACAACTAGAGAGAGCCCTCGCACAGAAATGAAGACCTAACACAGCCATAAATAAATAAATAAATTTAAAAAAAAATATCTGAGTGAATTCCAAAATATTAATGATGGTTATCTCTGGGTGGTGGGATTCTTTGGGTAATTAGTTGTACAGATCATGTATACAGCTTCTTCCTAAGCTGTTATCAAGAAAGTAAGCTCTAATGAGGTAAATGTGACATTACCATCTCTTCCAGAATGATTCCAGCTTCCTCAGTACGCTTCATGAAGTCTACTTGCAGGTTCTGACCAAGAACAAAGACAACCACAACCTATGACTGGAGCAGAGTAAATACGAAGGCAGAATGTCGACCTCAGAAACAAATAGGCCTCATCATGGAAACTTCTAAACAGAACATTGAGTTTTGAGAATCCTGAAATTGAGCCTATGAGAAAGAGACTCATTCCTTAAGAATGTTTTCCAAGTGACGTTCCCAGTGATAATGGAGGTTTCACTGTGAAGCATCACCAGCAGACCTTTGTTTTGACAAAAAAAAAAAAAAAAAAAAAAAGACCATTGTGTTGAGTTGTGTGGGTGTTTTCATCAGATCTAAGCAAGTTTGTGAAATAAGGAATCTGATTTTCAACTCACTTTCATGTTCAAGGTCTTAGGGAAAAGGGGTCACCAGCCTTGCAGCAGTCAGAGTTCAGCCCAGCCTGCACCCCTCTCCCCTCCACTCCCCCCCCTAAAAACTTGAGCATTGGGCTGATAGTCAAGTTCAGAACAGAGCAGGAGTCAGCTCTGTGCAAAGTAGCTACGTGTTTTAAGGGTCAGAGTTTAAGCTGGCAAATTAGGACTGATTTGTTCAAGTGAAGTATATTTTATATGAACGCCTCACTTGGGCCTTAAAAGTTCTGAAATTTCTTAATTGTGTTTTGTTTTTAAGTGTCCCCAGTGGTGCCGTGTAGCAGGCTCCCAGTGCGGGGATACATTGGAATCGGGCCCTGCAGGCCCTGTCATGGTATGGGAGCAGGCGTGGCACACCTTTGAAATAAAGGCTGGGACTGGTAAGGCCCAAATTCTATCAGAAATCTTCACTTTAAGTTACTCTCCAGTGGTTTTGAAAATGTTAAATTTGTGTGTGAATCATAGCCTTATTTTCCTTTTCTGTCTAAACACAGTGAGAAGTCATTGTTAATTGTTTTCCTTAACACTTTGACAAAAGGACCAGTGGACCAATCTGACAAAGCCATTCTGGTTCCATTCCTCAAGTCTACTGAGAACAGTTTTAAAGCTATGCAGAAAAGGGAGCTGTTATTCACACTGCCCTTATTTTATTATAGAATATGGAGTTAAAAACAAAGTGTGAAATTCAGAACTTTACCAATGTATTCCTAGGCTGTGAGTACTTTTGCAGCCCAAAGTGTGAAAATATGTAAAGATGCTTTGTTATGCTGCTATTGATCCGCCATGATTTATATTTATTCTTTTATGGCATGTAATGGTGATTAGTAATATTTTAATGTAGATTTTGATTTATTTCAGCAATAGTAATTTTAAGATATTCTTTGAATGAAAGTGTCTTCGTTTCTATGATACAGGTCATTTTGTAGTATTTAACCAATTAAGATGCACTGCTTACTTTTCTGAGCACTATTTAATGATGGGGTAAAACCCAATTGGCTCAACCAGCTAGCATAAGGATTAGCTGTGAATAATGCTGACAGATGTAATGGTTCCTCGGGAACAATCATTTAAGCTTTAATGGTAACTCAATCATAAGTCCACAGATTTTTTTTTTTTCTAGCTGAGATTTTAGAAAATTACTTGTGAATTACATACTTGTTTTAGTTTGCTCTTAGTTTTTTAGCATAAAGAATACCTTGATTGGCTTTTGTTAATCTAAACATGCTTCCTGAGCAACTTTTCTGCTTCCCAATTTAGTGTCTTCTATTGCATTTACCTAGTTATTTGTGAATTGCGCAGAAGTCAGGGAAGCTTTTAAGTTCTCATACTCCATTAGGAATAGTTTGTTTTCAAAGGTAGTGTGTAAATTCAGCAACCAAAAATGAATTGCTTGCGTGTCACCTGGGAAAGAGAAAGTTACAGTAAGACATGAAGTGTTGCTGACACCAGGAGATGGTGTCCAGGGAGCCACGTGACTGTTCTCAGAAAACAGTTGCCCTGGTAGGTTTGCTCGCATCCCAGGTGTAGTCTCAGTGGGCTTTGGTAAGCGGAAGAATCAAGGGATTCTTGTTATGATAGACATTTGAATTGAAATGATGATTTGAGTATGGACAATATTATGAGAGAGTTGAGAGAATATCCTGAAGAGGGTCTTTAATCAAATCTGTTAATTTTCACCCTTTAATCCAAGTAACGAATATGACAGACAGTAAAGAGAATCTGTGATAAGGTTTCCTTCGTGTGAAAGTAAATTTTTAAGTGCCCAAGTCATGGAGATTTGAAAAGGGTAAACCTGTTTCAACTCCCAGATTTATGTATTCAAAGCATTTTGAAAATTCAGAAGCCAGAAGTTCACCGTCATGATGACTAGGAAGTTCAGGCCAGAATGAGTCCCTAGAGAAGTCAGGCCAAGCCTGAACGGTTGCAGTTGGATGACCCTGGCCCGAAAGTCGCAGTTCAGTTGCCTTATTCCTCGTTCAGGCTTCTGTCCAGAACCTCATGCTAGTTTAGGTTGCATGTTTACATTGCTGCAGTGACTTTACTGGAATCTTAGTTTTAAACCTTAGTTGAATCAAAATGGACACCAAAACAGAGATGCTTCTTGCTAGGTTTGCAGAACTGCAGGTGACCTGCATTTAGGTCACCGTGACTGTCTGTATGCCCCCCCTCACCTGGGTGGGTGGCACTACTCTTCTTTGGTTGTAGTTAATGTGGTGTCTTTGAATGGACTCCCACCTCCCAAACAGCCTTGCTCCTTTCCTTTAAGGAAGAAGCTCCTCCTCGTTGTGCATCTCTCCTGACGTTTGTAAGGTGTGACTTTGAATCCTAGGTTTTCAAGTGACTGTCAGTTTCAGAAGCATTCATGCTGTCTGCATGTGAATGTGAGTGTCCATGGCTTACTTTGGAAGGCTTTTGGGAGTGGGGTTTTGTTAAGAGCCCAAGTTGACCTGGGTCCTTCTCTGCCGGAGGATGCACAGGCTAAGTTTAGAATATGACCCGATTTTGCATGTCAAGAATTGTTCTTTTTCCACCCATGTATTCTTGTAAAAATTTTAAACCCCATCAAATCTTCTACTAGGTAAATATTTTTAAACCACGCAGCTTTATTACTCTCCTCCCCAAAGAATGTAGTTTGAAATTTTCTCATTTTGGTAGTAGAGGCCATAACTGCCATTGTATTACTAACAATGCAACATGAAATTGAAGGTGCCTAACTGCTTAAAAAACAAAATTAGCCATCATACTGTAACTCTGGGCAAAATGAAACACAGAGGAATGAGAGGCGGCACAGGCACGAGTGGGCTCAGTCCACGTGAGTGAAGACGAGGAATCACAGGAACATGTGTCCTGCATTCTTGCTGCGTGTTTGCTGCTGAGCACGTGTTTCTTTCTTACTTGTCTTTGGTTTTCTTCAGTTGTATTCAAAGGGCCTTCTGGAACCAATAGTGCCCTGTGTTTTCAGGTGTCTAAAACGTTAAGATCTGAAACAAGTAAAACAACTTACACTGAGCTTTTTAAAGCTGTGCTTGAGAACATTTCCCTGAGTGGGCCGGGGCCTCAAGGAGCCTGTTTATCAGCAAATTCAGCAGGAGAGATGTGTGCAATGTTTCACTCGGTTTTGTATTTGACATCTTCATTTGAAATGCTATGATGCAATATCGTTCACTTTGAATGGGGAAAATGCAAAATTGTGTTGCCCTTTTATCTGTGTGATTCCTTAAGAAACGTGTTTTTAACAGTATGTGTTCTAAATGGTTTTTTATTCTGTATTCCTGCTTTGGCCATGTGGCTCTCATGACCTTCAGTGTACCAGAGTCTCAGCGCCCTGAAATGTGAGCATGAGAAGCTCTGGGATTACAGCAAGATTTTTGTTCCATGAGCGCAATACAGCATCATTAACATTTTTAATGGTATGGATTTTATACCATCTGTGTATGTTTGCAAATATTAAGTTATTACCTGTTTTCAGATGAGCATTTTTCATCCTAAATTTTATATGTTTGCAAATATATTTTTTTAATAAAAGTTCAAAACCAAGTTTTAGCACCTACTAAATTTTAATTGTGTTTTTATTGAATTTACAGAAATAGGAACGTTTGAATGAGTTGCTACACTTTGCCAGAGCCTCCCACTGCTGAGAGGGAGTGAGGTGAGAGAACAAAACAGCTCCATTTATTCCTCTGAGTTTTCCCCAGATGGAGGGTACAGGTCTAATCATGACCAAAAACACTGTTTTACAGGGAACTTAACCTTCCAGGTCACTTCCCAAATTCACTCATTTGATGTGTATTGAGCTGTCATATGTGCCAGGCATCTAGGATGATAAGGAAGGAAAGAGGGAGGGAAGAGAGTAAAATGTGATCATTATGGGACGTAGGGAAAAGGAAAAAAGTGTTAATCATATATCTCCCTAGTAATTGTTCACATTAAGTGTGTTTCCAAATGAAATTCTCTCTAAAATGTTTGTTATACCTGCCTGCTTTTGTAGAGCAGAGCATATGCTTAACCCTTGCTTTATGACTTTTGTACACACGCCCCAGTCATCATTAATGCATGCTCATTCAGCACTTAAGCACTGCTGTCCATTATTTTCCTGATCTTCACAATAACCCATTTTAGGGAGAAGGGAGTTGAAGCCGAGAGTGACAGGGCCTGCTGCTTATTAAGCCAGTACTGAGTTAGGAACCCGAAGCCAAGCAGACCGGAGGGCTGGTCTAGAATTCCTTTCTTGACTCCATTGCCTCCACGATAAATTATTCTAGATTGCTTTCTACAATTCCTTAGGTCACACATTACCACTGTTTATTAAAAGCTAGTTTGACCTCACGTGCTGCTTGTCAGCTCTCATGACCTAGGAAACCAGGTAACCAGGTTCATTGGAATTTCGTGAAAAACTAAGGCCACTGGATCGTGAACAAGAGCCATAGGGTTTGGGATTTTAGGCTTCCTGGTTGTTTCTAATGATGTTTTCACTCACCGTTTATGGATCCTGGTTCATGCTGTTGCTAAAAGATACCTCGTCTTGGGCTTCCCTGGTGGCGCAGTAGTTAAGAATCTGCCTGCCAATGCAGGGGATACGGGTTCAAGCCCTGGTCTGGGAAGATCCCACATGCCGCGGAGCAACTAAGCCTGTGCGCCACAACTCCTGAGCCTGCGCTCTAGAGCCTGCGAGCCACAACTACTGATCCCCGCGCACCTAGAGCCCGTGCTCCGCAACAAGAGAAGCCACCACAATGAGAAGCCCACGTACCGCAAGGAAGAGTAGCCCCCGCTCTCCGCAACTGAAGAAAGCCCGCATGCAGCAACAAAGACCCAACGCAGCCAAAAATAAAATAAGTAAATATTAATTAATTGAGTGGTTAATTTTAAAAAATACCTGGTCTTTGAGCAAGTGTGTGAGTTAGAAATTGCTGAGGCTTCTGTGTTTGTCAGAGCTACAAGAACCAGCCTGTCTCTCCTGGATGAGCAGCTAGAAATCTGGCCACGGGGTTTCCTCTAAAGATGAAGCCGGGTTCTTGGAAAGCTGAAGGGAAGAGCAGCAAAACAGTCATTAAATCAAGCAAACCCTGGAGCCCAGCCTGCATTCCCTCCTTCAGACCGTGTCTTTTGGGGTCTCTGTTACCCCCAAATGTAATGGGAAGACGCCAACATGTTTCTAAAGGGCTTAGATCAATTCAAGATTCTTCACCCATCTAAGTTTGCTGCCACGCTCATGCAGACGGAACCCATGGCAGGGCGGGAGGATGGGGCTTACACATATCTCTTCAGGTTCACCAGGCAAATTAGCTAAAAGTAAAGCTGACTACTAAGAGATTTCTTATGCCCAGCGGTAGAATGGCTCAGAAGGAGGTGATACAAAGGCCGCATGACAGTCACATCATGTTTCACAAACACTTCTTTCACGTAAGTTTGAATAAATTTGAAGTACAGTCCCACAAGTAATCATAACCGATGTTTGTTGTGTGCTGTGTGCTCTGTGTGCATTCTTTAACCCTCCCCACATCCCTGGGAGGTGGAGGCCATTCAAAGTGCAGCCTCGGGAAAGGGCCACTCACGACACCAGCTTCCTGTCATCCTGGGAAGGGGCAGAGGCCCTGGCTGTGGTTAGACCGACGTCAGCCCATCAGTCTAAAAAGGGCCCCAGAATTTGGAGCTGAGAAGGCGGCCACAGTCCACAGGAACTGCTGCTTGCTTACCACGTCCCTGCCCCTCCAGAAAGATGGGTCTGGTACTGCCTGAGCCCTGGCAAAGCTCTAGAGGCACCCCCAGCAAACTGCCCGCCATGTTCTATGGAATTTCTCAGCGTTGGTAATGGTGCCCTGGCTTCTGAAGCATGTACAAAATCTGGACCCCTACACATTTTGCTAACCAAGCCCCGTTTTGTTGTTTCTATATCTGACACGTCCCTGCCCCCAGAGATTGCCCCTCCCAGCCTCTCCCAGGCAGGGGTCTTTCCCCTGGACAGAAGGGCTAACACCCTCTCCTGTCCTGCTGGCACCGAGAAACTTCCCTGACTTCCGTTTGACCCTTACCCCAACAGGCCCCCTGATGGGAAAGGGGACTCTAGCAATGTTGCCGGCAACACCCCCATTTACTGTGTGGTCTCCACCCCAGCAGGCACCTCACCCCCTTTTAAACAAATATTTTGTCATTTCACCTTTACCATTTTGACCTAGAATTCATAGAGAATGTAACCTATGCCTACATAATTTTTAAATAAGACCTTAATTGTGATATAGAGGAGAAGTTTTAAAGTAATTTATAATCAGATGTTCCATATTAAATATGGAAATGCTTGGGCATGACTACACAAATTCTCAGAATGCCCCCATAAATAGGAGCCCTGGTCTTCACTCTGACACGGCTCCCCTTCACCCAGAAGACGGCTGCTCTCCCACAGAGGGCCCGTCCAGGGCCGACACACGTGGGAGCCAGCTCCCACACCCCTCCATCGCCCGCCCTGACTCACTGGGCTGCTGCCCAAGAGGAGACAGAGGAGCTGTTTGCGCTCCAGCCCAAGATGGCGAGGCTATTAATTAACATTCCCCGAGGACTTGGGAGCCCTTAAATGATGGGCCGGTGCCTCAACCTCAGAGAAAGGTAGGGGGGAGGTTGGAGAGAGAGAGACACACACACCCTATTTGTTGGTCCCCATCCGACCCCTGGGGCTGGGGGTAGCAGCTATTCTGTCCCAGACTCAGTGGTGGACACTATGGGCACAGCCCCACACACGCCTGCCCTGTCCCCTTAGCCTGGGCTCCGTGGTAAACTGCGATTTCGGGAGCAGGGATGCACGTCACTCTGTGGAATAGAGTGACTTTCACCGTCCTGACCACCTGGGGGACACGTGTCATTGCCTCGTTTTCCAGATGAAGGAACTGACCACTGAGTGATTTACTGAAGGCCATCCGTCCAAGTTCACCCAGCTAGGGGGCAGCAGAGGCAAGAGTTGACCTGGACGTGTTCATTTCAAACCTCCCTCTGGGTTTGTGGAACGTGGAAAAAGCTTTTGGGTCCCTGGAGAATTTTGAAGCACGTTTGGAAATGACAGTGGCGTTGCTGCCAGTCACCTGTTGTTATCCCTTCCTCCCAGGTATGGCTCTTCAGAGGGCTTTCTCAGCCCTAGGCTGGGGGTGGGGGGTGGGGGGGTGCATGGGAGTGGCTCAGGGGCATCCTGCCAGGACACTGGCCGAGCTGGGAAGCCGAGGTCCAGATCTGAAATGGGTTTATAGTCTCAATCCCCATCACCCATGCCAGCATGACACAGGTACAGTTTGGTGTTATTTCAAAATTTGCTGTCGGTTGTCACCTCCTCCTTGGAGCCTTCCCTGATCTGCAGTCTCAGCAGGCAATTCTTTGTACAGATCACAGGACAGGGCCGCGTGGCCCCCGCCAACCTGTGACCTGTGATCTGAGAACAAAGACAGGATCATCTTCTTCCCCAAACAACTAGCACAGTGCCAGCACACAGGCCTTGGTAAATGCAACAAACGAGTGAATTCATGAGGGAATCAAAGGGTCAATTGAGGCCTCATCAAAGTCACCAGAAGGAAGGCTGACTAGATGTCATTGCTAATTCTGGGGGTGGGGTGGGGAGAAAAAGCCATTGTGTTTGGAGGGCAACCAACCTGGACTTGGGACTTCCTGTGGCTGCTGACTGTTCCTCCCAGCCAAGCACTGTTAGGGCTTCGTGTTTCCCAGGAGGAGCCGTGTGGCTCTGAACAGGGAAAGGATCCCTCTCCATGCCTTTTTCCAGACTGCTGCAGCCCTACCCTAAACAACCACCGCTTCAGCTATTCAACAACTGCCCAGGAGAAGATCCACTTAATCTCCCCACAACAAAACCAGAATGTTCATCTTTAATATCCACAGGAACAAAAGCCACCTCTACCACCCAGCTTGCTCAGGGAAACCAGGAGATATCAGAAGAGGGAACAGGGTGACAATCTCTCCCCACTCTGTGCCGCAGGCCATGCAGGCGGGCCCGGCTGCCCTAGAAGTGCCCTGACTGTCAACAGCACTGCCCAAGCCCAGCCTGGCATGGCACACCCGGACAGGAACTGATGGGGCTGTTGAGGCAGCTCCTTACTCCCCACCCAGGGAGGTGCCCAGGCTCTGCTACTCAAACCGCAAGCTGCAATGACGAGGCACTTTTCCTTTGTGTGCAAGGAAAGCAGGCCTGGCAGGGCTGCGCTGGGCTTCATGCTGGTGCTCACCTTTCAGGAGTGCCAGGTGCCTGCAGCCCCGGCCTTTGGGGGTGACTCAGAGGGTCGACCACCCAATCTGGTCCTGGGATTGGCCAAGGACACACAGTGATGACCAGAAAAGAAGCCCTCTCTCCCAGAAGCAAGTGCTAGCTATAGTGAAAGCACAAGTATTGTTTGATACAGTACAAACACAGAAGCAATGCAAACGTCCAACCAAGGGGGGACAGTGGATGACCTTCCTCTGTGCCAGTAATAATTCTGGGGGAGAAAAGCACGTGGACTCTGCGGGAAAGCATTTAAGATGCACAGTGATATAAACCAGAGGGATCGTGACCTTACTTAAAATATTTATGTTCATGGATAAAAAGGAAAAAAAAAGGCTGGAAGGAAATAACCAAAATGTTGTCCTTAGTGACCCCTGGATGGTGGATTATGGGGGATGAAGTTTTCCTCTTTGTGTATCAGTCAGGATACAAGCAGAGAAGCAGAACCTGTAGGTCTATATTAAAGATTTGTGGCAAAGAATTGGATTGTTCCAAGGTGGTGGGGCGAGGGGACTGATAGGTAAGTCACAAACTGCAGAGGAGGCTGGAGCTGCCACAGAAGAAGTCACTTCTCTTCTTCAGCCTTTCAACCAACTGAATCAGATCCACCCAGGTTATCTAGAATAATCTCTTTTACTTAAAATCAACTGATTATGGAATTTAATCACATCTACAAGATACCTTCACAGCAGCACCTAGGTTAGTGTTTGATTGAATAATTGGGGACACAGCCTAGCTGAATTGAAACAGGAGGGAAGGGGGGCAGGGCACAACCTTTGAAAGAATGACATAGCCCGAGGACATGACATAAATGGATTAGAACCAAATGGGTCCAAGATGGTGGACAAGTCGACTTCCACTAGACCTTGAGCCTCAGTATACGCTCATTGTAACACATCAGTAAGCTAAATGACAAACCCACAGGCGCCATGACAATTCCAAGGCCAACCATAAGGATAAAAAAGTGGGCAGTGGCCCAATTCCTGGAAATCCCTGCCCCTTCCCGGAATAGCTGGAATACTCCTCCCACTCATTAGCCTATGAAATTACCCACCCCTATAAAAACTGACAATCCCTTACCCTTACCTTCTGAGATGCCCACACTCTGTCTGTGGAGTGTGCTTCTCACTTCTTACCTATTACTTTGTCTCACTGAATCCTTTCTGCAATGAGACATCAAGAACCTGAGCTTCATTAAGTCCTGAAACCAGGTGTGCAATCTCAGTTGGAAGACTGGGGGTTTTGGCTGGGTTCGAGTCCTGGCCGTGTGGGTTCAAGTCCCAGTCTGGGTTTTGGCTGGGTTTGAGCCCCAGCACGTGAGTTCAAGTCCCAATTTGGGGTGCACGGTTTCAGAATGACATATAAAACAGACTATCACAGTATTTTGCTATATTCTCAAATTTTCTACAAAGAACATGTGTTGTTACTTGTATAATTTTTTTTTTAAAGCAGTAAATGACAAAACCACCATGAGGTACCAGTTTGCACCTACGAGGCTAGTTAAAATAAAATAGACAAGAGGATGGGCTTCCCTGGTGGCGCAGTGGTTAAGAATCTGCCTGCCAATGCAGTAGACAGGGGTTCAAGCCCTGGTCTGGGAAGATCCCACATGCCGCGGAGCAACTAAGCCCATGCGCCACAACTACCGAGCCTGCGTGCCACAACTACTGAAGCCCGCGCACCTAGAGCCCGTGCTCTGCAACAAGAGAGGCCACTGCTATGAGAAGCCCGTGCACCACAATAAAGAGTAGCCCCCGCTCACCACAACTAGAGAAAGCCTGCGTACAGCAACAAAGACCCAACGCAGCTAAAAATAAAAATAAATAAATTTATTTTAAAAAATTATTAAAAGATACATTTCTGCAAGAAGAAAAGTGAATCCAGAGAGAAGATTTGGGAGTAAAGAAGCAACCCTGACTGGTTCGAGTCCCAGCTGTGTAGGTTCAAGTCCTAATCTGGGTTTAAGCTGGGTTCGAGTCCCGGCATGTGGATTCAAGTCCCAATCTGAGGTGCACAGTTTCAGTACCACGCGGCTTACGGGATCTTAGTTCCCCGACCAGGGAATGAACCCAGTCCCCTGGCAGTGAAAGCGCCGAGTCCTAACCACTGGACCACCAGGGAATTCCCAAGTTGTGATTTTTTTTAAAAAGCAATAAAATGAGAAAGGAAGGAGAGAGAGCCATGTGCACCTGGGTTAGAGCTGACTTCTAGCAAAGTCGAGGAGCTGGTGAGTTATCCCCTGTGTCCAGGTTCCCTTTCCCCACCCCTGCCTCCCTGTCGTGGGGCTCTTGCCCAGTGCCCACGGTCCCAGAGTCTGCAGGTGTCCTGGAGAAAACCATCTATAAAACTCATCTCAGAATTCTCTCTTCTCATTGATTTTCCCTTTGCTCACTGGCCAAGGGGGTCTAATACCTCCTGCTGCCTACATACCACTGCCAGGAAGAGCTTACAGCTGTGAAAATGAGGGCAGCCTCCCCACCTTGAATTTGCTTTCCCCAGGCAGAGAAAGGGAAAACAAGAAGAAACCTCTGTTTGTTGTGAGAATGAGCCCATTTTACAAATGTGAGGAAACAGAGGCCCAGAAACATGCAGGGATCCACCCAAGGCCATGCAGGTCTTGGATTCCCTCCCTCTGCCCTCTCCCCCAAGCACATGGCTGGGACCTCTCTACTAAGAGGCAGAGGTGGCTGAGTCACAACCAGACTTCCTGGAGAGCTCATTGCCAAATATGTATCAAGGGCTTTAGAAGGGTTGCCACCCTCTGACCTAGCAGTTTCCCATTGAAAACTCTGGGAAAACTCCCGGCTAAGCTGCCAGGAGGACAAGGATTTAGGTACCACATGTTAACTGCAGGGTAATACATCTTGGTGAAAACCTGGAAGCACTCCAAACACTCATCACTGAGGGATGGTTAATAAATGAGGACATAGCTCCATGATGGGACAATACACAGCTAGTAAAAACGATGTCTTTGAAGAATTTGGGAATGCTAATGGGAAAACGTAAATGAAAAATGGAGAATTTTATGTGATCCTGACAATAAGAAAACAAAAGAAACTATAGTAGCAAACACCTATTGAAGGGACCCCCACTTCTACTCTCCAGCGCCTCTCCCTGACCCTTGACCCTGTTTTATTTTCTTCAAACAATTGTAATAAATCAGTATTTGTCAAATGAGGGAATTCCCTGGCGGTCCAGTGGTTAGGACTCCAAGCTTCCTCTGGAGGGGTCACAGGTTCGATCTCTGGCGGGGAGCTAAGATCCTGCATGCAGCGTGGTGCAGCCAAAAAAAAAAATTTGTCAAAGCAACAAATGACTTTAACAGTGGTCCTCTTTGGGTGGCATTACATACAATTTTAGTTTACTTCTAAATTTTCTATACCTTCCAGGTTTTTACAATGAGTGTACTTTACTTTTACCTTTGGAGCGGGGGGGCAGTGTTTTTAAAAAACAAGAACAAAAACAAAAGTTAAATCAGAAAAATCAGAGGTTCTGTGAGTTGAACTGTGTGTCATCTCACATGCCTGGGGGCAACATTATCAAAAGAAACTTTACCCCAAAAATGCCTCTGGAAGGAAATTTCTGGCATTGAGAGGAGAGATGGATTTATTAAAACTGAATTCTTCATCAACCTACAAGCCCGTTAGAGAGTGTCCAAAAGTGGGCCCTCTGCTACTCATTGGTAGACACGAGGCTGGACACATCCTTGCACAAGGACTCATCCCAGGCCCCCACAGGCTTTCAGCCCCGGATATGAGTCAAAGACAGTGTCCTGAAGACCCAGACTGGGACGTTGCCTCCACTGCAAGCCCAGTGCTGATGTAGGGCCCCCAGCACTAGCCCAGGCCTGCCCCAGGAGCCGCACGTGGGCCAGACCTGCCAAAGTGATGCCCAGTGCTGTCATTCAGGAACACAGCTGCTCAGGACCCGTTCACGCCTCATTGGTGTCCACTCAGGGGATGTGCAGAAGCACATCAGGATAGCTCTGCCCTGAATTTCATGTAGATAGCAGAGCAAGGGCAGGAGGGACCTCCCACTGGTGAGCACCCACCGCCTGGAGGTTTGCTCCCAACTCAAAAACATCCAAGGAAACAGCCTGGCTTATGAAACACAGAGGCAGCTTTACATAATCATGAGAAATTACAAGAAAAAGCGCATTCATAAAAATGCATCTCGAGGGCTTCCCTGGTGGCACAGTGGTTAAGAATCCACCTACCAATGCAGGGGACATGGGTTTGAGCCCTGGTCCAGGAAGATCCCACATGCCGCGGAGCAACTAAGCCCGAGCGCCACAACTATTGAACCTGCGCTCTAGAGCTTGCGAGCCACAACTACTGAAGCGGGTGCGCCTAGAGCCCGTGCTCCGCGTCAAGAGAAGCCACCGCAATGAGAAGCCCATGCACTGCAACGAAGAGTAGCCCCCGCTCGCCACAACTAGAGAAAGCCTGCGCGCAGCAATGAAGATCCAAAGCAGCCATTAATTTAATTAATTAATTAATTAATTAATTTAAAAAATGAAAATTAAAAAAAAAATACATCTCCCAATCTCAACAGTGCTTTTTCAAGATGGAATTTTGTTTTGCTTTTTTTTGGATTATAAAAGTCAACAGTGTTCACTAGCACTAAATTCCAGCCAAAGAGAAATTTGTAAAGTAGAAACCCAAAGTCTCCCTCAGTCCAACCCTCCAAAGTCCCCCACGGCTTGAAGTCTGTCCTTGCAGCCTCTGTTCTGCCCAGGCACACTTATGAACACGCACATGTATGGGTACACACGCATGCATGCACACACACATGCGTGTGCACACTTTATTTTTGACAGAAATAGGATCACACTCTACGTGCTGTTCTATACCTCGCTTTACTCTGTTTTCATGTCACGGACATCTCCCCACCACAGCTGGACTTTCAGTGCTTCACTTAGCCCCATGGCGTAACCAGCGAGGCGTTGAACTCAGGTCTGTCCAGGTCTCCCCCATGTTTTTCTCTGGAGAGTTCTCAGAACCCCAAAACAGAATTGCCTGAGGGTCTTTTAGAAATGCAGAGTCCTAGGTTCCACCCTAGGGATTCTGATTCAGAAGGTTAGATGTGGTGACCAGGGATTCGTGTGTAGAATAACTGTTTCAGGCAATTCTTATGACTTAGCCAGCTAGGGGACTGTCATGTCTGGTGATTGGGACCCTTAGGAGCTACAGTTCCCCACAGGCCCTTCCAATTTCTGTCCGCAAGTCAGAAATGGGGATACTTTAGAGTATCCCCATTTCTCAGGAGGCTTGGTCTTCACACCGATTGGGTGAAATGACCACGTAGGCCCCTACCAGCCCGTGCCTGCTGCCATTGCAGACATGCTTGCTGATGGAACTTCCCTCAGCATCATCTCCCAGGCACAGAGTTCCTAGTGGAAGGGCACAAGCACTGTGAAGGTCTTCATGTCCAAGGGTCTAGTTGGGTGCCCAGATCTGAGCAGCAGGAGGAGCTAGACCTTGGCTCTGCCCTGTGCCTTAGCTAAGGCACCCAGACCTTGTAGGCCAGGGGTGTCAGGGAGGGGGGCGGGAGGAGAAGGCTGTGGTGATGCCAAACTGGGTCTTATTCACCTGGAATCCTGGGATGACAGGAAGCTGCCCCAGGGGTCCCTAGAACCCCACAATGGGGCAGGTGGAGGGGCATTTTCTTCCATCACTGCTGGATCCCCAGAGCCATGGAGAGACGTGTGCCACCATTAGAGACCAGGGTGGGTGCAGAATGGCAAGGATTAGTCCCATTGGGCAGAGGGAGAAATTGAGGTTTGGAACAGGAAACCACTGCTCTAAAGGCCAGAGTTGGAAGGCACAGAGCTTCCGAAGGGTTTCAAAGGTATGTCCTTTCTTATCAGACTGAGGGCAGAGGCACACGTCAGGTCTCTGACATGGCATACCCTTGGGGCTATCTCACTCCAATCCAGCCTGCAGCCCTTGCCAGCTTTGGAGCCAAACTTGGGTGGGCAGGCCTCCGTGGGCTGGGCCAGCAGGACCCAAGTGCTATGAGATGCACTTGGCTTAGGGTTTGGCTGGGCATCGGGGAGCCAGGCCAGCAGAGGAACAGCCAAGGAGCACCCAGAGGTGGGGTGGGGGACTCAGTCACATTCAGTCCATTGTCCCTCGTGACCCAGAGCTCTAAGTGTTGGCAAAAGACACAGAGGGGACACAGGCAAGGAAGGCCTGGCCACTTGCCTCCCTCAGCTCGCTCAGGGGCTCAGCATCAGACAGATCTGATGCAGCCCCCTCCTCAGCCACTGATCTGAGGGGATACCTTTCTCTGTCCTCTGTGAAATGGAGCTTCTTCCTGTATAAGACATGGTAAAGGGTATCAACCTCCTGGGGCATGTGGGGTGGGTCAACTCCACCGACAGCGTCTGTGATGACAGTCCCCTCCCTACTCCCACTTGGGGGACCCTCGTCCCCCTGGGGGCCAGGGGACCTGGTAAGAGCAGAGGTGGGTTCTCCTGTCCCTACAGACCTGGAACCAAACCCAGTGATCTCCCTAAGAGTCAGCAGTGTTATTAGGCCCTAATAACTTGTGAAGGGTTTGTCTCCAGTAATTTCTCAGTTAACATTAGCTGATATTATCATTACTACTAATATGTGTTCTCATTTTCATAATCCTCATCCTCCTACAGGCTCCTCAAGCCCTGGGGTCCCTCTCTGGGGCTGGGGCTTGAGGATAGGGCGTGTTTGCTAGGGCAGAACCCCCTGCACGCACCAGCCCTGTGACCTTAATTGACCTTGCCAGTTTCAGTTTGCTCATTTTTACTAAAGGATAATCAATGAAGCCTCCCCTCTCAGTTTCACTCCAGGGCTTTGTGGAGGAAGGAGAGCGGTCTGCAGTGAAGATGCGAGTCAACCGGAGAACCCTGAGCCGGGCCTAGAACCTGGAATTATTATCACATTATTTGTGTCGGTGGTTAATCCCGGCATGGCGGTGCAGCCTGACTCACAGGAACCTGGCAGCCCGCAGCTGCCCCGCAGATTTCGGAGGAAGTAAAAAGAGACGGAGAGGTTCGGCGGGTGAACAGCATCGGGGCGGGTCCAGAGTCTCCCAGGCTCCCAACCGCCTTGGTTTCCTATCAGCGCCGGAGGGCTGGGGCGGGGCTGCCTCCGCGGGTCCGGGGGCGGGGCGGGGCGGGGCAACCTGGGGTGATGCCGGCGCCCCGCCCCCGCGGGCGGCTCCCGGGACTCTTAACGCGCCCCCGTGCGGCGTCCGGCCTCAGCAGTTGCCTGCGGCTACGCTGCACTCCGTCTCGGCGTCCTCGGCCTCCCCACCCGCCCGTTCGCCCGGCCGCGCCATGGAGGCCTACCATAAGCCAGACCAGCAGAAACTGCAGGCCCTGAAGGACACGGCCAACCGCCTGCGCATCAGTTCCATCCAGGCCACCACGGCGGCCGGCTCGGGGTGAGTGGGGGCGCAGGGCGAGGGCGCCGGGGCCGCGGGCACGCCGGCTCCATGTCGCGCTGCACGGTGCCACCACGAGGGAGGCGGCCGGGGGCGCGGTCAGATGGCGGAGCGCGCGCCTCGCAGGTCAGCGCCGGAGGAGCCTTCCGCCGCGCCCGCGCTCGGCCCGGCTTCCGCCGGCTGGGGACCGGCTCCCAGCAGGCCTCAGGCCGGCTCGGCCCCTCATTCCCCGCTGCTCTAAGGCGCAGGGGACGCGGCTCCGCACTGCGGAGGCCCCTCGCCGGCCGTGCCGGGAAGGCCACCATTAGTGCCCACTCGCCGAGAGACAAGCCCTGTACCGTGCCCTCGGCACGCGCGGCCCCTGGACGCTTTCCACCCTGGTAACTGGTAACGTTGCACCCACACGTGAGGAAACTGAAGCTCCGAATTTGTCAGTTGCCCGAGGTCACACGCGGCGAGAGCTGGAATTTGAACCCGTGCTGCCCAACTCGAGAGCGCCTGTTTTAACCCCTCATCTTGCAGAGGAGCCTGGGGCCCCGGCCTTGTCCCTACCTCAAACTACCCGTCCCCTCCTCCACCTCACATTCCTGTTCAGAGTCACATTCCTGCCACCCTTGGCTCTGGAGCAGGGGTGCTGAGACTCCAGGGGAGTAGGAGTAGGGAGTGAGGAGGAAGGTGGCCACGTGGATGCAGAACCCTGGCATCCCTTGTGAAGGGAAGGTCTAAGAGCTCCTCTGGGGTGGGGGCAGGAGGAGGGGATGGGGTGGAGGAGGGGAGACTTGGAAGGTTAAGAGAACCAAGAACCAAGCCCCAGGGCCCTGGGGTGAACATGCAGGGCCAGCCTCCAGGTGCACTCTTCTCAAGTCAGAGGCCCATCTCCCCACGTTCTTTCCCGCCAGCCCCAATGGCTCAGAAGATGGAGAAAGGCTGTTGCCCATCCCAGGGAGCCTTCTCTGAAGATGGCCAGTTGCAAGGGACAGTAATGATAACTGGCCACTGTGCAGCTGGAGGCATCAGGTGGGGTGGTTGAGAGGATCAGCTAGTGAGTCACTTCAGAGCCTGTTTCCCCCTCTGTAAAATGGGAACAATAGTAGCGCCTACACACTGAGTAGTTTTGAGGATTCCAGCCCTTTGGAGTGGGGCATGAGGCTGCCCAGACAGCATGTCATGGGTTCATGAAATGATTTTGAAGTCTGGGTGGGGGATGGTTTCCAGGAACCTTCCCAGCCAAGTCTTCTCTTTAGAACAAAGACAAGATTCTAGCTTCTGGCTGATTTCATACAAGATATGCTTTTAATGAGTCAACCTGTTGACCAGCAGGGCAGGTAGCCACTCACCCTGTGTGCCTTTAAGACACCCATTTCTCAGAAAGGATTAGACCTCTCCTGGGAGGCCATTGCCCTCCCATCCCACCTCTCCCACCCCACCCACCATGCACTCTTTGGACCCTTTATCTCCACTGGGTTTATATCAGTGGAGATACACTGATACCCGATCATGCGGGGTATCCCTTGGCCAGGCAGGGATCTGGCTTACTCTTGGTGCCCTCTCCCCCGCCTGGCACACAGTAGGTCTGCACACCTATATTGCTTGGTGAGTACTACTGGATCCCCTTCCCTTGACCACTTCAGGGGATCATTTGCCCTGCAGAACCTTGTTGAGCCCTGCTGTATGCTAGGAGCTCTCTAGCCAGATTCCTGGCGGTCTAGCTGGAGGGACACAAAATAGTGTTACACTTCTGAGCATCTTACAGGTCTAGATAAAACCTATAGACAATTACAGGGTTCCTGAGTGGTCAGTAAGTATCCCTGGTGTGACACAGAGCATCCTTTATTGCTAATATTATCTTATGGATTCTGAGAATAACCCTATGAGACAGATGCTGTCATATCACATTTTATAGATGAGGAAAGTGAGGCTAGTGTGTTAAGTGACTTGCCCAAGCTGGTCATTGGTCGCCGTCCCATGCTGTCCAGTGAGGGGCTCACGTTAACCAGGAAGAGTTCTTGGGCAGGCAGGCAGCACCAGGCCAGAAAATGGAGAGAAACTAGAAAGGGGAAGATAAGGCACAGTGATAGGGGATCTCAGTCAGTTTGAAGGCACTTGGAGAGAAATGAAATAACATTGACAACTGGGGGAGGGGGGCTCCCAAAGGAAGAGGGTGTCCAATGGGTCTCCTGGGTCTTTGTTAGATAGTTAAACTCTGATTTCTATGGGGAAAGGATACTGGATTTGGCAACTAAGTTACATCCAGGTTTACTGTTGTAATGCCTTAGGGAGGAACTCACTGAACTCAAAGTGTCCATTTACAAGAAGAAAAAGTGCAAGATACAGTGATTCCTCTTCGTTTTAAGCATGCGTAAAAAATGATGGAAAGAAATACTTAGAAAAAAACTTGCCGCAAGGCCAAAAAAGAAAAAAAGAAATACTTAGAAAAAACTTAACTTTGCAGAAGGAAGTAACATAACTATTACTACCTCTGTCACAAGAGATTTTGAAAGGCATGTGCCAAGAGCTCTGTGTGCACACACACACAAAAAACCAGTAAAGGAAGACTTCAACAGGTCTCCGGATGTATGTTTTGAGGCCGACTATGCCCTCACAGCAATGGGTGCGGTCCATCAAGTGAAGGCTCAGCTTTGAGGCCCTGGCTCTGTGCAGTCATGGCCAAAGTGACCATCCTGTCAGGTTGTCTCCTTTCTGGGGGAGCTTACACCCCCAGTGGTGAAACAGCACTTTGGCCAAAGTCTTTTCATGGTCACTGTGGAGGCTGGACTGACATTGGATCAGTGAGGACCAGGCCGTGGTGTTCAGGATTCGGTGAAGTCCTGATATCTTGGTAGCTTTCCCCGTCCTGTGCCATAACTGACCAAGTGACAGTGGACCTCACCAGGCCTGGGAAGTGAGGACACTGGCCTCTGTGTCCAGGGAGCTGAGGGACAGAGCCAGCACAGAGGGCTCCTTGTGGCAGTACCCACAGCTTCTCCAGGTCACCTGCCCCTCCCTCCGCGTGCTGGGGGAGCTGTGGCAGCCGTGGCAAGGGTCCAGCTCATCCAGGCTTTAAAAGATGAGACTTGATGGCCTTGTCAGAGGGGCCCTTACTGCTGAGGCTCATAGTGGAGATTTCTTAGTTCTCAGCAAGCGGGCTAGACTGGCGTTATCCAAACAATGCTGAGTGTCATCTGAGGACACCATCAGAGTCAGGCCCGGCTCTGGAGGCGCGGGCTGTGCTTAGAAGTCCCCGGGGCTCTGACCCACAGTGTTGGGGTGGATACTCAGGAACATAAGGTCTGGCCAGGCCTGGCTGGTGGGCACAGGGAGACGAATCTAACCCTGGCTGTGTTCCGACTGGCTGTGCCCTTGTCAGAAAGACCCTTCCCATCCCAGGGCCTCAGTTTCCCTATCTCTAAAAGAGAAGTTCACAGATAGGTTGTTTTTGAACTGGGTTTCTCTGGGGTGGGGCTGGGGGACCAGAAGGAGCAAGCTCTGGGGTCCTGCCACCTCCTGTTGTGGGTTTCATGTCCTGGGGGTCCACGTGACCTTGAAGTGGCTGGAAGTACATCCCTCCCTGCTACCCAGCTCTGGTGCTTAGAGAGGCTTTGAGTGCTCAGAGGGCCCCTGTTGGCCCAGCCTCTCTGGGCAGAAAACTGCTGCCTGGGCCTGCTTCTCCATTCGGGCTGTCTTCACCCCAGCTTCGCCCTGACTGAGGCAAGAGCAAGCCCGTTGAGATTACCCCAGCAGCAGCATTTCCCAACTCTGTGTGAGGACACCCGGCTGTCCTGCAATGACTCTGTTCTTTGCCTCTGAACTCAGCAGGGCTGATGGGCAGTGCTTCCTGAGACTGGGAACCTGGTGCAGCCACCTGGCTAGGGTCTGAGGTGTTCTCCTGTCTTCCCATGAGCTGATCACACTGTGGCCCCTGGACCACCAGCTCTGACTCCCCTTGACTTTGCCTCTTTAGGTAGAGGCCTGTTGTCACTAGAGCCCAGTCTCACAAAATCAGGAACTCCTTTATTGCCACAGACTACAGCTACCAGCCCTGGACGCTGGGTCCTTAGGCAGACTCTGTGCTCCTGCCCTGAACAGTGAGGTGAAGTCCACTCCATGGGGTGGGCTGGTGGGAGCTGGCGATTGCCCCAGCATGTGGGTCTAGCTGGCGGGGGCCTGCACTGTGTGGCCTTCTTGTTCAGAAGTCAGTCTCACCCATGGCCTGGCTGTAATCTCTGAGGGCTGCACAACTGGGTAAGGGAGTGTGGCTGCTCAAGTACTTCCTCTACTGGGCTCTGAGCACCTTCTTCCTTTTAAAAATCATCCTTTTATAGCTCTAGTGAGGTATAATTTTCATATGATAACATTCTTAGTGTATGGTCCAGTGGCTTTTAGTAAATTTAGTATATTGACAGTGATTTACAGTAAGTTTTAGTGAATTTACCACTTCCCATTTTAACTCTTCTGGATATTTCATATAAATGGAATCCTACAGAATGAGGTCTTTGGGGGTCTGGCTTTTTTCACTTAGCACAATATTTGGAAGGTCATTATGTTGTAGCATGAATTAGTACTTCATTTCCTTTTATTGCTGAATAGTCCATTGTTTGGATATACTACATTTTGTTTATCCATTCTTCACTTTCTCTTAGCGTTTTGCTTTTCTCCTAGCTCTTCTGATGGTAGGCTGTGTGACCTTGGGCAAGGTACTTCCCCCTTCTGTGGACCTTAGTGGTCCCATCCTCAAAATGAGAAGGAGGTTCGACTTCATATCTGGTATTTTTAGAGCTGATATTTACTGAGCAATTGCCGTTTTCCTATGCACTGTGTTAAGCTCTTTACACACAAATACTACCTCATTCAGTCAGATTCTGCTACTGTCTCCATTTTACAAAAAGGAAGCTGAGGCTCAGAGAGGTCACATCCCTAGAGCCTTGGAGCCAGGATACATCATTTGTTTGTGCACTCTTTGTTCCAGATGCTCTTCAGGCCCGAGGCTACAACAGTGAAAAGACTCAAACTCCCTGCCCTCCTGGAGCTGGAGTTGCACCTAGGATAGACAGGCAACAAATAGCCACATATAATGTCAGTTGGCGGCAAGTATGAGTGAGGGGAAAAAGGTTTTTTGTGGTTTTTTTTTTTAACGCGATATGCGGGATCTGAGTTCCCTGACCAAGGATTGAACGCAAGCCCACTGCAGTGGAAGCGCGGAGTCTTAACTGGTGGACCGCCAGGGAAGTCTTGAAGAAGGTATTTTAGATAGTGTGGTCAGGGAGGGCTTCTCGGAGGGAGTGGTGTGGGGCATAGCTCTGTTTCTTCACAGTCTGAGGTGTGGAGGCAGTCTTTCCAGGCAGGAGTCAGCCCAGGTGGTTCTAGGAACAGGAGGAACAACGATGGCTTCTGTCCTGGCATCCTGAGATTCTCTTGCCTGAGTATTTTCTTTTTTAATGTTTTTTTTTTAATATATAAGTTTATTTATTTTATTTATTTATTTTTGGCTCCGTTGGGTCTTCATTGCTGCACGTGGGCTTTCTCTAGTTGCGGTGAGCGGGGGCTACTCTTTGTTGTGGTGCGTGGGCTTCTCATTGTGGTGGCTTCTCTTGTTGCAGAGAACGGGCTAGGCGCGCGGGCTTCAGTAGCTGTGGCTCGAAGGCTCCAGAGCACAGGCTCAGTAGTTGTGGCGCACGGGCTTAGTCGCGCCGCGGTATGTGGGATCTTCCCAGACCAGGGATCGAACCCGTGCCCCCGGCATTGGCAGGCGGATTCTTAACCACTAGTTAAGAATGCCACCAGGGAAGTCCCCTGAGTATTTTTTTTTTTAATATATACCTAAAAAAGAATATAAATGATGTACATGTTATAAATAACGAACCTGGGTGTACCTACCTCCAGGCTTAAGAACTAGGACGTTAATAGTGCTTTAGAACCTGCTGGGTGTCTCTCCCTCCTCAGATAAGGAAGGTTTCCCCTAGAAAGAACTATACACTGAGTTTTGCATTT
This sequence comes from Balaenoptera borealis, assembly GCF_965194805.1. Lineage (NCBI taxonomy): Eukaryota > Metazoa > Chordata > Mammalia > Artiodactyla > Balaenopteridae > Balaenoptera > Balaenoptera borealis. Next base: position 39,667,398 of record NC_138869.1, read on the forward strand.
TATTGTTTTCCTTATAGTCTTATAACATTTGTATAAATTCATAAACAGTATGGTCTTCCCTGCTGTAGAGATCTGTCAGCAGTGTGCTTTGTTCACGTGGCGTATTTGTGAGATCTTGTTGAGGTTGCTGCGTAGTATTCCATTATAGGAATATATTGTCATTAAATATCCTCTTTATTTCTTTATGGCTGCATTGGGTCTTCGTTGCTGTGCGCGGGCTTTCTCTTGTTGTGGCGAGCGGGGGCTACTCTTCGTTGTGGTGCACGGGCTTCTCATTGCGGTGGCTTCTCTTGTTGCGGAGCATGGGCTCTGGGGCTCACGGGCTCAGTAGTTGTGGCTCACGGGCTCTTGAGCGCAGGCTCAGCAGTTGTGGTGCACAGGCTTAGCTGCTCTGTGGCATGTGGGATCTGCTCGAACCCGTGTCCCCTGCATTGGCAGGCAGATTCTTAACCACTGCGCCACCAGAGAAGTCCCTTTTTTTTCCTTTTTGAAGAGCTAACTCTTGACTTCGATTTTTAAAAATTGAACATTTGCTTCCTATTTTGTAAATTTCCATTTTTTATCTTTCTACTGTCTTTGAGCTCACTGTATTTTTTAACTTTTTAGGTTGGACCTTAACTGTTGGTTTTCAACTCATATTTCTTACTTTTTCCTTCGGGTACTTATTTCTTCTTCATAACAGATTATTTTTCTTTGTATTTTTAAGCATTGGAGAGGCTGTTGTAGTGCTCACCTCCCTGGTTCATTTTCTGAGGCCTTGAGGCATGTGTATGACATGTGTAGGGTGGGAGAAGGGCCATCTTCCAGCAGCTGGCAGCATTATCTGTTGATAATGGAGAGGAGCCCAGCCAGGGGGTGAGGGATCTTCTCTGCACTTTTTCTGCAGGGAAATCTGTGAGCAAGCAGAGTGAATGCTGAAGGGAAGGGTGGTGGTGGAGACATCTGGAAGAATGTCCTCCCAGAGGTGGGGGGCCTTTGGGAGACTTACCTAGGCCCAGCTCTAAGGCCTCAGCACCGCCTTCATAGATTGAACTAATTAGGAGTAAGTGGACAGGTTTTGGAACAAACTTATAATCCCCATGCATCACAAAGAGTTGCATAGTGGATAAAATTCCCTGCAGCCTCCCACCTTGCCCACACCCCTCCCTGCCTCTTGCCAGTTTACATTCATGGGTTTGTCCTGTACAGCACCTTGGGGTGGGCCCCCGCCCACAGTTGTCCCCCCAGGGCAGGCTGCGGTTACAGGAGAATCTCAGGCCCTCAGACCACAGACTCTGTACACTGAAGTTCCTCTAGTAATTTGCACCTAAAAGTAACTGTCTCCCTGTGTTCAGCAGTTTATGGTTTGCAGAGCCCCATCTCAATCCTCAGCTCATTTCTTCCCTCCTGCCTGCCCCGTGGTCCGCAGAGGGTCACGGTCCCAGCCTGGAGATGAGGAGTTGGAGGCACTGAGAAGTGTGGCATCTGGTCTTCCAGCAAATGGTGGTGGCTGATGGTAACCTGGGCACTTTGAGTTCATTGTCTTAGGGACCCCCCGCCATCCCCACACAGCACCCCATTTACAAGTGAGGAAGCTGAGCCTCGGCGAGGTGAAGCATGTGCTAAAGTCACAGCCTGCGTGGCCCATATCCCCACCCTGGGACACCTCTCTCAGAGGGAGTTCCCTGAAAGCTCTGGGGTGGGGTGGAGCAGACACCTGGCCCCCAAGGATCCCTTATTCTGTATGTTTTTATTTGGCAGGTATGAAGGTAGGGCCAGTAGTGTGTCCGGGATGCAGTCTTTGGAGGAAATATAGGCTCAACCTCCATGGGTCTCGCAAGGAAGGGTTAAAATCAGCTACTTTTCAACTTCTGGTGTCTCTTCATGGGTGACCTCCCTCCCACCACGTCAGCTTTGCCTGGGTCAGGCACACTTCCATCATGTGCAGAAAGTGCTTGTGTCACAGCCCTTTCTCCCTGAAGCCCCTTCCTGGGAACCGCCAGGGGGGCAGGGCAGGCCAGGCTCCTGTCCGTGTCTGCCTTCTTTCTCTTGGAGCAGTTTGGCCTGCTCTCAACCCCCATCCTTCCCCCACTGTTCTCCTAACAGGGTCATGACTTTTGAAAGAGGGTTCCTCAGGGATGAAGCTGCCCTAGGAGGGGAAGGGCAGGAGGTCAGCCTGGCTGGTGTCGACTGGGCTGTCCCCCAGCTGAATTTTGCGCTAGGGACACGGGAGTTGGGTTCCTGCCAGGCAGGGAAAGGTTTCTCGTTCACATTTCCTCACCTCCCTCTTTCAGGTCTAGTGTCTTTCCCCATGACCAGGAGTTCGTAGAAATGGTTAAGTATAAGACGATTGTGTGCTGGGGATGTGGGTACTAAACCAGCATGGACAGTTCCGGATTTCTCTACTAATGTGTCTGCTCTGGGAGTGACTCACCCCTAACCCGTGGCGGGAGCCGGCTGGCAGGGAGGAGGGAGGCCCATGTGAACTCCAGGTGGTGCATGTGCCCTTGAGTTTGGCAGTGGGCATGTTTTAGTGTGAAGGGCCTCAGAGCAGCGGCAGAAGGCTGCGGTGAGCTGCATGGAGGGAGCGGCTGGGAGGCACGTGCCCTGAGGCTGACATTGTAATCAAACTGCGGACCGCAGGGCTTCAGGAATCACAGCATGTCCTGCCGGGAACCCCAGTCTCCACTCCTGGGGGCTGAGGCTGAATCCATCAAGTGAGTCCTAAGAAACCTGAATAAGTCACATCTCTAAGACAAAATCCTTGTACTTTCTCTGGTTAAGTCCTTTGCCCAGTAGCCATTCAAATAACTGTGCAACAAATAGAACAAGAGCCTAAAAAAGGGAGACCGGTTGACCCCACTGCTCCAGACCTGGAAGGGCAGGCGCTTGCTGCTGTCAGCCCCAGCCCAGCCCTGTCTCAGGCAGAAGGAATTTTAATTTTTTCCAGGATTGTAGCCTTTGTAGAAGGTAAGAGATTGCTTTGCCTTTTAAATTCTGTGCAAAAACATGGTTTCTGGTGGCTCTACCAGCCCTCAGAATGCCCATTAAAGGCCTGCCGAGTAGCCCAGTGATACTCTTGGAGAGCCCGAAGGCCCAGCTTTCAGACTACCAACCCTGTGGGTGGAGGCTGCTGGGAGCCTTCGTCCGTTAGCCCCTGCCCAGGGCCGTAGGAGGCCCAGCACCCCTGGGGGCCTGGGAGGCCAAGTTGCCCTGACAAGTGGGCAGAGTCCTGGGCAGTCCCACTGGGACTTAGCTAACTGTTCATAGAGGGGCCACCGCAGTCTCCTGGACCCCTCCTCCTTTCTTACTGTAGTCCAGCCCCAGAATTCTTCAATTACCGTGACTCTGAGGGTCCAGACTGTTGGCCCCTGGGAGGGTGCAACCCCCATGCTGCCAGCAGTGCCTCCTTGAGACCCCATGTAACCCTCCCAGGAGGGAGGAGCATGTGTCTCTTGACAAGCCAAGCCCATGACTCCTTGGGACCTGCACCCCCAGGTCCCTGTCTGTGGGCGTGGGATAAGCCCTGTAGATCAGGGGTTCAGGGCTGTGATGCATGCATCCGTCTCTCTCCTGGGCCACAGCCACCCCACGTCATGCTGCAGCGCCGCCGAGATCATGGCTGTCCTCTTCTTCCACACCATGCGCTACAAGGCCATGGATCCCCGGAACCCTCACAACGACCGCTTTGTGCTCTCCAAGGTAGGAGGCCAGCCCTCTGTCCTTCACCTGGGGCGGTGTGGGCCCTGAAATGGTGAGAAGGGGGCCTACCTCCCTGGTGTGAACCCAGCCCCTCACCACTCTTCTCCACCTGCTCCGCCCGGCCCCTCCCTCGGTGTCTTGCTCTGTGCTGACCCAGCTGGTAAACTTAACCCCAAGCTAAGGAATAAACAGCCGAATTAGTAGGGGATAATGGAAATGATCTGGGTGTTCCACCCATGTGTGGTGTTGACAGGCAGGACTGGAGTCCAGGTCTGGGGTATAGCTTTGTGGCTTTCTGCACGCGTCTCTGCTGTGCCAGTACCCAGGCCACGCTCGCTCCCTCAAGAGTGGTGATGCCCTGCAGTAGGGTTTGGGATGGGGCGCACTGACCGGCACTGACCACCTCCCCCCGCCGCCCCGCTTGAGAACCATAGCCACAAACTATGCCGTGAACCCCCGAAGTCCACCTGTACCCAGGCCTGGCTCCATGGCCTCTGGTCTCTCGGGGTAGGCATGAGAGCTCAGAAGTCTGTCCAAGTCCGCTCACATGCCAGAACCCAGGGATTAGGGCGGCCGGCTGCCTGCTGGGGTTTTGGCCTCGGGCCTCACAGCTGCGCTCCCCCTGCACCTGTCCTAGGGCCTGCTCGGCCTTGGCTGTGGGAACCTTGGGCTGGAGAGGGATGACAGGAGGGGAGGTAGCCTTCACTTGCTTCCTTTCCTGAAAAGGATACCCGGGCCAGCAGGTTCGGTTCGGCCAGGCCCCGGGTTTCGGGGCATGGCGGGAACAGCGCCTCATCTGACCCATCCCCCCACCGTCCATCCCCTGCAGGGCCACGCAGCGCCCATCCTGTATGCCGTCTGGGCTGAAGCCGGCTTCCTGCCCGAGGCAGAGCTGCTGAACCTGAGGAAGATCAGCTCTGACTTGGACGGGCACCCTGTCCCGGTAAGTGCACCCCACTGGGAGCCTCTCCAGGCCTCTCCTTCCACTTCCTGTTTCTCAAGGCATGCGGGAAGGGGACAGGGCACCCACTGAGGAGCCGAGGGTGTTGGAGGGCAGAGGAGGGCATTAAAGTGAGGAAGAAGCAGGTATTTGGGGGCACGTTGTTTACCCCAAGCTTGTGCTGAAGCGTGAGACCTTTAAGGCCCCAGCCCAGGGCACTCTGGGTCAACTGCGGAAGGGCCTCTCCCCAGGCACCAAACACCGGCTTCCCTTCCCTGCTGGGCCTCCCTGGCCACTTAGACACAGCTTGGGAGAAGAGGTTCACCAGGGATTCTCTAAGGGGGTCGCAGCAGGATGCTGGTGACACCCACGGAAGGGGCCCGGTGTGCTCCTCGGGGCGCTGCAAACATTTGGAGTTCATGGGGTTACCATGGAAACTGTGACGCCCCATCTGGGCACCCACTAGGGCCAAATAATTCAGTTTTGTCATGAATTCTCCCAGCCACTGTGTGAGGTGAATAATGTGGGCTCTGTTTACAGATGAGGGAACCGAGGCCCAAAGAGATTCAGTCCGTGGCCTGAGGTCACCCAGCTCCCCATGGGCCGAGCTGGTATTTGAACCACACCCACAGTTACTGCTGTAGGGGAATAATGAGAAGTCACACTCTGCCTTCTGCAGACCTGCCTGCACCTTGGGTATGGGTGGGGTGTGGCTTCGAGGCTTGCAAGGTCACAGGGCTAGAATTCTGGGAGGCACTTCTGGGAAACATTGCCTGTGGTAACTGTAGCCCTCTGTCATGACAGAAGCAAGCTTTCACCGACGTGGCCACGGGCTCCCTGGGCCAAGGCCTTGGGGCCGCTTGCGGGATGGCCTACACCGGCAAGTACTTCGACAAAGCCAGGTGACACTCCCGCTCCCCACCCCCACCCACGATGGTTTTGGGAGGGGTCCTGGTGGCCCAGCTTTACTCGATGCCCCCAGGCACCTCCTTGCCTGCCCAGGGCGGAGTAGGAACTGAGTAACTAACCGTGCATGTGTGGCATGAGGCTGGTACCAGGACCGGCTCCCTTTTCAGATGAGGAAATAGGCTCAAAGGAGTGAAGGGACCTGCCCAGAGTCCCTGGATCGTGACCGGTAGGGCCAGGCTTGCGTCCAGGGCCACGTGCTCTTTGGCCAGAGCGCTTTGGCTCATGAGTTTGTGCTGCCCCCAAGCCTGGCACCTGGACCCTGGAAGTCTTAGGTGGGCCCACCTCTCAATGCCTGACTAGGTGCCGAGAACCCAGGCCCGAGCCACTCGCCTTTACCTCGGAAAAGGAGAAAATGGGGTGTTCCGGGGGTGTTTCTGGGCCTCCCTGACCCCCGCGTGTCAGCCAGGGAAGAGATGAACCCTGGAGAGAGTGGCCTGTGGAGGGTGAGCAGCCTGGTCAGAGAGGTTTGCTGCTCCAGCACCAGGCAGTTTGGGAGAGCGCCCCCTCGAGGCAGGTTTCAGCTACAAGGCCGTCCACCGTAGCCTGCAGACAGGTCTCTGTTGCCGAGGGGAGGAGTGTTGGCTGCAGGCTGTCAAAGTGGTTTCTTCATTCCTTTACCGTTTAGGGCCCTGTCCTCTGTGCTTTATAGGGTTTCACCTTGATAAGGGGATAAGGTGCGTACAGCTGCCCCTCTCACAGGTGGGGAAACTGAGGTAAGATGTTTGCCTTATGGTGGAGGCAGGATGTGAACCCAGGGTGTGCATCTGGGGTCCATATTCAGGGTCCCCAGGCTGCTCTGAGGGGCCTGAGGGAAGCACAGCAGGCTCGGGGAGCCCTGTGGGCGGGAAGCTTCCCAGAGGAGAGGCCGAGGGAGTCTGGCCTGCAGGCGGCAGGAGGCTGCAGGGAGCCTGACTGGATGCTCCGCCCCAGTGAGCACCTACTGTGTGCAGGGGAAGCTCCTGAGACAGCTCTCCAGGAGGTGGGCTGGGGCTGTGAGGCCTTCCAGACTCAGGCCAGTGTTACCTGATGGCATAGCCTCCCGGGCTGGGCTCTGGGGCCAGGCTCAGCTACACCCAGAAGTGATTCACCATGCAGTGAAGAAAGTCACAAAGAACGGGATGTGTGTTTAAGAGTATTTTATTTGGCACAGAACCAGAGCTGTGAGTTAATTATTCTCTACAGTTGCTTGAAATAATTCCTCGTGAAGGATCGTTTCCTGACCCTAACATAATGGGAAAAGCCAGTGTAGGGAGAAAACGTTTAGCTGGGTTCTCAGTGGCCAGGGTTGGCTAAGGCTGAGGGGTTAAGGGAATTATCAGGCTGCGCCAGCTGCCAGAGTTCCTGGATCCAGCCTCCAGTCAGGGCTGTCCAGCCATCAACCAGGGAGCACACATCCAATTGGCTCTCTTCCATTTGTCTTTTGTTTTTTTTTTTTGGTTGCACTACATGGCTTATGGGATCTTAGTTCCCCAACCAGGGATCGAACCTGGGGCCCCGGCAGTAAGAGCACTGAGTCCTAACCACTGGACCGCCAGGGAATTCCCCATTTCTCTTTTAAATAATTTTTTTTTTGGATTATAAAATACATACTAATCTAAAATACAGGAATGCATTAAAAAGAAACGAGGGATTTCCCTGGCGGTCCAGCAGTGGTTAAGACTGCGCTTCTACTGCAGGGGGCATGGGTTCAATCTCTGGTCAGGGAATGAATACTGTGAGGTGTGGCCAAAAAAAAAAAAAAAGAAACATCTTCCTTATTCTTAACCACCTCTCCCCCATATCAGTCTCACTTAACAATGTATCCTATTTCCTCCATGTTATTGTGAGAAGAAACTTAATGGATTTATAATCCTAGTATTTATACAACTTTACCTAATTCTTTTTAGAAAAATCTGAACACTTTCTCACACCCTAACTGTCAAGAGCTAGTGTTGTTTTTTTTAAATTAATTTATTTATTTTTGGCTGTGTTGGGTCTTCATTGCTGTGCGTGGGCTTTTCTCTAGTTGCGGCGAGTGGGAGCTACTCTTTGTTGCGGTGCGTGGGCTTCTCATTGCGGTGGCTTCTCTTGTTGCGGAGCATGCGCTCTAGGTGCGTGGGCTTCAGTAATTGTGGCACGTGGGCTCAGTAGTTGTGGCGCACAGGCTCAATAGTTGTGGCTCACGGGCTTAGTTGCTCCGTGGCATGTGGGATCTTCCTGGACCAGGGCTGGAACCCGTGTCCCCTGTATTGGCAGGCAGATTCTTAACCACTGTGCCACCAGGGAAGTCCAAGAGCTAGTTTTTTGTTTTTTTTTTTTAAAGAAATTCACGTTCTTTTATTTATTTATTTGTTTATTTATGACTGTGCTGAGTCTTCATCTCTGTGCGAGGGCTCTCTCCAGTTGCGGCAAGTGGGGACCACTCTTCATCGCGGTGCGCAGGCCTCTCACCATCGCGGCCTCTCTTGTTGCGGAGCACAGGCTCCAGACGCGCAGGCTCAGCAATTGTGGCTCACGGGCCCAGTTGCTCCGCGGCATGTGGGATCTTCCCAGACCAGGGCTCGAACCCGTGTCCCCTGCATTGGCAGGCAGACTCTCAACCACTGCGCCACCAGGGAAGCCCCCAAGAGCTAGTTTTAATGACTGGATACTGTTCTGTTTTATGGGGATGCTGTAACACATTTAGACCGTCATCTGTTATTGGATATTTGAGGTGGTTTCCCAACTCCTGCAGCAAATGCTGGCCCTCTCGTTAGGGTCTCTTCTCTTCATGGTAGTTCAGGACTGTGGGCATTTGTAGCTCTACCCTGAATCTAACAGCTTCAGGAAATTTGCAGCCTCAGGGTTAGCCCTGGCTTCTGCAGGGCCCCCTTTCCTGTTCACAAGCACCCCCAGTGTCTCCCCACGCCGCCCTCCTGACTTGAGTCTGAGGCTATGCTGGAACTCCACTCTTGGCCCCAGTTCAGCTTCCTTGGAAGCGGGTGTGGGGTTGGGAAGGCAGCCAGTCTGCTTCCCTAGAATCCCTTTTTGGGGAAGTTGAGTTCCCTACAGGCTTCTCTGACTTAGCCCCATCAGGCTGGTCATTTTCGGGAGCTGCTGTGCCAGACCCCACCCCTGCAGTGTCTTCGGGCCCCCCTTGCAGCCTGCAAGACCCAGCTTCAGATAAGCCTCTGTGAGTGGGACCTTCTGCTCCTTGTGGGGGAACCAGTGGCCTGGCCTGCTAGAGGCCGCAGAAGGGAAGGTACGGGCCTGGCATGGCAAGGGGAGGACGCAGGAGCCCTCCCTGACCTGGAGGCCTGCAGGGGTGCTGAGTCATGCTGACAGCACCACAGCCGTCCCCACCTCTCTTCAGCTTCCCCTGCCTTGGCCCTGCAGCAAGGAGGCCTGGAGGCCCGACCCACTCAGCAACAGGGCGGCTGTGTCCCTCCGAGCCATCCAGGCACCAGCCTCCCTCCCTGGGGTCACACATCTGGACGCTGGGCAGGGGAAAGGGGGTCCCCGCATCCTGCTGCTCCTCCCCCGCGTGCGATCCTAGTCAGCAAGGAGTGGACAGTCTGGGCTGGGCAGTCGGGCCTGTGTTTGAATCCTCGCTCAGCTGCTCCCCGACTGCATGATCTTCAGGCAAGTGCCTTGACCTTTGAGCCTGTTTCCTTGTCTGTGTGTTTTTTTTGGGAATAACGACTGCACTTACCTTCTTTGAGAGTGTTACTCAGTGCTAAGCAGAGTTGGGGGGTTGGGGGTTGGGGTCAAGGTCCCTGAACTGGTCTCCCTGCCTCCAGCCTCACCCCTTGGCTCCACCCTCCCCGGCCAGGGAAGGTTCTGTTTCTGGGTAATTTATCCCAACTTCATTGCTCTTTTTACCGTGTCACACTGCCTTTGGAACAGTCATGGCTGCCTGTGTTGAGGGCAGGAGATGGCCCCTGGGGTGGAGAAAGCCTAGGCCCAGCTCTAGTCTTGGGTAAGAACCAGCCCCAGAAGTTTGGGAGGAGCCCATCCTTTGAGGCACCTGCCTACACCGTGATCCCGGCCTTCAGGCCCCCTCGTGAGTGCTCATTTTCACCTGAAGCCTCCCTCTAGAGTGCATCACAGATGGCCTCCCTGGCCCAGCTCCTCTGAGCAGAAAGGTCCTCTGTCCCTCTGGCCCACTTAGCGAGTCCCAGGGCTCCCGCAGCAGTCCTGGTTCACGGTGGGGCAGAGGGAGGTGGGTGCACCCCGGCAGCGGGCGGCTCCAGGCCCTCCCGCCAGCGTGAGTAGTTAGCCCCTGTGAGCCTCACCATTTTCTTCACGCCCTAACAACTCCAGACTGCTGCCTGGAGCTCTGTTTCTTGGCAGCTGGTACTGCTTTCTGGAGCTCCTGACAGCTTCCTTCACAGCCCCTTCCTCACTGGGTGTGGACTTGGGGTGGGCACAGCTGTTGCACGTCCCAGAGGGAAAGGCCAGGGGCACGTGGGCCAGGCAAGGGGGCCAGTCTCTAACCCACCCCCCCACCCCCGCACCCCCGCAGCTACCGTGTCTACTGCATGCTGGGAGACGGGGAGCTGTCAGAGGGCTCCGTGTGGGAGGCCATGGCCTTTGCAGCCATCTACAAGCTGGACAACCTCGTTGCCATTCTTGACATCAACCGCCTGGGCCAGAGCGACCCCACCCCGCTGCAGCATCAGATGGACGTCTACCAGAAGCGCTGCGAGGCCTTCGGGTACGTACGAGGCTGTGGCCTGAGCACCCTCATAGCAAAGGAGGCCTCTGTGCCAGAAGCTTTGCAGATGCAGGGGCTGAAGCCAGAGGTTAAGCCCCATCAAAAGAAGGTCTCCCTTCAGGGTCTGACTCACAGGGCATTTGGACTTAAAGTGGCCGCCCTGGCCAGTGCCATGGATTTGTGGGCTGAGGCCCAGCTCTGAGCAAGTTCCTTTACTTGCACGTTGGGTGGTGTGATGGCTCTCAGAGCTTCCACATAATGTGATCTCACACATCCTCACCTTGTTCTTGGATGAGGAGGGAGGAGGTGCATGGTGTGGACCAGGCTCGCTCAGTACGTCAGGCCACTGGTTACCTCCTGTGACAGGAGGAGGAACAGGCCTCTCATAGGGAAACGGGAGATAGGGTTTCCAGATTTCCCCCATAGCCTTGGATGGTTGTGAGTTCAGAGTCACGTGTTACAAAGCAGGGAGGTCCATCTGGGTGGGTGTCAGCCAGAGAGGGCCTCACCTTGATGTCCCTCCCCTACCCCAAATACAAGTTCTGCAGTTGGGCTCTGAGGGTCCAGGGCCTCCAAGGCCACCCTTCATAGATGAGCCGATGACCAGGGAGAGTCGAGTTGGAGTTGCAGTACCTGATCACACAGCAGACATAGGGCTGTTATCTCTGAGAGACCTTATAGAGAGAAAATGAAGAGAAGAAAGATTCTCTGTTGGACAGGGGAAGAAACAGCCACAACATGCCTCAGGGACAGACCTCCTCAAGGCCACATCGGGCTGGGACTTGGAGTATAACCCCGGCAGCATCCTTGGGTCTGTGTCCATAACCTTGTGGCTACGAAGCCAGATTCCTTAAGTCCTGGCTTCATCACTTAACTTGCTTTGCGGCCTTGGGCAGATTACTCCACCTTCAGTATGTCAGTTTACATGTCTATAAAATGGGGACAACAACAGGTTTTTGTTTGTTTGTTTTTAATAATTTGCCTTTTATTCTTTTTTTTAAATTTACTTTATTTATTTATGTTTGGCTACGTTGGGTGTTTGTTGCTGCGCATGGGTTTTCTCTAGTTGCATCAAGCAGGGGCTACTCTCTGTTGCAGTGCGCGGGCTTCTCATTGAGGTGGCTTCTCTTGTTGGGAGCATGGGCTCTAGGCACGCGGGCTTCAGTAGTTGTGGCTCGCGGGCTCTAGAGTGCAGGCTCAGCAGTTGTGGCACATGGGCTTAGCTGCACCGCGGCACTTGGGATCTTCCTGGACCAGGGCGTGAACCCGTGTCCCCTGCATTGGCAGGCGGATTCTTAACCACTGCGCCACCAGGGAAGCCCAACAACAGGTTTAAATGGGTTAATATGTGCTCAGCCCCGTGCCTACATAGAGTGGGCACTCAGTAAGTGTGAGCTGCTACTTCTGTTACTGTTAATCTGCCAAAAAGTGTCCCAAAAGGGATTGCCTGAAAGAGAAAGGCTCCTTCCTCAACATGGCTCATTTTATACAAGTTTCCGGCACCACGTCCAGCATCTATGGAGTGATCGGATGTGTCCCTTAAATAAAAATTCATCAAAAATCTAGTAGTAGATTCCAAACCCAGTGCATTGTCCTAAAAGCAGCTTTCAGTAGGAAATGAATAGCTCAGGAATGAAAGACAATAAGTGAACTAGGCTTTGCATTACTTAGGAGAGAGGAGGAAAATCTGTTCAAAGGCAAACAGGAGGAAGTAAAACAATGTGAAAAGAGAAAATTAAACCCAAATCGGAAACCGGCAGGTTTGAGACGCCCCAGCTCCTCCAGCTCTTTTCCAGATCGCAGCTGTGCAGTGGAGCGAGGGCAGAGCCTTGCCCCAGGACCCTTCTCAGGGCCCTCGCCCCTCACGCCCTCTTTCTGTCCCCAGCTGGCACGCCATCATCGTAGATGGACACAGCGTGGAGGAGCTGTGCAAGGCCTTCGGGCAGGTCAAGAACCAGCCAACGGCCATCATTGCCAAGACCTTCAAGGGTCGAGGCATCACAGGTCTGTATGCTCGAGTCTCCTTCCACCCACCACCCCGGGACTGGGCCCTGCGGCTGACTGAAGAGGGGGGGTTTAGGAGGCGTGCCTCTGAGAGCCCGCGTCGGGGGTTGAGCCAGCCCCTTGCTTCCTCAGCGGAGTGCACCCAGTCCAGGGAAGGGGGAGCAGGAGACTAGCTGGGCCGTGTGGCTGAGCTGGGATTTAGACCCTGGTTTGGCTGGTCTCGACTGGGGGTCATGTGTAGGCAGGAGGAGAGGGAGGACTTGGAAAGGACTGTGGGTAAGGAGAGAGGACACTCCCTGCCTGGCATCTGCAGAGCGACCTTGACAGCTCCAGCTGTCTGCCCTGAGCCGAAGGGCTGATGCAGGGAGCCCCAGGAAAGCCTGGGGAGACCTAGATTCTTCCCTAGGAGGCAAGCGGGGTACCCCTCATGCAATGGAAAAGTGATTCCAGAGGCCTGTGTGGGTGGGCAGCCCAGGAGGGTCTGGAAGATGGTTCCTGTGCCTGGCCTGAGAGCCATGCAGACATAAGTCCCTCCCTAGCACCTAGGCCCAGGCTCCAGACCCTTGCTTGGGGCTGGGATGGCCCTTGCCCATTGTAAAGATGGGAAGATGGGGCTAGAAGTGGCCAGGGACTTGCCCAGGGATACAGGGAGTCTGGCACTGAAAGAGCCAACTGCCCGCTCTGGGCTGGCTTCACTGTGCCACGTGCCCGGCTCTCCCCCTGCCCACCAGGGGTCATGTCCCCCTCTGCCTGTGTGGACTTGAGGTAAATGAGGATATTCACTGGTATCTGGGAAGAAGTGTACAGCTCTGGAACCTTCTGGGAGAGGACTCTGGGATACATTCATGGCCTCAGTGCTGCTGATGCTGACCCCTCAGGTGTTACCACCACGTGGGCTCTGGAAACCTCATAGCTCCTGGGGGCTGCTCGGGAGGGTTAGTCCTTGGCTTTCTCCAGGCTGTGGTGACATCTGAGGTGACCTTAGAGGAGAGGGTTATTAAGCCTCACTGGTCCCCACACAGCCAGATGCCACGGTGGGGGATGCACCTGGGGGCTTACAGAGCCCCATCTGCTGCTCACTGATGCATAGGTGACCTTGGCGGTGCTCCCCCTGCCCTAGGCCTCAGCTTCCTCTCCCAGCCTAGTCAACAAATTGAGTGTGATTTCTACAGCAGACCCCATGCTGTGCAGGCTTGGGGTGGGGAGGTGATGCAAGGGGAATGGGATGGGGTGGCATGCCAGCAACATTCATCTACCACACATGCCCCCTCCCCACTGGGAGCTCCTGGGGGACTGGGCCGCTACTCAACGGGGGCCTGCAGTTGAGTGCTGGTCACCATGGTCCTCCTTCCCTGACCCCCATGGTGGCCTGCCCTTGACGTGTGGAGGGTTAGGCCCCCTCGAGCAGCTTCCTGGCCCTCTGGGAGCTTTCACCTTACCTGTCCCTCTGCCCTCCTATGTTGTACCCATAGGGATAGAAGATAAGGAGTCTTGGCATGGGAAGCCCCTCCCCAAAAACATGGCTGATCAGATCATCCAGGAAATCTACAGCCAGATCCACAGCAAAAAGAAGATCCTGGCGACACCCCCGCAGGAGGACACCCCTTCAGTGGACATCACCAACATCCGAATGCCCACCCCACCCAGCTACAAAGTTGGGGACAAGGTACCCAGTTGGGCCTCACTTTTCTGGACTGGTTGGGCTAGGGTGGCACCGGTTCTCTGGTTCCCCAGGGGTGGGGCCGGGAAAGAGAAGAGAGATTAGATTAGTTGGGGGTCAGGAGGAACCCTGAGATGTTGCTCCTGCCAGTTCTTTCATGGGGCCAGCCAGCTCTGGAATTATTTACATGCAGAGGCTCAGAGAGGGCAAGGGTTTGCCCATAGTCACACAGCAAGCTACTGGGATCAAAGCTGACAGCTTCTGAGTCCCCCCTAGCCCCGGTCCATCCTGGTATTGGCCTGCGCTCAGGACTCCCCCACTTCTGGCCAGGCAAAGGCAAAGGGCAGGCCTGCCCGGCTCTGGGCACTCCCCCTTGTGGACCCATCATTGTCACCTGAGTCAGGCTTTCTGACTCCCAGGCCCTCAGTGTATTCTCGTGCAGAGTGGGGCGAGTTCACAGGCCTCTGTCACAGGGCTGGGGAAATGGGGGTGTTAGGACATCTTTTCCAGCTCAGATGGTTCATAGCCGGGCTGGAGACAAGAGGCTGCACCCAAGACATTCATCGTTTTAAGTTCTTATTGGCAACCTTACAGAAGTTTCCACAGGGCCATATGCTGCTGGGCTTCCTGTTTTTACCCTTTTCCTCCCTGGTGGAAGCTACGGCCCAGAGGCTGAGCTGGGCTCCAGGCCACATACCCCCCGAGGTGCTCAGCCTTCCCACTCTCCTCCCTACAGATAGCCACCCGCAAGGCCTATGGGCAGGCCCTGGCCAAGCTGGGCCACGCCAGCGACCGCATCATCGCCCTGGACGGGGACACCAAGAATTCCACCTTCTCAGAACTCTTCAAAAAGGAGCACCCAGACCGCTTCATCGAGTGCTACATTGCTGAGCAGAACATGGTGGGTGCAGCTGGGGTCTGAGAGGTGCAGGGGCAGGGCTGAACCCCTCCTGTTCCCTTGAGTAGCCGTGTTTGGCACTGCCAGGTGCCTGCTAGGCCCTAGAAACAGCTAGGACCCAGCATTGACCCTTGACCTCAAGTAACTGGTGGCAGAGGGGTGTTGTGACACCCAAGGGCTGGGTGAGTGCACACGGGGGAGCTGAGCAGGGGATGCTGCGCGCAGGCCAGGCATTGTGGTGGATGGGCTTTCTCTGGGGGTAAAGGGCCCTCCAGGTGGAAGGGCAGGCACAGCCAGGAGGCTGGAACTAGCAGCCAAAGTCCGCTGGGCCCTTTTATGCACAAGGCTTTGGCCCTTGCCACCCTGTGGAATACAGAGATGAGAGAACTTTGTGGACCCCTGCCATGCACACAGTTGGGTTAACAGCTCCTTGTCAGGATCTATGGTTGTTAAATAAGGAACAGTGTTTTGTCCTGTTTTTCAAAATATCCTGGCCGAGGAGCCCAGTCTGGCCTGCAGGCTTCTAGGAACTGGGAGCTTCCTCCCCCTGGAGACCACCTGACTCTGTTGCATCCAGAGTTCTTCTTCAACCTGAAGTTGTCTCTGGCTTCCAGCCTTGGCAGCTGGAGGGTCCGGGGAGGGTGGTGGCTGGGGAAGGAGGGCTCCTGTCAGCTGGTGGGTTTCAGAGCTGTGGAGGTGATGCCAATTTAGAACCAGTGCCTGCACTCAGTGCTTCTGGGCCAGGATTTGGGGCCTGGGGCCTCTGGGCATACAGAGGGGTTGTGAGGGCTGGTCTCTGCAGAGGCCTTGGGGTGGCAGGGAGATGGTGGAGGAGACTTGCAGAGGCCTGGGAAGGATGGACCATCCATGCCCAAGCTTACAAGTCTGCTCTGTGAAAGGCTTTGCTTGTTGCTAGAAAAGTGTTCCCCAGGACAGTGATTTTAAGAGAACTTGTGAAATTACTATTTCAAGTTGAAGGAGTTTGGAAACAGACTGTGGAGTCAGTGGGTGCACAGGATCACTTGCATGGGAGGAGGAGAATTAATAGTTACTAGGATGATGGAACCCTCACCTCCCAAGAGGTGGGCCCTGGGGGTCCTGGGCCCCCTGGCCACCCTCTCCCTCCTCGGGGCTGACACCACCCACTCTGCCCCCAGGTGAGCATCGCCGTGGGCTGTGCCACACGTGACAGGACGGTGCCCTTCTGCAGCACCTTTGCAGCCTTCTTTACACGGGCCTTTGACCAGATTCGCATGGCAGCCATCTCCGAGAGCAACATCAACCTCTGTGGCTCGCACTGCGGTGTGTCCATCGGTAAGGAGCTGCGGCCGCGTGCTCACGCCTGTGACCTCCCCGGAGTTTTTTTTTTTTTTTGCTTTTTCCCACACATAAACATTTCTTAAACATTCTGAGTATTACACACAATTTGCTTCTTTTACTTAGCAATTTTTGGCATTTTTCTGTCAGTACTTCATTCTTTTTAACTGCTACAGATTTACATTTTATAGACATATTGGTTAGTTATTTATTAATCAACATTTGGGCTGCTTCCAAGTTTGAAAAAGAAAGTTGCAACAGATACTCTTGGGTCCATTTCTTTGCTCAGGATTAATTTTCAGAAGTGGAAGTTCTGGGTTCAAACCCAGAATACTTTGAATTTTAATTGATATTGCTAACTTACACTCTAAAAAGGTTGTACCAATTTATAAGGCAGAAAATGCTATTTTTTTTGGATACTTCATCTAAATCTTTGCTAACGTGATGGGTAAAACATGTTTTAATTTTCATTTTTTAATTCTGTGAAGTTTAGTTTCTAACTTACTAATTTTGGTTTCTAGCAATATTCATTCTTAATTTTTACCTCTTTGACTTTTTAATTTTAGCCATTATGCTTGATATTAGGTTATTCTTTTTTGTAGAGAGCAGCCAGTTCTTGTTCTATCGTTGTAACATCCCACGCAATCTGATTGAAGGTCAGAAACAAAGTTTTCTAAGGTCTCAGACCTTCTCCTTTAACCACTGAAAAGGTAGTCTCGTACCTGCCTCTTTACTATCTCTGTGGAATATCCTGGAGTTTTCAACTTACTGACTCCTAGTCTGTTTGAACAGAATTTTTTTCAAAAGTGTGATATAAAGTAATTCACAGTCCCTCTTTTGATCTAATTTTAATAACTGAATGCTAGCTCTTCTGTTTATAATCCATTTCTGACCTTTGGACCCATCTGCCTAGCTCCTAACTCTATAGGCTCTGGTTTCAACTCATGCTACCAGGGGACTCTGCCACTTTGGGCTGTCTTGGTAGATATTCTACCCTAGGCAGGTGCTGGTCACCTATGCTTGACTCTTGATGGGCATTCAGGCAGTTACAGCAGGAAATGTTTCACAAATGGTATCTGATACAGTGTAGTTAAGATTAATGGGGAATAAAAGTACTTTGCTTAGAAATAATTATCCATAGATCTAAAGTCAACAGAAGTCTCCACAACAAAAAATACATAATTTTTTTGGGGGGTGAGGAGGAGGCTTGAAATAGATCAGAAATCACTTTCGCATTAATTGTTCTTTTTATATACTTCAAATTTGTACTTAATGCCTTTCTCCTCCTGGACATCAGAAGGAACACCTGGATATCCTGTAAACGGAACTGCCTTCCACTATCCAAACCATGTCCACTTTATTTGTTAATTCTGGTTGCTCAATAAGCTTTAAGGCATCATCCAGACTTTTAGCAAGAAAATGAGCTCCCTGTGGAGGTTCCTTGAGTTCTCTACTGAGAACTATATTAATTCTGTCCTTTAAAGGTCGATTCTTCTCTGGAATGGAGATCCAGGTTTTCCCACCCATAATCACCAAATTCTGTTTACCTGAGCGGGGGCCAGGGCAGGTCCCCATTCTTGCCGATGCCCATGTTCTGGGACACAGCGACAATGCAGTTTAGCAGATGAACCATGACGGTGGCAGAAAACACTTCCGAGCTAGCATGTCACACTAACACGGGGATAGCCCGCCAGCTTGGCGCGAAATTCTGTCCCCGGACTTCTGAAACAGGGTTTGGGGCCAGGATTCCATTCCACGCATGAGGTCGTACTTCAGCATATCCTTTCCCACACCCCAGGGGAAGATGGGCCCTCCCAGATGGCCCTGGAAGATCTGGCTCTGTTTCGGTCTGTCCCCATGTCAACCGTCTTTTACCCAAGCGATGGGGTGTCTACGGAGAAGGCAGTGGAATTAGCAGCCAATAGAAAGGTGGGTCACTTGACTGTTCTTTCTTCATCTGGCAGCTAGCGCTTCCCTAAAGGAACAGGAAGGGAGGCCAGCATGCAGGCCCAGAGCTGGTCATTTGCTGCCCCAGAGTGGTGTCTCCTGACCTTGCACTGGTGTTGTGGCTTGGAGGAGTTAGACCAGGAAAAATGAAATACACACCACCCTTCCTGCTGCGTGGCAGACATTGCTAATTGAACACCATTGTCTTTCACCACTGAGCATCGTGACAGCCCCTGCCAATCCAGCAGTTGATGCCTGTCTGCCCTCCCTGAGTTGGATTCTCCAAGACAGAATGAACTGAGTCCTGAACAAGAGCCACGCTGCCATTGACTGGAATGTCTCACGTGGTTCTCGTTCCTCTGAGGGCAGGGGGCGAGCCACAGCACTCTGGGGCGGGGGGTGGAGGGGGTGCATGCAGTCCTTGGAGGCCAGTCTACCTGATGGAGAAGTTATCTTCCATCTGGGGCTTGGGGCTGGCTCTCACGCAGGAGGAATATTTGGAGAGGCACGTGCTGCAGAGGAAAGACTCCAGTCCTCAAGGTTGGAAGGCCTGCGTCCTGAAATCCTCAGTTATTCTGTTTCATTCCAGGGCATCTGCTTCATCCGAACCAGCCGCCCAGAAAACGCCATCATCTACAACAACAATGAGGATTTCCAAATCGGACAGGCCAAGGTCAGTGTGGTTTATGCCCCAGTGAGACCCCATAGAGTGAGCCTGAGGTCAGGACCCACCCCAGTCTACCAGTCCCTGAGCCTCACTGGCCCCCATGTTGCCCCCAGGTGGTCCTGAAGAGCAGGGACGACCAGGTGACTGTGATCGGGGCTGGGGTGACCCTGCATGAGGCCTTGGCTGCTGCTGACCTGCTAAAGAAAGGTAAGGAGGGCGGGACCCACAAAGTCTTAGATGGGGTGCTAACTGCAGACCCGGTCTTGGGTGAAGAAAAATCTCATCTAATTAAATGATGAGAGTATTACTAAAAGCCAGGCTTGGAGCACTTCCTGTGTGCCCAGCATGGTGGCCAGATCAGAGGCCCTGGAGCCTGAATCTACTTAGCTGGCTTCTAATTAAGTATGTTATTCAGCATCACTGTGCCTCGTTTCCCCATCCATGATGGAGGTACTATCACCTTCCCCATGGGGCTGTCCTGAGGATTTAATAAACGTGACCTGGCATTATTATCATTGCGAGCTCACGAGTGTTAGCTGTAGGGAAGACAGGCATTAGCCTCCCCTGCAGTAGAATCACAACAGATTTCAGCCGTGCTGAGCACCCAGGAGAGGGCGGACATGGGTGTCGTTAGGAAAATGACCTCAGGGCTTCCCTGGTGGCGCAGTGGTTAAGAATCCACCTGCAAGTGCAGGGGACATGGTTCAAGCCCTGGTGCAGGAAGATCCCACATGCCGCAGAGCAGCTAAGCCCGTGCTCCACAACTACTGAGCCTGTGCTCTAGAGCCTGGGAGTCACAACTACTGAGCCCACGTGCCACAACTACTGAAGCCCACGCGCCTAGAGCCCGTGCTCTGCAACAAGACAAGCCACCGCAACTAGAGAAAGCCCGTGCGCAGCAACGAAGACCCAATGCAGCCAAAAATAAATAAATTAAAAAAAAAAAAGAAAATGACCTCAGATGTGAGTAGGAACTGATAAGCAAAGAGGGTGTCGAAGAGGCCCAGGCATAAGGAACAGAGCTCTAAGGAACTAGGGGGAGGGCCAGAGCAGGAGCGAGACGGGCTGGAGATCCAGGGGGAGGGTTGACCCATCCTCCTGACCTGACACCGTCCTGCCTGCAGCCACAGCTCCCCTCCCCACCACCCCACATGCCCTCACTTTACCTCAGGGCGGACCCTTGGAGGCGGCCGTCCCCCTGGCTTTCCCTGACAGTCGGTCCAAAGGCCAAGATACTGCAGCCCAGGGCGTGAGGGGAGAGAGGAGGCGCTCCTCTTCTTGCCTGAGACCTGCTGCTCCTGTCAGGCCAGGGAGGCTCCAAGGTGGAGGTGTGGGTGCAGAGGACACGGGCATCACAGCTCAACAGAGGCGGTGGCCGAGCCATCGGGGGTGGGTAGCTGTGTGACAGGCCCCCTCGCAGGGTGCCCATCAGAGGCCCCCAGAGGGCAGACCCACGGCGCCCAGCTCCTTCCCCTCAGCCCGCCCCGCTTCTTCTCGCCTCACAGAGAAGATCAACATTCGCGTGTTGGACCCTTTCACCATCAAGCCCCTGGACAAGAAGCTCATTCTCGACAGTGCCCGGGCTACCAAGGGCAGGATCGTCACCGTGGAGGACCACTACTATGAAGGTGACAGAGCCGGGGACACACGGGTTGGGAGGGCTGGGGCACAGGGCTGGACATCCTCCTTTATCCCAGCCCCAGGAGGGTAGCTGCGGCCCAGGAAACCCAGAGCAGCTGGGACTTGGCCTCTTAACAGACCTCAGGCTTGGCCTGGGGACCCTTGAACTCGATGGCTGGAATGGCTCCTTGGATCCCTGCCTGACTCAGGAAGCCTGAGAGGGTTCCAGCCGTGCTAAGAGCACACAGTGGTCATGTCCCTGAAGTACCTGAAAGTTAAGGCTGTTGTGCAGAATCAAACTGGGAAAGCGACACAAATTTCTGGCTTTTATGAGTTTTTCATAAAGCCATCCTCTACAAATACACACTACTCTCTCCTCCAAGGGAGGCCCCAGGGGAATAGACGGGCTTAGACCCTGAGATCAAGTGCAGATGTTGGTTGATGACAGCTGCCCAGAGGATGGTGTTAAATATGATTCAGAGGCCATATTTGGGCTTATGAAAAAAGTAAGTACTGTGATTGGTGATGTCTGCTCTGGCTACTGGCGTGGCGCAGGGTGGTTGGTATATATGCCATCCCCCCATCCTTGGGAAAGGGAATAAACTCAGACTGATTCAGGGCCCGGGGGCGCAGCTAGGGGCTCTGGGGACCCACCCACTGCTCACCTGAGGCTGCATCACCTGACTCACCTCTTTTCCTTTGTCCAGGTGGCATAGGTGAGGCAGTGGCCTCTGCAGTAGTGGGCGAGCCTGGCGTCACTGTCACTCGCCTGGCTGTCAGCCAGGTGCCAAGAAGCGGGAAACCAGCAGAGCTGCTCAAGATGTTCGGCATTGACAAGGACGCCATCGCGCAAGCCGTGCGGGGCCTGGTCACCAAAGCCTAGTGGGGGGCATGGGGTACAGCGTGGGAGTGAGTTCTACACATTCCTGAGATCCTGGCAGAGGTGCTCAAAGACGTACCGAGAGGAGTCATAAATATACGTTTTGAGAACAATGAATTGGCTTCTGAAATGTTTTTTCTTTGATGTGAATGCAGCCAGTGCTGGTTCAGAGGAAGAAGGGTGGAGGGAGAAGTAGGGAGGTTGGCGCAGTTGGTTCTGAGCTGCTGCTGCTTCCCAAGCGCCACCAGGTTCGCCTGCAACCTGCCTTCCAGCCCAGAGGCGGAAACCCTCACCCTCAGCTGGCCCGGCCCCAGGGGCCTAGGGAGCCGCCTTACAGTCTGACCCCTGTGGTCCAAGGTCTCCTGGGGTAGGGAGGGCACTTGCTTCTTGTTCTAGTTCCTTCCCATGCCCTCTTAACCAGCAACCTCAGAGAAGCAGAGGGAAACAGGGTAGCCCCGTCCTGGGAAAGAATGTAGCTCTCAGGTTGGCATCAGAGCTGCAGGCAGCAAGAAAAACAAGAATCTCCCACCCAGCACCACAGACCCAGCAGTCCTCAATTCCAAGTGTGCAGAACTGCCTCCCCTCGACTTGTGAAAATGCAGTTTCCTGGGCCTTGCCTCTGGGGCCGGGACTCTATTTGACAGCTGGCCCAGGAGCTTCTCCTCACATTTAGAGAGCTGTGCAGGCCGGAGCTCCAGCCTCTACGCGGGGCTGGTTCCCTCACCTCCATGACCACAGCTTATTTCTCCCTTGCTCCCTGGGCTCAGCTACGGTAGGCCTTGCCTGTAGCCAAATGCATAGAACCTTATCCCGACCTAGGACAAATTAATGCCAGGGGAAGAGGGCTGGGTGCTCCCAGCCACTGGTGGGGCTCCCAGGAAATCCGGAGTCCTTGGGGAGATGAGACATTCACAGACATGCCTGTTTGTCCACCCAACAATCTGGACAGTATGAACCAATCACACCCACAGTCAGCAAGCTCACAAGGCTACTCAGCCAGGTTTGGCTGGACCAGGGGCTGTGTGCCTGTGTTTGACACCAATTCCAAAGGGTGCCAGGAAGAGCAGGGGTGGGGAGGAGTCCTGGGCCAGGGCTCATCAGCCTGCTGGCACCAACCCGAGGCAACTTAAGCACTAGAAGCCGACATCAGGGCAAACACCAGGGAGGCTGGCACCAGGCACTGCAGGAAGCCCACATGGGGAGGGGGAGGAGGGGAGGAGGCAAGCCCTCTCTTCCTGCCTGGGACCAGTGCGGTGGGGGGAAGAGGATAGTTCTCAGCCAGAGCTCTGGATCCTGACACAACTCTGATGCCCCTTCTTGTATAATCCAAAATAAACTACAGTAAACCAGAAAAAAAAGTAAGGAAATCCATGGAGGTCTGCAAAGCAGCAGCCTGGGGACAGGGAGCTGGGGTGGGCGCCACCTGGTGGTCATCCCTGGTACTGTGATGCCTGGAACGGATCCCCAAGGTGGGGCTGAGACGAGGAATGGGATGGCGGCTGTTGTCCCAGGACTGGGCTGCAGCCAGCCAGGAACAGTGAGGAGTGGGAGGTGAAGGTGACATTGCTGAACACCTCCTGCAAGCCAGCGCTTTATGTGTACACATCTATTTAGCCCTTCCAACTGGATCATCCCCATCTTTCAGATAAGGTAGAACTGAGGCTCAGATGAGACACCAGTTACTCCAGCACAGTAGTAAAAGGCAGAGCTGGGATTGGAACCTGGGTCTCTCTCACTCCAAGACCTCAGCCTCTGCACCCTACTGCCCCTCGGCCCCCTGGAGAAGGGGTTGTGCAGCGGGCACCTGGAGAAGGGCCTTGGGTCCTGCAGGACCATGGCTATGGGGAGCGTGGAGGGAGCACGCTGGAGCTCAGATTCTGTACAGCTGTCAGCAAAGCCGCCTGTGGTCCTTGGGGCCTAAGGCCCATGCACGTAAGTTTCTAGAAGCAAATGGTGGGAAAAGGGCACCTGAGCCATGGACACAGGCCCAGGCCTGAAGGGAGGCTGGGGTAGACCTGCTGGGCCCATCTATATGCATCAGCCATGACCCCAAGGACCTGGGCAGCCCTGGATAATCCAAGCAGAGGGACAGGAGAGGCAGCTGCCCCAACACCCCAGCCTGCTAAGCCTCTCGAAACCCACACAGCTTGTGAGGGAGAAGACAAAGGCCTGGGCGGGCAGGCCCTTGGGGCTTGGGCAGGATATGGAGGAAGTGACAATACTCCCAAGGCCCCAGACCTAGTCCTAAGACATCAGGGACACAGGAAACTGGGACATTTATGGACCCAGAGCCCATGATGAGCCTTTGAAACCCTGCTTCCTCTCTTTGGCTGAGAAGACATAGTATAAAACGTGCTTGGTAGAGACTTCCCTACAGGTCCAGCGGTTAAGACTGCGCTTCCACTGCAGGGACCGCAGGTTCGATCCCTGATCAGGGAACTAAGACCCCACATGCCATGCGGTGTGGCGAAGCACATGCAGGAAGCCCAGTCAGCTGGGCCCTCATGAAAGTCCAAGGAACCTGTTATTTCCTCCTCAGCCCCTGGCCAGGGAGGATGAGAAGCCAGGACACAGTGCCCAAGGCTCTCCTTGGCCTGACCTCCCAGCCAGAAAGGCCTGGCCAAGCCTCATGGCTTAGGCAGCTGAGTGGGAGGTCAGTTTCAGGGCCCCACAACAGCCTCAGGACCAACTCCTGGCACCAGTGAAGGGCCTCCCAGCCCAGCTGGCAGGGAAGGGAGGCCAGGGACCACTTTTCTTTGCACCACCCCACAGCCGTGCATGTGACATGGCTACAGGGGTGAGGGGTGCCCTGGGGACTTCTCGGTTCTCAGGCGAGGCTGAGCCAGGTGAGCCTGACAAAATTATACTGGTCTTTTCTGCCTTCTTTTACTTACCATAATGTTTTTAAGGTTCACCCGTGTATCAGAATTTCATTTCTTTTTATTGCCAAATAATATATTATTGTATGGTTATACCACATTTTATTTTTCCATTCATCAGTTATTTCTCCATTTTGTCTATTATAAGTAACGCTTCTATAAACATTTGTGGTCTGGAGGGACATATGTTCTCATTTCTCTTGGGTGTATACCTAGGATTGGAATTGCTGGTAACTATCTATGTTTAACTTTCTGAGGAACTGCAAGGCTGATGGCTGTGCCATTTTACATTCCCACCAGCAATGCATAACAGATCCAATTTCTCCTCACCCTTGCCAACACTTGTAATTATCTTTTTTATTACAGGTGAGGTCGTATCTCATGGGTTTGATCTGCATTCTCACGATGGATAATGGTATGCTTTTTATATGCTTATTGGCCATTTGCACACCTTCTTTGGAGAAATATCTATATGGATTCTTTGCCTATTTTTAAAATTGGGTTATTTCTCTTCTTATTATTGAATTGTATGGACTGAATGTTTGTATCCCCTCAAAGTCCATATGTGGAAATTCTCATCCCCAGTGTGATGAAATTTGGAGGTGGGGCCTTTGGAAGATAATTAGGGTTGGATAAGTCATGAGGGTGGGGCTCTTGCAATGGAATTAATGCCCTTTTAAAAGAGGAAGCAAATAAGATCTGTCTTTCCTGTATGCACACAGGAAATGTTATGTGAGGACATAACTAAAAAGCCATCTGCATACCAGGAAGAGGGCTTTCAGACACCAAACCTGAGGGCACATTGATCTTGGACTTTCCAGAACTATGAGAAATAAATAATTGTTGGCTAAACCACCCAGCCTATGGTAATTTATAACAGTAGCCCAAACTAAGACTAATTGTAAGAGTTCTTTATTTATGTAGTCCAGATACAAGTCCCTTATCAGACTTATGATTTGAAAATATTTTCTCCCATTCTGTGGGTCTGCCATTTTTTAAAATCTTTTTTGTTGAGATAATTGTGGATTCACAAGAAGTTGCAAAAAAAGAAGAGGTCTCATGACCTCAACCAGCTTTCCCCAGTGGTGGCATCTTACATAACTATTGTGCATCACCAACACCCGGACATGCACGTTTGTACAATGTCTCAGGTGACCACAAACCTTACTCAGATTTCACAAGTTCCTGTCTTTTTGATAGAACTTGAAGGCCTTCACTTCTTGTCCTTTCTGTGGTGAGGACAGGGGGGCAGAATGTGAGGTGTCTCACTGCAGCTGGGGACCAAGTGCTCCGTTCTCTCCCAGTGAGGATACCTGTGCTTCCAGGATCTCCGTGTGGAGATCCACACAGATGTCTCTTGCAGCAGAGCTGGGGTCACAACCGTTCCCTCATCTCACCAAAGATCCCCTCCCCGGATGTTGTGTGTAGGGGGATCCAGGTTCTGCCACAAAGAAAGCCGCCACCTCAAACATCCTGTCCTTCCCAGCCTCCGGGACAAGGGGTTTTGGGGGTGGGTATTACTTTAATAATTAAAGCATTTCAGAAGCAGGTTCCAGCCCTCCTCCCCAAGATGAGTCCCTGCCTGGGGTTCCCCAGTGCTCTTCTGTCCCCTTCGGGGTAGGGGGAGAGGTAACAGGAGAGCAAGGGGACACTGGCAAGTGCTCTGGGCAGGAGTCCAGAAATCACTAACCCTTGGGGATCTGGGTGTTACAGACATGGGGATTTGAAGTATGAATCTGGGAAAAAACATAAGGGCAAAGACAGGTTGCCCACTCTCACCACTATTATTCAACATTGTTTTGGAAGTTTTAGCCACAGCAATCAGAGAAGGAAAAGAAATAAAAGGAATCCAAATCAGAAAAGAAGAAGTAAAGCTGTCACTGTTTGCAGATGACATGATACTATACATAGAGAATCCTAAAGATGCTACCAGAAAACTACTAGAGCTAATCAATGAATTTGGTAAAGTAGCAGGATTAATGCACAGAAATCTCTTGCATTCCTATACACTAATGATGAAAAATCTGAAAGTGAAATTAAGGAAACACTATCATTTACCACTGCAACAAAAAGAATAAAATACCTAGGAATAAACCTATCTAAGGAGACAAAAGACCTGTATGCAGAAAACTATAAGACACTGATGAAAGAAATTAAAGATGATACAAACATGGAGAGATATACCATGTTCTTGGATTGGAAGAATCAACATTGTGAAAATGACTATACTACCCAAAGCAATCTACAGATTCAATGCAATCCCTATCAAACTACCACTGGCATTTTTCACAGAACTAGAACAAAAAATTTCACAAGTTGTATGGAAACACTAAAGACCCTGAATAGCCAAAGCAATCTGGAGAAAGAAAAACGGAGCTGGAGGAATCAGGCTCCCTGACTTCAGACTATACTACAAAGCTACAGTAATCAAGACAATATGGTACTGGCACAAAAACAGAAATATAGATCAATGGAACAGGATAGAAAGCCCAGAGATAAACCCACGCACATATGGTCACCTTATTTTTGATAAAGGAGGCAAGAACATACAATGAAAAGACAGCCTCTTCAATAAGTGGTGCTGGGAAAACTGGACAGCTACATGTAAAAGAATGAAATTAGAACACTCCCTAACACCACACACAAAAATAAACTCAAAATGGATTAAAGACCTAAATGTAAGGCCAGATACTATAAAACTCTTAGAGGAAAATATAGGCAGAGCACTCTATGACATAAATCACAGCAAGATCCTCTTTGACCCACCTCCTAGAGAAATGGAAATAAAAACAAAAATAAACAAATGGGACCTAATGAAATTTAAAACCTTTTGCACAGCAAAGGAAACCATAAACAAGACAAAAAGACAACCCTCAGAATGGGAGAAAATATTTGCAAATGAAGCAACTGACAAAGGATTAATCTCCAAAATTTACAAGCAGCTCATGCAGCTCAATATCAAAAAAACAAACAACCCAATCCAAAAATGGGCAGAAGACCTAAATAGACATTTCTCCAAAGAAGATATACAGATTGCCAACAAACGCATGAATGGATGCTGAATATCACTAATCATTAGAGAAATGCAAATCAAAACTACAGTGAGGTATCACCTCACACCAGTCAGAATGGCCATCATCAAAAAATCTACAAACAATAAATGCTGGAGAGGGTGTGGAGAAAAGGGAACCCTCTTGCACTGTTGGTGGGAATCTAAATTGATACAGCCACTATGGAGAACAGTATAGAAATTCCTTTAAAAACTAAAAGTAGAACTACCATACGACCCAGCAATCCCACTACTGGTCATATACCCTGAGAAAACCATAATTCAAAAAGAGTCATGTACCACGATGTTCATTGCAGCACTATTTACAATAGCCAGGACATGGAAGCAACCTAAGTGTCCATCAACAGATGAATGGATAAAGAAGATGTGGCACATATATACAATGGAATATTACTCAGCCATAAAAAGAAACAAAATTGAGTTATTTGTAGTGAGGTGGCTGGATCTAGAGTCTGTCATACAGAGTGACAGTAAGTCAGAAAGAGAAAAACAAATACCGTATGCTAACACATACATATGGAATCTAAAAAAAAAAAAAATGTCATGAAGAACCTAGGGGCAGGACAGGAATAAACACGCAGACTTACTAGAGAATGGACTTGAGGACACAGGGAGGGGGAAGGGTAAACTGGGACAAAGTGAGAGAGTGGCATGGACATATATACACTACCAAATGTAAAACCGATAGCTAGTGGGAAGCAGCCACATAGCACAGGGAGATCAGCTTGGTGCTTTGTGACTACCTAGAGGGGTGGGATAGGGAGGGTGGGAGGGAGGGAGATGCAAGAGGGAAGAGATATGGGGATATATGTACATGTATAGCTGATTCACTTTGTTATAAAGCAGAAACTAAAACACCACTGTAAGGCAATTATACTCCAATAAAGATGTTTAAAAAAAATACATAAGGGCAAAAAGTGGGAAAGGATGAGGCAATAAAAGGGTGTGAACTACAAGGCTCCTCCCCCAAGTAGTGGCTCAGTGGGGGCCACTGAGACCCCCCAAACCAGGTCTTGTGCCCCCACTATCCACTCTAGAGAAAGGGGGTCACGCAGATGTGGCCCTAAGGGCAAGAGGAGGAATGTGTCTCCTTTGAGTTGGGTCCTGGATGGAGGCACAGGGTCTGCATTGGTGCTGGGCTTGGTGCTGACTCACTCTAGGTCAGGTGCAGCCTTGGGAAGAGTGAGCCTTTGGTCAAGCTGGCAAGGCAGGACAGGGTCCTCGGGGTCAGGTGTCTTGCTACTGCTTCTACAGCATAAGCCTGAGCCAGGAGGTGTCCTGCTTCCAAGCATCTGGGAACGGGGAGGGACAACGTCAGCATTAAGGAGGATCCCAGGGCTTCCCTGGTGGCGCAGTGGTTAAGAATCCGCCTGCCAATGCAGGGGACACGGGTTTGAGCCCTGGTCTGGGAAGATCCCACATGCCGCGGAACAGCTAAGCCTTTGTGGCACAACTACTGAGCCTGCGCTCTAGAGCCCGCGAACCACAACTACTGAAGCCTGCGTGCCTACAGCCCGTGCTCCGCAGCAAGAGAAGCCACCGCAATGAGAAGCCCGTGCACCGCAACAAAGAGTAGCCCCCATTTGCCGCAACTAGCGAAAGCCTGTGCACAGCAACGAAGACCCAATGCAGCCAAAAATAAATAAATAAATAAATTTTTTTTAAAAAAAGGAGGACCCCAACGCTGCTGAAGCCCCATTCTTAGCTAGGGCTGCATAACAAAATTCCTTAGGCTGGGTGGCTTAAACAACAGAAACTTACTTCTCACTGTTCTGAAGGCTGGAAGTCCAAGATCAAGGTGCCAGCCAATTCGGTTTCTTGTGAGGGCCTACACTGTGGCTTATAGATGTCCTCACATGGCCTTTCCTCCCTGTGCCAGTGGAGACAGACAGAGCTCTTGGTGTCTCTAAGTAAGAGGACACTAACCCTATCTGGTCAGGGTTCCACCCACATGATCTCATTTAACCTTAAATACCTCCTTAGAGTCTCCGTCTCCAAATATGGTCACATTGGGGGTTAGGGCTTTAACCTATGAATTTGGGAGCAACACAGTTCAGTGCATAGCAGCCCCCAAATCTGCCCAGTTCATGGTTCACCCATCATCTCCCAGGGGAACACTCAACTGTACATTAGAACTTGAAGTTTAAGAGAAAAAGGAAAATATCTGGGATTTAAAGGGGAAGAGGAGGGAAGGTTCTTTAAAAAGGGAGCAGAAATTCATCCACAGGTCACTGACCACCTCCCTACACACACCCAAGCCAGGGTGGAGGAAGCCCAGAGCCCCCATCCTTCATCCCCATCTCACCACAAAAAAAGAGCAACAGAGTTTCCAACATCGACAAATGCTTTTCCCCAGAAAATGTCTCTTTCTACCTCAGTACCCCTCAAAGCACAAAGGGTGACTTTACTAGTACCCAAGTCATACATGGCCCATTTTTATGTTGCCTTCAGTGACTTCAGATTTGAACATGCAATAAATGTTTTTCTCATATTTTCATGGGGGTAGGAGGCAGCTGATCAGAGTTTTAACAAAAACTTCCTAACCATACTCCACACCTTAAATTCAAGAAGTTTCCACCTCTGCTCCTCCAAGCTCAAAAGATGAAGAAAACCATCACACAGTTCAGAACTGGATGAGCAGCTCTATCCTTACAAGAGGTATTTGGAGACAAGCCAGGGCCTCTGCATGTGCTTGAGCCCAGGTCCACCAGGCTGGAGGTGAGGGGTGCTGAAGTTTAGACCCACCAGGAATTTCATTTTAGCTGATCCCAGGAACACAGACCTCAGCAGAGAGCCTGTCTCTCCATCACCTCAGAGGCCCAAGTCACATCACTTTGTAGGAAAAAGTGGCCCATGTGGAGGAGTAGCCTATACCTCCACCTGTAAAGACTAGGGAGGAGCTGACTCATGGACCAGAGACCCTGGGCTGCAGCAATGGCTCCCAGTAGTCACACAGCACTGAGATTGCAAGATGCATGCTGGGACGAAGAGGAAGTTTTGGGCAATTACTCACCCCCACCCCACTCGTGGGACTG
This sequence comes from Balaenoptera borealis, assembly GCF_965194805.1. Taxonomy (NCBI): domain Eukaryota; kingdom Metazoa; phylum Chordata; class Mammalia; order Artiodactyla; family Balaenopteridae; genus Balaenoptera; species Balaenoptera borealis. Next base: position 39,697,640 of record NC_138869.1, read on the forward strand.
GACAGGGTTCTCTCCCAGTAACTCCAGGTCCCATTGATTTTGCTTCCTACATGATCCCAAATATGCCAGCTTCTGCCTTCATCCTGGTCCAGACCTCCATCACCTCTTCTTCTTCTTTTTTTTTAAGTAGACTTATTTATTTATTTTTGGCTGTGCTGGGTCTTCGTTGCTGCGCACTGGCTTTCTCTAGTTGTGACGAGCGGGGGCTACTCTTTGTTGCGGTGCGCCGGCTTCTCATTGCGGTGGCTTCTCTTGTTGCGGAGCACGGACTCTAGGCACGCAGGTTTCAGTAGTTGTGGTGTGCGCGCTCAGTAGTTGTGGCTCACAGGCTTACCTGCCCCGCCGCATGTGGGATCTTCCTGGCCCAGGGCTCGAACCCAAGTCCCCTGTGCTGGCAGGCAGATTCTTAACCACTGCGTCCCAGGGAAGTCCCCATCACCTCTTCTTATACAGAGCACAGTCAATGGCCTCCAAATGCCTTCTGACTTCTGCCCCTCGCCCCAGCTCATTCTCTACACAGCAGCCCAAGGGAATCCTCTAGAACCTGACTGAAGCACTTACTGTTCAAGCGCATCCCCTCCCTCATGACTCCCACTGGATGAAGCCCTGAATGGCCTCTTCCTGCCCGGCTGCAGCCTCACTTCAAACCATCTCCCCCTGTCTCTCCAGCGCCAGCCCCGGTGGCCCAGCTTCTGTCACTTCCTCCATGGTCTCTCCCACTTCCTCTTCTCCCTCCCACCCTCTCCCCAGGCTGCGCTGGTACCGATCACTTAGTGCTGAGAAAAACACAAGGCAGTTTGACAACAGGAAGAAAACGGGGGACTGAGGAGGAGGAAGAGAAAGCTTGGGTTGGGGGGCAAGGGCCTCTCAGGAGGAAGGCACAGCCTATCTGGGTGACAGCCCATGCCTACTGTGATTAGAGGGCACACATGGTGGGGGGCTGGGGGAGGAAGGATGCAGCCTTGAATGCTAACTTCAGTAATTTGGATCTCAACTATGCCTGAAAAGACTTTCACAGGAAGAGGAACTTCTTTTTTTTTCCTTCTCCAACCAATATTTTATTGAACGTTTTCCATGGCCCAGATCCTGTGAAAAGAGGAATCCAAAGCTGGACCAGCCCTAATTCATGTCCTCCAGGCCAGTGATTCCCCAAACCCTGCTAATGAACAGAATGGGAGATTTCCACACACACATCAAGTCCCAGGCCCAGAATATCACCTTTCTGTGGCTTTCCTTAGCAAAGACAAGACGGGCTGAAATTCTCAAGAAAGGGTCCACTAAACCACGAGAAAACAAAAAGGATATCAATGCATAGAGTGCTTGAAAAATTAATCCCACTTCTCCACAGATTCCAAACCTCCCAAACCAAAAGGTCGTCTTTCTGTTCACACCCCCTACACACCTAAGAAATCTGCAAGCAAGCCCAAATTACAGTCGTAATTTCCAAGGCCACTCACCCTGCTACCAGCGGCCTTTGGAGATAATCGAGATATTCTGGTGTTGAAAACTATCTTCCTCCACTTTGCTGCTTCACCATCCATTCTGTGTGTTCTCTCCCCCTCCTCCTCCCTCTCCACGCTCCTCCAGTTTCAAACATAGTAGAGTAACAGAAGGCAGGGGCATGAAGCAGGAGGAGAGATCTTATATTTTAACCAGAAATTTAATATTTTCATCAGAAATTGCCAACACGTGACAGATAAGATGCAGCCTTTCTTAACTAAATGTTTCTAAATTCTCATGCTTTGGAGGGTTACCTAGGAAATGGCCTTCCTTAGATCTCTGGTTGGGAGAAATCCCTCCCTGCCTCTTCTATATTTCTTCCTTTCATAAGGCAGTTGTATTTATTACTTGCTATTATGGCAATTTGTTCTAGACTGTGAAATCCTTAAAACCTGGGTAATTTTCTGGTTCGTCTTTTTCTCCACATAGCCAATTGCAGTGTTGTGCGTGGGGCAGATGGCACATGAATAGCTGTCCAACAAAGTGGGTAAATGAGAAATGAGTAGCAAAAGAGTACAATTAACCTGAGAAAAACTTCACTGTGGTGGTTGGGAAAGGTGTATGCAGATGCATTGCTAATTTCCTGCCCTTCATTATCTGCAGAAACAGTTTTCCTGCCTTGCGTCCACCCGTAGAGGAATAAGGACATTTTTATAAAGAAATGTTAAATCATGTTACCTCTGGAACTAATTGGCCTGCATGTGCAATTCCAGAACACAGTTCACCAAAGCTTCATTACTAGACCAAGTCATCCATACTGTTCCTATTTCTGGTATGCTTTGTTCCTTTGTGTAGATTCCTGTTTGCATCTGGAATAATTTTCCTTCTGCTTGATGGACCTCTTTTAACATTTTCTGTAAATGCTGGAGATGAATTATTTTAGCTTTGGATGTCTGAAAAACTCTTGACACCCTTGCTGGCCATAGAATTCTGAGTGTGTGTGTGTCTTTCAGTATTTTAAAGACTTGCCCCCTTGTCTCCTCACTTGCCTTGTTTCCAAAGAGAAATCTGTTGTCATCCTTATTTTTTTTTGTTCCTCTGCCTGTAACATGACTTTTTTCTTTGGATATATTTAAGATTTTCTCTTTATCACTGCTTTTTAGCAATTTAATTATGATGTGCTTTGGTGTATTTTCCTTGTGTCTGTTGTGCTTGCGATTCATTGAGCTTCTTGGAGCTATGGATTTATAATTTTCATCAAGTCTAGAAAATTTTCTGCCATTATTTCTTCCAATATTTTTTCTGTACCATCATCCCCTTATCCTTCAGAGATTCCACTTCGATATAGATTAGATTGCTTGAGGTTGTACCATGACTTACTGGTGCTGTTAATTTTTCCCCCACTCTGGGTTTCATTGTGGATACTTTCTGTTGCTATGTCTTTAAGTTTTTATCTGCAATGTCTAATCTGCTGTGAATCCCAGTCAGCATATTTTAAAATCTCAGACATCACTGTGTAATTGGGGTCTTTTTTTGTATCTTCCATATTTCTGTTTATTTTTTTTTAAATAGGCTTTATTTTTAAAAGCAGTTTTAGGTTCACAAGCAAAACTGAGTGGAAGGTAGAGTTCCCATATACTCCCTACCCCAACACATGCATAGCCTCCCCAACTATTGACATCCCCCACCAGAGTGGTACATCTGTTACAACTGATATGAACCTATATTGACACATCATTATCACCCAAAGCCCACGTTCACATTAGGGTTCACTCTTGGCGTTATACATTCTATGAGTTTGGACAAGTGTATAATGACATATATCAATATATTAACATATAGAATAGTTTTACTTACTGCCCTAAAAATTTGTTGTGCTTTGCCTATTCATCCTCTACTTAACTTTTTGAAATATGGAATAGTTATAATCATTATTTAGTTAATAACTAGTTTTAATGTCCTTGTCTGCAAATTCTAATACGTGTGTTGGTTCTGGGTCAGTTTCAATTGATATTTTTCCTGTTTCTTTTCATGCCTGGTAATTTTTTTTTTAATTTATTTATTTTTTATTTATTTATTTTTGGCTGCGTTGGGTCTTCGTTGCTGTGCGCAGGCTTTCTCTAGTTGCGGTGAGTGGGGGCTATTCTTTGTTGCGGTGCACGGGCTTCTCATTGCGGTGGCTTCTCTTGTTGCAGAGCACAGGCCCTAGGCACGTGGGCTTCAGTAGTTGTGGCACACGGGCTCAGTAGTTGTGGCATGAGGGGTCTAGAGCACAGGCTTAGTAGTTGTGGCACCAGGCTTAGTGGCTCCACGGCATGTGGGATCTTCCCAGACCAGGGCTCGAACCCGTGTCCCCTGCATTGACAGGCGGATTCTTAACCACTGCGCCACCAGGCAAGTCCCCATGCCTGGTAATTTTTGATTGGATACCAGACATTGTGGATTTTATGTGATTGGATGCTGGATACTTTTTATATTCCCATAAATATTCTTAGGCTTTGTTCTACGATGTGGTGACCTCTGGGTACTCTACACAGTGACCCTGAATCATGAGGTTTTCCAGTATGGCTTCTGAGAATAGCCACTGTTCCCAACACCCTGTGAGTTCTAAGGATTGCTCCCTCTTATCCACTCAGATAATCCTTTCTCACCTTGGAGCATTTCCTCACACACATGCCCTGATGAGTGCTTAGCCAAGTACTCCAGAAGGATTCTCTGCAGACCTCTGGGCCTTTCTCTCTCATCCCCAATAGGCTACATTCTGAATTCCATCCCCCTTGGCTTCCCTGAATTCCCAGCTTCATCTTCCCAACTTGGGGAGTCCACGGGGCACCACCTGGTTTCCCCTTCCTAAGCCTCAGCCTGAAGACTGTCTCCAGGCAGTAAGCTGGGCAAACATGGGGCTCACCTCCCATGTTTCCCATCTCTCAGGGAACACTGCCCTTTGTTACCTCATGTCCAGAATCTTGAGAACTGTTGTTTCATTGATTTTATCTTGTTTTTGTTTTTGTTTTTTGTTTTTTTTTCTTTTTTCCTCAGGCAGGACAGGAAGGTAAATATAGTCCCTTCTACTCCATTTGGCAGGATGAAAGCAGGATTCTACATCATTTATTTGGATAAAGTGTGGTCAATATATATGATGGGATATCATACAACCCTGAAAGGGAATGCCTTAACCAGTCACAAAAGATTACATATTGTATGATTCTATTTATATGACACATCCTGAATAGGCAAATCTATACATTCAGAAAGTAGATTAGTGGTTGCCAAGAGCTGGGGATATGGGGGAAGTAGGAGGCTGAAGGCTAAAGAGCATGGAGTTTCTTGAGAGGGCAGACAGCAGAAGCAAGAAGAACTACAATCCTGCAGCCTGTGGAACAAAAACCACATTCACAGAAAGATGGACAAGATTAAAAGGCAGAGGGCTATGAACCAGATGAAGGAACAAGATATAACCCCAGAAAAACAACTAAATGAAGTGGAGATAGGAAACCTTCCAGAAAAAGAATTCAGAATAATGATAGTGAAGATGATCCAGGACCTCAGAAAAAAATTGGAGGCAAAGATCGAGAAAATGCAAGAAGTGTTTAACAAAGACCTAGAAGAATTAAAGAACAAACAAACAGAGATGAACAACACAATATCTGAAATGAAAACTACACTAGAAGGAATCAATAGTAGAATAACTGAGGCAGAAGAACAGATAAGTGACCTGGAATACAGAATGGTGGAATTCACTGCTACAGAACAGACTAAAGAAAAAAGAATGAAAAGAAATGAAGACAGCCTGAGAGACCTCTGGGATAACATTAAACACAACAACATTTGCATTATAGGGGTCCCAGAAGGAGAAGAGAGAGAGAAAGGACCAGAGAAAATATTTGAGGAGATTATAGTCGAAAACTTCCTTAACATGGGAAAGGAAATAGCACCCAAGTCCAGGAAGCGCAGGGAGTCCCGTACAGGATAAACCCAAAGAGAAACACGCCAAGACACATAATAATCAAACTGGCAAAAATTAAAGACAAAGAAAAATTATTGAAAGCAGCAAGGGAAAAACGACAAATAACATACAAGGGAACTCCCATAAGGTTAATAGCTGATTTCTCAGCAGAAACTCTACAAGCCAGAAGGGAGTGGCATGATATACTTAAAGTGATGAAAGGGAAGAACCTACAACCAAGATTACTCTACCCGGCAAGGATCTCATTTAGATTTGATGGAGAAATCAAAAGCTTTACAGACAAGCAAAAGCTAAGAGAATTCAGCACCACCAAACCAGCTCTACAACAAATGCTAAAGGAACTTCTCTAAGTGGGAAACACAAGAGAAGAAAAGGACCTACAAAAACAAACCCAAAACAATTAAGAAAATGATAATAGGAACATACATATCAATAATTACCTTAAACATGAATGGATTAAATGCTCCAACCAAAAGACAGAAGCTTGCTGAATGGATACAAAAACAAGACCCATATATATGCTGTCTACAAGAGACCCACTTCAGACCTAGGGACACATACAGACTGAAAGTGAGGGGATGGAAAAAGATATTCCATGCAAATGGAAATCAAAAGAAAGCTGGAGTAGCAATACTCATATCAGATAAAATAGACTTTAAAATAAAGAATGTTACAAGAGACAAGGAAGGACACTACGTAATGATCAAGGGATCAATCCAAGAAGAAGATATAACAATTGTAAATATATATGCACCCAACATAGGAGCACCTCAGTACATAAGGCAACTGCTAACAATTCTAAAAGAGGAAATGGACAGTAACACAACAATAGTGGGGGACCTTAACACCTCACTTACACCAATGGACAGATCATCCAAAATGAAAATAAGTAAGGAGACAGAAGCTTTAAATGACACAATAGACCAGATAGATTTAATTGATATTTATAGGACATTCCATCCAAAAACAGCAGATTACACTTACTTCTCAAGTACACATGGAACATTCTCCAAGGTAGATCACATCTTAGGTAACAAACCAAGCCTCAGTAAATTTAAGAAAATGGAAATCATATCAAGCATCTTTTCTGACCACAACGCTATGAGATTAGAAATGAATTACAAGGAAAAAAACATAAAAAACACAAACACATGGAGGCTAAACAATACATTACTAAATAACCAAGAGATCACTGGAGAAATCAAAGAGGAAATCAAAAGATACCTAGAGACAAATGACAATGAAAACACGACGATCCAAAACCTATGGGATGCCGCAAAAGCAATTCTAAGAGGGAAGTTTATAGCTATACAAGCTTACCTCAAGAAGCAAGAAAAATCTAAAATAAACAATCTAACCTTACACCTTAAGGAATTAGAGAAAGAAGAACAAACAAAGCCCAAAGTTAGCAGAAGGAAAGAAATCATAAAGATCAGAGCAAAAATAAATGAAACAGAAACAAAGAAAACAATAACAAAGATCAAAAAAACTAAAAGCTGGTTCTTTGAGAAGATAAACAAAATTGATAAACCATTAGCCAGACTCATCAAGAAAAAGAGGGAGAGGACTTAAATCAATAAAATTAGAAATGAAAAAGGAGAAGTTACAAAAGACACCGCAGGAATACCAAGCATCCTAAGAGAAGACTACAATCAACTCTATGCCAATAAAATGGACAACCTGGAAGAAATGGACAAATTCTTAGAAAGGTATAACCTTTCAAGACTGAACCAGGAAGAAATAGAAAATATGAACAGACCAATCACAAGTAATGAAATTGAAACTGTGATTAAAAACCTTCCAACAAACAAAAGTCCAGGACTAGATGGCTTCACAGGTGAATTCTATCAAACATTTAGAGAACAGCTAACACCCATCCTTCTCAAACTCTTCCAAAAAATTGCAGAGGAAGGGACACTCCCCAACTCATTCTATGAGGCCACCATCACCCTGATACCAAAACCAGACAAAGATACTACAAAAAAAGAAAATTACAGACCAATATCACTGATGAATATAGATGCAAAAATCCTCAGCAAAATACTAGCAAACAGAATCCAACAACACATTAAAAGGATCATTAAAAAAAAAAAAAAAAGGGTATGGAGTTTCTTCTCTGCGTGATGAAACTGTTCTAAAATTGATTGCGGTAATGATTGTACGACTCTATGCACATACTGAAAACCATTGAATTGTACACCTTGAATGGGTGAATTGTATGGTATATGAATTATATCTCAAAGCTCTCACAAAAGGAAGGAAATACACTTGAGCTACAGGGCTTAGTAAAGGTCAATTTCAAAAGCATGCGTGGGTTGGCGGGGTGGGCAATCAGGCGGCAGAAGGATCCTCCTGTGCACAGACACTGTTTATAATGAAGTTTAAAAACATGCAAAACAATTCTCTAGGGACTTCCCTGGTGGCGTAGTGCTTAAGAAGCTGCCTGCCAATTCAGGGGACATGGGTTCGAGCGCTGGTCCATGAAGATCCCACATGCCGCGGAGCAACTAAGCCCGTGCGCCACAACCACTGAGCCTGCGCTCTAGAGACCGTGAGCCACAACTACTGAAGCCTGCACACCTAGAGCCCGTGCTCCACAACAAGAGAAGCCACCGCAATGAGAAGCCCGCGCACTGCAACGAAGAGTAGCCCCCGCTCGCCACAGCTACAGAAAGCCCACACGCAGCAACAAAGACCCAACACAGCCAAAAATAAATAAATAAATAAATTAAAGCAAAATTTAAAAAAATTCTCTAGACTATGCTCAGGGTTGCCTATGGTACAGAGAAATGGTCCACACTCTAAAACCAGGTGCTGGTTCCTGCTGGAAGAATGCAGAGGCAATGAGGGTGGGAAGTACAAAGGGTGGCAATTTTATCTCTACACTTTTCTTTAAGAGCTTTGTTTTTTTTTTTTTTTTTTTTTTTGGTTGGGCCACAGGGCATGTGGGATCTTAGCTCCCCAAGCAGGGAGCCAACCGGGCTCCCTGCAGTGGAAGCACGGAGTCTCACCACACTGGACCGCCAGGGACGTCCCTTTACGAGCTTTCTTAATAAGATTCCTTGTCCGATAAATCACCCACATTTCCCCTGATGTCAGTGCCCCTCCATCCCTGCGCAGGCCCAGCACCTCACAGCGAACGCCGGCCCCACGGAGCCTGACTTCCCATCTCTGATGCAGAAAGAACACCGGAGAGTTTAAAAAAACAACCCCTGAAGCTTGTTTTTTGCTTCCCTTGGGAAAGCGCAACTATCCCACCACACTTGCCCGTGCTGCGTCGCCCCCAACCTTCCCAAAGCCCCAGAAAATCTTACCGAGCTGGTTCAGGCTGCCGTCAGCGGAACCTCGTGGGCCCATCGGGGTAGCTGCTCCTCCGCGCCCACGCCCAGGGCCCGCAGCACTCTCTCCGCAGCCCCGCCGGGCCGCCACGCCCCGGCCACGAGCTCCCGCACTAGCTCAGCTGCAGCCCGCCCACAGCCTCCAACAAGTAATGCCAAGCTCATGATAACCCCCACCTGCGGGCTGCACGCCCACCTCTTAACACACCAGGAGGGGGTTAAGCCGCTCATCAAGCCTGTCCTCTCACTCCAGCTGGCTCCCCTGCCTGAGCGCTCACTTTCTGCCAGCCTGGCCCCCCAGTGCAGAGAGCCCGACCACCCACGGGTGGGGGCTGGGAGCAGGGCTGTGCTCAGGGGACCACACATCCTTGGGGCAGGACTCCAGGGCCCTGCCCAGTTCCCAGGCCTTGGCTCTGCCAGTTCCTCTGCCTGGGACCGCTTCCCCGACCCCAACCTGTTGCCTACTCATTCTTTTTAACTTCTAAAATACTGTGAAATGTCACCTCCATAAAGAAAAGCACATAGCACAAATGTACAGTGTAACAAATCATTAGAAAGGGACACCTGGGTAACCAGCAGTCAGGTCAAGAGACAGAACGCCTACCTGTTCTTGAAAAAAATACTTTTAAAAATTATGAAACGTTTTGAGCATAAAGCACAGAGGATAAAATAAGCATCTGCAGACCTTCCACCAAGCGCTATGAACCTCTGATGGTTTTCCGTACATGCTTCAAAATTTTTTTGAAAGAGGTAAAGCATTAGAGACAGAAGCCAAGCCCTTAGGTAGTCTCTGGAGCCCAGGTCTCCCCCCACCCCTACCCTTCAGAGGAGCCAGCGTCCTGCGTCCTGGTTGCACCCTCTGACTCCTGGAGTTCTGGGCGCTTCACACAGAAGCTTGCATCCCTGAGCTCGTGAAGCTCTGCGCTGCCCTATTTCATCACCCCACACATATCCTTCCACATTTCCTCTTAACATGGGTTTGAGAGTCAGTCGGTGTTGAAGCTGGCAGCCCTGTCCACTGTGAAGGCGGAGGCTCAATACCCACTGCACGAACTCACCTCCAGTTCTCCATTTAGTCTCCTGTGTGGACATTCGGTTGTTTCCACTTTTGCACTTTACAGTGTGGCAATGAAAAATCTTACCTGTGTGGCTCTCAGTGTCGCGACGAAGACTTTCTCCAGCAAGAAGGCTGGGTCTTCAGCAGTCCCAAAGGGTGCCAAGTTGCCTTCTGGGGGAATGAGGCCAATTACGTTCCCACGCTTGCTAACAGGGACTCGCAGCTTTGCATCTCAGCAAAACTTGGCATTAGCAGACTTTAAAAATGTTGCAGGTCCGACAGTGGGACCTACTCATTCTTTGAATCTCAGGATTAAATGTCTCCTCTTCCAGGAGGCCTTTCCAGTCCCTGTTGCCCTCCCAGGAAGAGCCGGTACTTCCTCTGTCCACCCACAGCCCCAGCGGACACCCTGACCCCCACCCTCCCCTGTAATGTAATTTGCTTACAGACCTGCCTCCCCCAGGAGACCACAAGCCTGTTCCTCATTTGCGCAGTTTCCCACCATCCTGCAGAGCCCTGACATGCAGTCAGCACTTACTAAATGCTCACAGAGTGAATTGACGAGTCCAGCCTTCATTTCAGAGACATGACCACAAATACACTAGAAAAGCCTCCAGTGCAGGATCTGACCTTAGTAGCTGCTCAAGAAACATCAGCCCAACCTGTGTATCTGCATCCTGGATGCATTTGGGGGCTGCCAGGAGGCTCTCCAGCTCTGCCTCTGCAACATGCTGGGCAAGGTCCTGAGGGGTGAGGGAGAGTTTTTAGTGTGGCCCTAAGACCAAACAAGAGGGGTTGGAGAAGGGGAGACCTCCAGGCATCTGTCTCTCCTTCTGCTGCTGTGGCAACTTTCAATGGAATTCTGTGACAGTGCGAATTACTACCTTTCATGTCATTTGATTTTAGTTTTTGCCAAGAACTGGGGCTTTTCTTTTTTTTAATTTTCTTTTATTTATTTTTTTATACAGTAGGTTCTTATTAGTCATCCATTTTATACACATCAGTGTATACATGTCAATCCCAATCTCCCAATTCATCACACCACCACCCTCACCCCCCCACCGCTTTCCCCCCTTGGTGTCCATATGTTTTTTCTCTACTTCTGTGTCTCTATTTCTGCCCTCCAAACCGGTTCATCTGTACCATTTTTCTAGGTTCCACATAAATGCAGTAATATGCATTATTTGTTTTTCTTTTTCTGACTTACTTCACTCTGTATGACAGTCTCTAGATTCATCCACGTCTCTACAAATGACCCAGTTTTGTTCCTTTTTATGGCTGAGTAATATTCCATTGTATATATGTACCACAACTTCTTTAACCATTCGTCTGTCGATGGGCATTTAGGTTGCTTCCATGACCTGGCTATTGTAAATAGTGCTGCAATGAACATTGGGGTGCACGTGTCCTTTTGAATTATGGCTTTCTCTGGGTATATGCCCAGTAGTGGGATTGTTCGGTCATATGGTAATTCTATTTTTAGTTTTTTAAGGAACTTCCGTACTGTTCTCCATAGTGGCTGTATCAATTTACATTCCTACCAACAGTGCAAGAGGGTTCCCTTTTCTCCACACCCTCTCCAGCATTTGTTGTTTGTAGATTTTCTGATGATGCCCATTCTAACTGGTGTGAGGTGATACCTCATTGTAGTTTTGATTTGCATTTCTCTAATAATTAGTGACGTTGAGCAGCTTTTCATGTGCTTCTTGGCCATCTGTATGTCCTCTTTGGAGAAATGTCTATTTAGGTCTTCTGCCCATTTTTTGATTGGGTTGTTTGTTTCTTTAATATTGAGCTGCATGAGCTGTTTATATATTTTGGAGATTAATCCTTTGTCCGTTGATTCGTTTGCAAATATTTTTTCCCATTCTGAGGGTTGTCTTTTCATCTTGTTTGTAGTTTCCTTTGCTTTGCAAAAGCTTTTAAGTTTCATTAGGTCCCATGGGTTTATTTTTGTTTTTATTTCCATTACTCTAGGAGGTGGGTCAAAAAAGATCTTGCTGTGATTTATGTCAAAGAGTGTTCTTCCTATGTTTTCCTCTAAGAGTTTTATAGTGTCCGGTCTTACATTTAGGTCTTTAATCCATTTTGAGTTTATTTTTGTGTGTGGTGTTAGGGAGTGTTCTAATTTCATTCTTTTACATGTAGCTGTCCAGTTTTCCCAGCACCACTTATTGAAGAGACTGTCTTTTCTCCATTGTATATCCTTGCGTCCTTTGTCATAGATTAGTTGACCATAGGTGCGTGGGTTTATCTCAGGGCTTTCTATCCTGTTCCATTGATCTATATTTCTGTTTTTGTGCCAGTAGCATATTGTCTTGATTACTGTAGCTTTGTAGTATAGTCTGAAGTCAGGGAGTCTGATTCCTCCTGCTCTGTTTTTTTCCCTCAAGACTGCTTTGGCTATTCAGGGTCTTTTGTGTCTCCATACAAATTTTAAGAATTTTTGGTCTAGTTCTGTAAAAAATGCCATTGGTAATTTGATAGGGATTGCATTGAATCTGTAGATTGCTTTGGGTAGTAGAGTCATTTTCCCAGTATTGATTCTTCCAATCCAAGAACATGGTATGTCTCTCCATCTGTTGGTTTCATCTCTAATTTCTTTCAACAGTGTCTTATAGTTTTCTGCATACAGGTCTTTTGTCTCCCTAGGTAGGTTTATTCCTAGGTATTTTATTCTTTTTGTGGCAATGGTAAATGGGAGTGTTTCCTTAATTTCTCTTTCAGATTTTTCATCATTAGTGTCATCATTTCATCATTAGTGTCATCATTCATCATTAGGAATGCAAGAGATTTCTGTGCATTAATTTTGTATCCCGCAACTTTACCAAATTCATTGATGAGCTCTAGTAGTTTTCTGGTGGCATCTTTAGGATTCTCTATGTATAGTATCATGTCATCTGCAAACTGACAGTTTTACTTCTTCTTTTCCAATTTGGATTCCTTTTATTTCTTTTTCTTCTATGATTGCCATGGCTAGGACTTCCAAGACTATGTTGAATAATAATGGCAAGAGTGGACATTCTTGTCTTGTTCCTGATCTAAGAGGAAATACTTTCAGTTTTTCACCATTGAGAATGATGTTTGCTGTGGGTTTGTCATATATGGCCTTTATTATGTTGAGGTAGGTTCCCTCTATGAGCACTTTCTGGAGAGGTTTTTTTATCATAAATCGGTGTTGAATTTTGTCAAAAGCTTTTTCTGCATCTATTGAAATGATCATATGGTTTTTATTCTTCAATTTGTTAATATGGTGTATCACATTGATTGATTTGCATATATTGAAGAATCCTTGCATCCCTGGGTTAAATCCCACTTGATCGTGGTGTATGATCCTTTTAATTTGTTGTTGGATTCTGTTTGCTGGTATTTTGTTGAGGATTTTTGCATCTATGTTCATTGGTGATATTGGTCTCTAGTTTTCTTTTTTTGTAGTATCTTTGTCTGGTTTTGGTATCAGGGTGGTGGTGGCCTCATAGAATGAGTTGGGGAGTGTTCCTTTCTCTGCAATTTTTTGGAAGAGTTTGAGAAGGATGGGTGTTAGCTCTTCTCTAAATGTTTGATAGAATTCACCTGTGAAGCCATCTGGTCCTGGACTTTTGTTTGTTGGAAGATTTTTAATCACAGTTTCAATTTCATTACTTGTGATTGGTCTGTTCATATTTTCTATTTCTTCCTGGTTCAGTCTTAGAAGATTATACCTTTCTAAGAATTTGTCCATTTCTTCCAGGTTGTCCATTTTATTGGCATAGAGTTGCTTGTGGTAGTCTCTTAGGATGCTTTGTATTTCTGTGGTGTCTGTTGTAACTTCTCCTTTTTCATTTCTAATTTTATTGATTTGAGTCCTCTCCCTCTTTTTCTTGATGAGTCTGGCTAATGGTTTATCAATTTTGTTTATCTTCTCAAAGAACCAGCTTTTAGTTTTATTGATCTTTGCTGTTGTTTTCTTTGTTTCTATTTCATTTATTTCTGCTCTGATCTTTATGATTTCTTTCCTTCTGCTAACTTTGGGTTTTGTTTGTTCTTCTTTCTCTGGTTCCTTTAGGTGTAATGTTAGATTGCTTATTTGAGATTTTTCCTGTTTCTTGAGGTAGGCTTGTATAGCTATAACCTTCCCTCTTAGAACTGCTTTTGCTGCATCCCGTAGGTTTTGGATCGTTGTGTTTTCATTATCATTTGTCTATAGGTATTTTTTGATTTCTTCTTTGATTTCTTCAGTGATCTCTTGGTTATTTAGTAATGTATTGTTTAGCCTTCATGTGTTTGTGTTTTTTACGTTTTTTTCCCTGTAATTGATTTTTTAAAAAAATTTTATTGGAGTATAGTTGATTTACAATGTTGTGTTAGTTTTAGGTGTACTCCCCTCTGTTTCTTTTTCTTTTTTAAAAAAATTAATTAGTTTATGTATTATTTATTTTTGGTTGTGTTGGGTCTTCGTTGCTACACATGGGCTTTCTCTAGTTGCCTGTAATTGATTTCTAATCTCATAGCGTTGTGGTCAGAAAAGATGCTTGATATGATTTCCATTTTCTTAAATTTACTGAGGCTTGATTCGTAACCCAAGATGTGATCTATCCTGGAGAATATTCTGTGCGCACTTGAGAAGAAAGTGTAATCTGCTGTTTTTGGATGGAATGTCCTATAACTATCAATTAAATCTATCTGGTCTATTGTGTCATTTAAAACTTGTGTTTCCTTATTAATTTTGTTTGGATGATCTGTCCATTGGTGTAAGTGAGGTGTTAAAGTCCCCCACTATTATTGTGTTACTGTCGATTTCCTCTTTTAGAGCTGTTAGCAGTTGCCTTATGTATTGAGGTGCTCCTATGTTGGGTGCATATTTATATTTATAATTGTTGTATCTTCTTCTTGGATTGATCCCTTGATCATTATGTAGTGTCCTTCCTTGTCTCTTGTAACATTCTTTATTTTAAAGTCTATTTTATCTGATATGAGTATTGCTACTCCAGCTTTCTTTTGATTTCCATTTGCATGGAATATCTTTTTCCTTTTTCCATCCCCTCACTTTCAGTCTGAATGTGTCCCTAGGTCTGAAGTGGGTCTCTTATAGACACCATATATATGGGTCTTGTTTTTGTATCCATTCAGCAATGTGTCTTTTGGTTGGAGCATTTAATCCATTCACGTTTAAGGTAATTATCGATATGTACGTTCCTATTATCATTTTCTTAATTGTTTTGGGTTTGTTTTTGTAGGTCCTTTTCTTCTCTTGTGTTTCCCATTTAGAGAAGTTCCTTTAGCATTTGTTGTAGAGCTGGTTTGGTGATGCGGAATTCTCTTAGCTTTTGCTTGTCTGTAAAGCTTTTGATTTCTCCATCAAATCTGAATGAGATCCTTGCTGGGTAGAGTAATCTTGGTTGTAGGTTCTTCCCTTTCATCACTTTAAGTATATCATGCACTCCCTTCTGGCTTGTAGAGTTTTTGCTGAGAAATCAGCTGTTAACCTTATGGGAGTTCCCTTGTATGTTATTTGTCATTTTTCCCTTGTTGCTTTCAATAATTTTTCTTTGTCTTTAATTTTTGCCAATTTGATTACTATGTGTCTCAGTGTTTCTCCTTGGGTTTATCCTGTATGGGACTCTCTGTGCTTCCTGGACTTGGGTGGCTATTTCCTTTCCCATGTTAGGGAAGTTTTCGACTGTAATCTCTTCTCTTCTCGGGTCCTTTCTCTCTCTCTTCTTCTTCTGGGACCCCTATAATGCACATGTTGTTGCATTTAATGTTGTCCCAGAGGTTTCTTAGGCTGTCTTCATTTCTTGTCATTCTTTTTTCTTTATTCGGTTCCGCAGCAGTGAATTCCACCATTCTGTCTTCCAGGTCACTTATCTGTTCTTCTGCCTCAGTTATTCTGCTATTGATTCCTTCTAGTGTATTTTTCATTTCAGATATTGTGTTGTTTATATCTGTTTGTTTGTTCTTTAATTCTATTAGGTCTTTGTTAAACATTTCTTGCATCTTCTCGATCTTTGCCTCCATTCTTTTTCCGAGGTCCTGGATCATCTTCACTATCATTATTCTGAATTCTTTTTCTGGAAGGTTTCCTATCTCCACTTCATTTAGTTGTTTTTCTGGGGTTTTATCTTGTTCCTTCATGTGGTACATAGCCCTCTGCCTTTTCATCTTGTCTATCTTTCTGTGAATGTAGTTTTTGTTCCACAGGCTGCAGGATTGTAGTTATGCTTGCTTCTGCTCTCTGCCCTCTGGTGGATGAGGCTATTTAAGAGGCTTGTGCAAATTTCCTGATGGGAGGGACTGGTCGTGGGTAGAGCTGGCTGTTGCTTTTGTGGGCAGAGGTCAGTAAAACTTTAATCCACTTGTCTGCTGATGGGTGGGGCTGGGTTCCCTCCCTGTTGGTTGTTTGGCCTGAGGTGACCCAACACTGGAGCCTACCCGGGCTCTTTGGTGGGGCTAATGGCAGACTCTGGGAGGGCTCACGCCAAGGAGTACTTCCCAGAACTTCTGCTGCCAGTGTCCTTGTCCTCACGGTGAGACACAGCCACCCCTGCCTCTGCAGGAGACCCTCCAACACTAGCAGGTAGGTCTGGTTCAGTCTCCTATGGGGTCACTGCTCCTTCCCCTGTGTCCCGATGTGCACACTACTTTGTGTGTGCCGCCTAAGAGTGGAGTCTCTGTTTCCCCCAGTTCTGTCGAAGTCCTGCAATCAAATCCCACTAGCCTTCAAAGTCTGATTCTCTAGGAATTCCTCCTCCCGTTGCTGGACCCCCAGGTTGGGAAGCCTGACGTGGGGCTCAGAACCTTCACTCCAGTGGGTGGACTTCTGTGGGGTATCTTTTTTGGTGAGTTCCAGTGTCTTCCTGTCGATGACTGTTCAGCAGTTAGTTGTGATTCTGGTGTTCTTGCAAGAGGGAGTGAGAGCACGTCCTTCTACTATGCCATCTTGAACCAGTCCTCTATTTGTACTCATTCTTCAATCCAACTCAAGTTCTGAAATCAATAATGAGTCGTACAAGATTTAAGACATTCCTTTTTCATTTTCCTATGACTCATACTTCTTTCTTCCTGGCAGTTTGTTGGGGCGGGGGTACGAGGAGGAACTCTCCAAACTCCGGAACTCCACACTCCAGAGGCAGCCCTTTAGACGTGCTGCCTCTCCACTTCTGGGCGGGTCCTAAGCAGAGGCCCCGCCCCACGCTTGAACGTCACCCCACCTAGCAAGAACTGGGGCATTTGACATTCAAATTTTCTTTTTCATAATTTAAAACCACATGAGACCCACCTGCCACTCACATCAGCCTTAGACTCTCATTTTCCTGCTGTGGAGCTGGCTGATGGCCCAAAGCCCACAGTAAGGAAAGGGGACACAGACCCTGCTGCCAGGTCTGGAACCTACTCCTGACTCGCAGTCCAGGGCTCTTCACTCCATTCCCATCCAGGAAAATTGTGTCCCCTTTCTACATGATTCCTGGACACTAGCCTGGGCCCACCCATGCCGTGTACCTACAGCACTGTTCTGAGGCAAACATGCTTGGAGACATGGAAGATGTTCACAGAGTTAAGAATAAGAACAATAGTCTTAGATTTCCTGAGTACTCACTGTGTGCCAGGCTGCATGAAGAGTTTTCCAAGCTTCAGCCTCATAACAACACTGTAAAGCAGGTATTATTATGCACAAGCTATAGGGGAGGAAACTGAGGCTCAGAGAGGGCAAGTAACAGTGGAGGGATGGAGCAGGCAGGTGTAGACCCAGATCTGACTCCAAGTCTGCATCCCACAGTTTATCATCAGTGCTGCCACTTCCTGGCCCACGCTAAGTGAGTCTGAGTATGGGTCCAATATAAAAAGGAGCATTTGATATCCAACTACTGCAAACCTGAGCCAGGGTTTAAAGACAATCTTTCTTTCTTTTTTTAAACATACCTTGTTTCCAAACAGAGTGCTCAAGAACAATTAAGCTAACAAGATCCATTTTTAATGGAATGCAAGCATTTTGTGAAATGAGTTATTTTGAACTTATCATTGATGCAAAGTGGGTCTAATTGGCTTAATTTTTTCTCAACTCATGATTTAAATCCAGGAAGTGGCTCAGAGAGGTTTTGCCAATACTATTGATGGCAGGTTTCTAAAGGTCTGTGGCTGGCCACAGCTGTCTTGCTCTTGAACCATGTCGCAACCCTCAGCTGGGACAATGGGCCAATGCCACCTGCCAGCTGGAGGACATTGACTTCTGAGTTCCTGGGGTTTGGTCACCTGTCGCTTCTAATGTCACAAGGCAGGATTGGCAGCCACCCTTGTTTTACCGACTCCTTACCCATGTCCCCAGAGCAGGGGGAGGGGAGCTCATATCAGTCATTCACACCTTAGTAAGGAAGAAATTGGGGAAATGGGATTCTAATTGTGTGATGGATGCTAAGGAATGGGGTTGAGATTTGGGGCAGCGCAGAGACCCTCTTAATGCCAGGGGAGCTGTCTAGATGTGTAACCTCCACATCTCTGAATCTCTTCAAAATGGTCCTCGGGCACCTCCTTGCTGGAATATTTCCCCAGGGACTAATGACGGGAGGTGGGTTAGGAACCGAGCACTGTACCTGGCACAAAGCGGTCCTCCCTGGGCCTGCAAGCCCGCCGGCCACCAGAGGGCGCTGTAGCTTCCCAGGGCCGCCGCAGGCTCCCTCCCTTGTGCCTCTAGGGCCCACCGATCTTCCGCCTGTGCTGGGCGCTCACGCAGGGGTCCCAGGGTCCAGCGGTGGAGCCTTCCACACACAGGGGCTGGGCGGTACTGGCTGGCGACTTCACCTTCCAGGGTGTGGCCCTCTCACAGCCGCATCTCCTTGCTCCACCAGGACGACTGGGCGAAATGCAGATTCCCAGATCTCAACCAACTGGCTCTCAATCCTGGTGCCCGTTGGACTGTGGGGCGCTTTAGCAATACTAATGCGGGGTCCCTTCCAGAGATCACCTAGAACTAGACACGGTGCAGCCTGGGCATCGGATTCCTATGTACAGTCAGGGCTGAGACCTGCTGGCTAGAACTTGGCATAAAGGATGTGTTTTATCAGTATGCTTTGCACGCTGACTGTGAGAGCCACTGCCTTAAAGGGATTGTGGTCTGCGCAGCCCATGCATTCATTCACTCATTCACTCATTCATTCTTCATTCCACCTTTGGGTGCCCTCACGAGCTGGCACATGGAACCACAGGGTGGAATCACTCTGAAGTTTTGGTTCTCTAACTTGCTCATCTTGATTCCTTGGCCCTGCACCACTTCCCACATCAGGAAAGTATTTAACCACCTCCCCAGGTGCTGGGTGTTCTGCTTGCTTCCAGTTTTTCCCAATTAATCCATGAGGTGGTGGGCATCCTGGGCCAGCCTCCTGGGGCCTGTGGGTGAGACTCCTCTGGGTAGCTCTGCTTGGGAAGGGGGATTGCTGGGTCATGGGGTGGGTGCATTTTAGGATTCATTCATTCATTCATTCATTCCACGCCACATGGCTTGCAGGGTCTTAGTTCCCAGACCAGGGATCAAACTTGTGCCCCCTGCAGTGGAAGCGCAGAGTCCTAACCACTGGACCGCCAGGGAATTCCCGCATTTTAGGTTTTAATTGAAACTGCCAAGGTGCCCTCCTGCAGTCTGGTCAAAAGGCCCACGGGTTCCAATGTGCAGTTGACAGGCCCGCTATCCTGAGCATGTTTCATCCCCTTGAGGGGATGGGGTCACAGTGGCTGCTGTTTACTAAGCATCTACTGTGTCCTGAGACCGTGGGATGCGCTTACAGAAATCATCCTAGTCCACAAGCATCAGCATAGTTACACGCATACCTCGGAAATATTACAAGTTCGGTTCCAGACCACCGAAATAAAGCATGAGTCACAAAAAATTTTGGGTTTCCCAGTACATATAAAAGTTATGTTTACACTATACTGTAATCTATTAAGTGCAATAACATTAGGTCTTAAAAAACAATGTACATACCTTAATTAAAAAGTACTTTATTGCTAAAAAATGCTAACCATCATCTGAGCCTTCAGCAAGTTGTAATCTTTTTGCTGGTGGAAGGTCTTGCCTCGATGTTGATGGCTGCTGACTGATCAAGGTGGTGGTTGCTTGAAGATTGAGGAAGCTGTGACAATTTCTTAAAATAACACAAAAATGAAGTTTGCCATATCAAATGACTCTTCCTTTCATGAATGATTTCTCTATAGTACACAGTGCTGTTTGATAGCATTTTACTCACAGTAGAAGTTCTTCCAAAATTGGAGTCAATCCTCTCAAGCCCTGCCACTGCTTTATCAACTATGTTTATGTAATATTCTAAATCCTTTGTTGTCATTTCAATAATCTTCAAAGCATCTTCACCAGGAGTAGATTCCATCCCAAGAAACCACTTTCTTTGTTCATTCATAAGAAGCAATTCCTCGTTCGTTAAAAGTTTTATCATGAGATTGCAGCAATTCAGTTACATCTTCAGGCTCTACTTCTAACTCTGGTTCTTCTGCTATTTCCATCACATCTGCAGTGACTTCCTCCACTGAAGTCCTGAACCCCTCAAAGTCATCCATGATGGTGGGAATCAACTTCTTCCAAACTCTTCTTAATGTTATTTTGACCTCTTTCCATGGATCACAAATGTCTTAATGACATCTAGAATGGTAAATCTTTTCCAAAAGGTTTTCAATTTTCAGATCCATCAGAGGAATCACTATGTGTGGCAGCTATAGCCTTGTGAAATGTATTTCCTTTTTTAAAAAATAAATTTATTTATTTATCTTGGTTGCGTTGGGTCTTCGTTGCTGCGCGCAGGCTTTCTCTAGTCGTAGCGAGTAGGAGCTACTTTTTGTTGCGGTGTGCAGGCTTCTCATTGCGGTGGTTTCTCTTATTGTGGAGCACCGACTCTAGGTGCATGGGCTTCAGTAGTTGTGGCACGTGGGCTCTAGAGTAGTTGTGGCTTGCAGGCTCTAGAGCGCAGGCTCAGTAGTTGTGGCGCACGGCCTTAGTTGCTCTGCGGCATGTGGGATCTTCCCGGACCAGGGCTCAAACCCGTGTCCCCTGCGTTGGCAGGTGGATTCTTATCTTTTTGCGTTTTTCTTGGCTGCGCTGTGCGGCATGTGGAATCTCAGTTCCCTGACCAGGGATTGAACCCATGTCCCTTGCAGTGGAAGCGCGGAGTCCTAACCACTGGACTACCAGGGAAGTTCGGATTAAGTTCTTATATGGGCACAGTTTGTGGTGCTGCAAAACAATTACAATAGTAACATCAGACATCACTGATCACCATTACAAATATAATAATAACTTGAAATTTGAAATATTG
The DNA here is from genome assembly GCF_965194805.1 of Balaenoptera borealis. NCBI lineage: Eukaryota > Metazoa > Chordata > Mammalia > Artiodactyla > Balaenopteridae > Balaenoptera > Balaenoptera borealis. The sequence goes on from NC_138869.1 coordinate 39,718,733, forward strand.
AGAGAATTACCAAAATGTGACACAGAAGCACAAAGTGAGCAAATGCCGTTGGAGAAATGGTGCCGATCGACTTGCTCCACGCAGGGTTGCCACAAACCTTCAATTTGTAAAGAACGTGATGTCTGCAAAGCGTAGTATAGCGAAGTGCAGTAAAATGAAGTCTGCCTGCATCCCCATTTTACAGTAAAGGAAACTGGAGCTCCGGGAAGTTGTCACTCACTGAGGTCACACAACCAGGGACATGCAGGGTTTGGAACCAGGGGTATCTGACAGCAGAGCCCTGCTCCTGCCCCCAGGCCCTCCTGCATCTGTGTTTGCTTGGCTCTGAGTGTGAGGCCTGGTACACATTTCAGGTGGAGGCCAAGCTCGCTGCTCTGCCTACACACCTACCCGGCAGGTGGAGGGCCGCCTTCCAGACCCCCAGATCCCAGTGAAAGCGTGGCTCCGGGCCCACCACGAGAGGCATTTCCTGGGCCACCCGTCAGGCCTGGTGCCTATGCAACTCTGGGGACAGGCCTTGAGCTGCACAGCTTCCCAGGCAGTTTGGCAGCATCCCTGGCAGCTGCTTCCCCGTCCCCCAGGCTTTGCCCAGCCCCATGGGGTACCGAGCATCAGTCTCTGAGGGGTTCCCCAGAGCCGGGAGCTCCAAGAGCCAGTAGGGAGTAATGGTCCCGTTTTACAGATGAGGAACTGAGGCCTAAGGAAGAAACTCGTGGTGGTTACAGTGTGTGGGTAGCAGAGTAGAACTCACACTTCCGTTCTTCCCGCCACCCTCCACAGCCTCTGGCTGAAAAACGACTTCGTCTCCCAGCCCACACAGGAGGAAACGGGCTCTGGCTGCACGGCTCTGCCTTGGAGCTGCAGGACGATGGGAGAGGCTCTGAATTCACTCACCAACTGTAGTTCTGTTCTAAACACACTCTGGACCACCCCGGGGGCCTCTGGGGCCTGTGCAACAGAAGTAGGGAACGGGGGTCCCCAGGCTCCTCCTCTGGGCTCTCACAGCCCCAGCATTCCCCAGCACAGCCCATGTCACGCTGTCTCCCCCACCTGTGAGCCCAAGGGGACAAAGCCCCACTTCTGGGGCTTTCACTGCTGGACGCAGAGCAGGGATTCAAGTGTTTCCCGAGAGGATGGCAGGTGGAGAAGACAGGGGGACACTTAGGTCTCTCTGGGGAGGGTTCGGCCCCCAATCCCCGCAGCACCAGCACCCCCTCATCCGGCTCCTCTCCAGCTGTGGAAACTTGTACCACAGCCCAGAAAAATGAACTTGCTGGAAGTCAGCTGCTTGGCTGCCAGGGCCGGCCAATCGGGTGCTGGGGGCACCTCGCTCACCACCAGGGACGAGGGCCGGGGGCTGGACCAGAGGGGCTGGAGGGAGGGCCCTGCCTGAGGCCTGTGCCCAGAGAGAGGTGGAGAGGACGAAACAGGAAGCCGAGAGCGGGTGTTGAAGTGGTGGGGACAGAGAGCTGCACGCTCAGGGGGACACCGGCTGCCACCAGTTTCCTCGCTGCACAAGGGCACACTGAGCAAGTCTCTCAACCTCAACCCGGCCACTCGGCATTTTCTCACTTTTTTCTCCTACCCTGCTCCCCTCCCTGTCCCCAGGTAGGAAAGAGCTCCTGAGATATAGATTCTAGAACTCAGACACAGACGCCTCTGTGGCAAGGGCGGGGACAAACATGAGATGAGGAGTTACACCGAGTACCGCCTTGCTTTGTCCCCATTTTACAGATGAGGAAATGGAGGTTTCAAATGATTAAGTGACATCTTAAAAGCCGTATCTTTTGGCTACTCTGCGATTTGAATCCAGTGCTGTCTGAAGTCTGAGCTGTATTTCCTTCCTCTCCCGTCCTCCTCCCCAGTCTGGGCTGGCCTCGACGACTTTGCTCACGTCTCCCAGCCAGACCTTGCACTATCCTGCTTTTCAGCGCTCGCCCCTCACTCTTCTGAGATAGACTCTCTGCAGCTGGTCCCACCTCCTCCCATCACCCCACAGACACACCTGGGGCTCCCTCAGCCACCCAGAAAAGTTTTCTGTTTTTGGCCCACGGCCCTGGAGCCAGAGGAAACCCATAAATACAAACACATTTGCATGAAAGCCCAGGGGTCTGCATCTGCAGCTAACAGCTCGGTTTAACTTCCAAGACACAGCTGCCAGAAGCGGAAGCAGCAGCCACCAGCTTCCTGGGAGAAACGTGTCCCGACAGCCAGGTCGGTATCAGTTGGTGTTTATTTAGACACACAAATAAAAGAACCTGATGGTTCAAACAGCTTGTGCTTCTTTTTTTTTTTTTTTTTTTGGGGGGTGGTGGGAGGTGGGGAGGGTGTGCATCATATATATAATATATATATATTTTAAAAGATCAACATATCACCAGTCCCCCACATTTTTCTCTACTGAGCAATATATACAGCCTATATATATATATATATATATATATATATATATATATATATATATATGCGTGTATATATATATATATTACATATTTTTTTCAATAGATAACTACATTCAAGTAATGAAACACAGGATTTACAATTTCCCTCTGAGGGCAGAGGAAAAGCAAATTCACATACAATTCACAGAGGAAGTACCATGAAAGCCCAGCCAGACAGGAGCTGAGGCCTCTCTGGGGTACGAGGGAGACAGGCAGCAGCAGAAATTATGACAATCACACTGCTGCTTATCGTGGGGGACAGGCAGGTGCCGATGAAGTGGGGGGCCCCGCCTGCTCTGCCTGGGCCAGGTCAGCAGGCCGTGCTGGCTGACCCAGGCTCCCTGGCTGGGGTGGGTTGGGGGCACATGTCTGGCAACCTCAATTTTCCAGGAGCCCCTCGAATTTGGGGTTCACAAAGGAGAAGCCGGCAAATGCTGTTTGGTCCATGGAGTCGATGAGGTCCTTGTCGCTGTAGGAGAGGCGCGGCTTCTCGTTCAGGAACTCCTGGTCGAAGTTGCTGTAGTCTCCAGGGGACCTCTGCAAGCAGAAGGCAGGGGTGCGTAAGCGGGACCCAAAGGGCAACCTTCCAATGGGTTCCCGAGGTTCTGGGGACCCATTCCCGGAGCCATAATCCCTGTTGGGCTGGGCCAAGCCAGAGCTGTTCTTATTTAGAACAGAAAAGGGAGTCTTTCCTCTGGAAGGTGGATGCTGTTACCAAGGGAATGAGGGAAGCCAGCAGGGGGCCTGCAGGAGGAAAGGTGGACATCCACCCAAGCAGGGTTCTAGAAGACCACAGCCCTGGGTCAAAGCCCACCCACCACCCGTTTTTGTAGGTCCCACAAGCTAAGGCTGGCTTTTGCATTTTTAAATGTTTAGGAAAAATCAAAAGGAGAATAACACTTCATGACATGTGAAAATTAAATGAAATTCAAAGTTCGGCATCCATAAATAAAGTTTTATTTGTGCACAACCACACCCCCTCACTGACATACCGTCTATGGCTGCCTTGAGACTATCTGGCCTGCAAAGCCTAAGATATTTACTATCATGCTGTTCACAGGAAAAGTTTGCCAGCTCTCTGCTTCTGAAGGTACAATGAAAGGGTGATTGAAAGAGGTCTTAAGCTGGTGGCCCTCAGGCCAAACTGAGCTGCAGGTACAACCATTTTGACTAGCCATGGGTTTTAATGGCATTTGAGCCAATATTTTTAAATTGGGCAATTTGACATAAAAATCCTGGTTTCTGGCTTCTTTTGAAAATTGACAGAGCAGAGCAGCCCTGGGCCCCTGTCCTGGCACGTCTGCCCACTCTTGGTGCTGAAACCCGCCTGGCCAGCTCATCACAGGCCCAACTTCCCACTGACAGGGGCTGCCGATCAGCTGCCTGGTGTTATTTAAAATCAATCTATCCCTCTTTCTATCAAAAGCGAGACACTGAAAGCAGGCTGTGTGATTTTCCTACAGCTGGCCTGGCCTGGTAGTGACGTGCCCAGGGCAGGAGGCACTGAGTTTGAGATCCCTGGAATGGGGGAGTGCTCTGCAGCTTCAAGACACAAACACATTACGCAGGCTGCTCAGTGGGAAAAGCGTGTCCTGACAGAAGAGGGGAAGCAAAGGAGAGAAAGGGGAAGGGAGGGAAGAGCTGCGATCAGAGAAGGGCCACGGAGTTCAACTTCTGAGAAGCCAGCCTGCCTCTGCTCTCCTCCTGGCTCCTTGGCGGCTTCTCTAGATTCTAGGCCTTTATGCAAACCATCCCTCCTCTACCTGGAATACCTCCCATCTGCCCTCGGCCTGGTCGAGCTTCCCCAGCCCTGCCGACATCCCATTTCCTCTCAGACCCACCCCGATCTCTGCATCTTGGGCGCCGGCCCACAGACCCTCCCAATGGCAACTGATTGTGTGTGGCCTTGTGACACGTCTTGTACTGCCGTCATTTATCATAAATGACCATCAGTGTGCAAGTTTCCTATCTCTCTGAGGAGCTGGGGCCCCTCTAGCTCTGGGACTGGGCCTCCCACTTCGCTATGCAGCCCAGCACAGTGCTCTGCACCCAGAGGGCACTCAGCACTTCCGATACTTTTTGGAAAATGGATTGGATAGATGGGTAGATGGAGGGAGGGGGGCCTTAACTCTGATCCCCAAAGCATACTCCCCTGCACACAGTGGGTTTTAAAGAACGTATGCTAAAGGGTGGCTGGATCCACTGTCACCAATGTTTGTTGAATGACTGACTGAGGAGAGATGGTGAGGATACGAGCGTAGAGGCTGTGGCTCAGTGTGCCAAAGAGGTTGGGAAAGCAGATTTGCTAGAAGAAGGGAGAGGAGGAGAGCATGTGAGTGATGCAGGAGAGAGGCAGGGCAAAGCAGGAGGAGTCCACCCCGGAAGGCAGTGAGGGACAACGTCGAGTGGGCAGCCCCCACTGGAGTGGGATCACGTACCACTCTGGGCTTGAAGGGCGGCTCCACTGCACGTTTCTCCAGCAGAGCCCAGTTGATGGTCTTGAAGAAGGGGTGGATTTTGATGTTCCCTGACACTCCCAGCCTCCTGGTTGTATCCCGTTCAAGCAGCTGCAACGCAGCAGGTAACCTGGTTAGCACCCGAGGGCTGTAGGAAATGGGAGCCTCAGAAAACCCCCAAGCAGGCCAAGGGGTGCCCAGGCTGGTCCAGCCCAGGCTGGTGTCACAGCCCAGGGCCTCTGGGGCTGAGAAGTCCTCTCTGGCCTCTGGTCCCAGGGCCGGTGGAGAAACAGGGCGTGGACTGGTGCTGCCAGGACCCTCAGCTGGTGGGACTTGTGAGTAAAAGCAGGAGCCCTTACTGGGTGTTTACCATCTGCCTGGCATCATACATTTATGTTTTTTCCCCAAAACTCTGTGAGAAAGGTTCTCTTCCGGCCTCATTTTGTAGATAAGGAGGTAGACTCAGAGTTTAGCCTAAGGTCTATCTGTCTTCTGACCCCAAGCCCATCATTGCCAGGCCAGGCTGATTCAGTGCAGGGAACACAGACAGGAGGTCCCGGGAACGTGGCAGGAGAGTGACCCCCCAATGTGTTAGGACCGGAGCACTGGTGAGGCTGCCATCCCCGAGACAGGAGGCTTCTGGCATTCCCGTGACCTGGCGTCTGCCAGCTCCTGCCCCTGCCAGCCCAGCCCAGGGGCTCCTACCTTCTCCAGGATGTCCTTGGACTCCCTGGTGATCCAGCGGGGATAATACGGTGAGTCCACACGGATGGACTCGAAGAGTTCGTCCTCATCGTCACCGTGGAAGGGGGACTGACCAATGAGCATCTCATAGAGGAGGACTCCAAAGGACCACCAGTCCACGGAGAATGAGTACTTCAGGCCCTGCAGGATCTGGGGCAGAGGGGGTGCCGGAGCTGAGGGGGCCCTGGAGCACAAGCCCCGGCCAGCCCTCCTCAGCCTCTCGGCTGTGGCTTGGACGTCGTCACCCACCCCCTGTGGAGACAAGGTGTCGGCCAGAGGCGGGGCCGGGAGGGTGCCACTCACCTCGGGGGCGATGTAGTCAGGGGTGCCGCAGAAGGTGCTGGCCTGTTTGTCCCCGAACACGTTCTCCTTGCACATGCCGAAGTCAGCAATCTTGATGTGGCCGTCCCGGTCCAGCATCACGTTGTCCAGCTTGAGGTCCCTGCGGGGAGGGGACAGGAAAAGGAGTCGTTAGGGTCCAACTCCCCTCCTCCCCATAGTCCCCTCCCATGTCCCCACTGTCAGCCTGGAAAGCCTAGGACTCTCTCCAGGGGACGAGGGAATGAGGAAGAGGAGGGGAAAGAGGTGCTAAAAACAGGTGCTTCCTGCAAGCTGCCTACTGTGTGCTGTGTGCTGGACACACACTATCCTACTTCCTGAAGCCCAAAATGAGGCTCAGCGAGCTGGTATCACTAGCCTAGGGTCACCCAGCTAGTCAGCTGTGGAAGCGCCCTGGACTCAGGTTTGTCAGACTCCACAAGGGCAGGGAGCCCGTCTATTTTATGTAGGTAGTTGAGTAGATAACTTAGGCACACGGTAACAAGCACCAGAAAAGCAGAACAGCACAAGGCCCATCTTCCACTAACCTCGCTTGCCAGGCCCTCCCTAGACTGAGTCCAGGCACGGACAGCACATTACAATGTGCATTCACGCCAACTTTTAAAGCCTGGCCCCTAACATTCAATATGCACTGTCCCATGGATTGGTTTTCCTCTTGGCAACATACCTTGGGATCATCCCACAATAGTACTCACAGCACGGCCTCAGCCTTTCGGATGAGTACATATTAATCCATGGCAGGATGGGACTGTCATTTATTGGGTGAGAATTTATGAAACCAGACCCCATTGGTGGAAGCTCAGAGTGCTCGGATGCAGCTGCAGAGGGAGACCGACGGCTCCAAGGGAGGGAGACCCCATACCAGTCAGTGCTGCGCTCCCGCCAAAGCTGTCGAGTATGGGCAGGGAGTTCCCAGTCCCTGGAGCTGTGCCAGCCTCAGCTAAGGGGCCACAAGGAACTGTAGCAATGGAGTAGGTGGTTTAAGCAAATATCCAACTAAAGACCGACTCCAAGAGGAGATGGGGCCACAGCTGGACCGGGATCCACTCAGAGCATTTCAGAGGAGATGGGGTTGGGGCCTCCCCTCCTATACACCCCCCCACCTTCCGATCCCCGCACCTGTAAATGATCCCTTTCTGGTGTAGAAACTGTAGTCCACAGACTATCTCAGCCGCATAAAACCTGGATGAGACACACACACACACACCAAGTGTCCTGAGATTTCTGTGAGCAGCCCCTGCTTCTCCCTGGGTCTTCATCCCCACCCCCAGGGACAGGAAATGCTGAAAATAACTCCATGGACAACCTGGTCCTGATCAAGCACATCTTGTATCAGGCAAGTAGGGGCTGGTAGTCAAGGCAAGAGAGAAAATTGTGAAGAAAAAAGCTCCAAATGAGACAATTCTCTGTCCTAAGAGTGTATGCATTTATATAGATATGCCTGTGTGCACACACACACAGTCTGGGGGTGCATGCTAGTTTGGAGTCCACCCACCTGGGTTCTGCATCGTGCAGGATCACCCACCCGCTGAGGCCCAGGGAGGGGACAGGACCTGGCATGTCTAGGTTGTGTTCCCAGCCACAGCTCACCCCTCACCCCTAGCTTCCCACACGGGGCGGGGGATGGCCCTGGCCACCCCAAGTCTCTCCAACCCCAGCTCCAGCCCAGGCTGGCTTCACCAGGGGGAGGGAAGAAGGAATGGAAGGCAGATGGGCAGAGGGCTCTTCCTCCAACAGGGCCTCACGTACGTGGCACGGTAGAGCTCGAAGCGGCCTTTGTCCTGGATGTGATACATCAGATCGCCCCCATTGAGGAACTCCATCACAAAGAACAGGTGGTCCTGCGGGGGAAGGGTGGTGAGCAGAGGCACAGAAAGCGGCAGGAAGCTCCCTCACTGAGGACCACTAGGGGCAAGTCCCAACAGGAAGCAGGGGGCAACTCTGCCCTGGCGGATGTGAGGGGGGAAGAACGGCGCTGCCCTGGGGAGTCTGAGGAAGGGGGACTCAGCCTTGCCTTAAGTGGTCTGAGGAAGAAGACTGGGCCCTGCCCTGGAGAATCTCAATGGGAGACATGGCCCTGACCTGAGCGACTGAGGGGGGCTGTGGGCCAGGGGCACTGATAGTGGGCGGGCCGGCACCTTGGTCTGGAAGGTGCAGAAGAGATGGGTGAGAAAGGGATTCTCCCCGGAGAGCGCCAGCACCCGCTTCTCCACCATCGTGCACTCCACGTCATCATCGATCAGAACCACGTCCTTCTTGAGGGCCTTGATGGCGAAGAATTCTTTTTTGCCCTTCAGCTCTGCGAGCAGCACCTGACAGATGGGCAGGGGTGCTGAGCAGGGGAGGTTCGGACCAAAGGTCAGGGCGCATGGCCCAACCCAACCCGGAAGCACCCAGGGAGGGTGGGAAGCAGGTGGCCCTTGGCTACCGAGCCCAGGTCCCTTGGGCTGCCTGCCCCAGGGCCATGGGGCCCTCACCTTCCCGAAGCTGCCTTTGCCCAGGACCTTGAGGAAGGTGAAGTTCTCAATGCTGCACTTGGTGCTGCTCTCCCAGATCTTGCCGTAGGTCCCAGTTCCTGCTCGAGAGACAGCTGCTTCAGACTCATGTCTCATGTCCAGAGGGTGGTCCTCCCCTGCTGGGTCCCTCCCCACAGAGGTGCCTCCTCTCCGGTTGCACTCAACTGTGTGGAGAGGCTGGGTCCCATGCTGGTGTTGGGGGGTAGGGGCTTTCCTGGAAGGAATGGGCAGAGCTTCACCTGGGACATCATCTCCAGAGACTCCTGGCTTCTTCTCAAAATTCTGGTAGATCCCAACAGTCTCTGCAGTCTCGGAGTCCGACCTCCGGGCAGGTCTCTGGAGCGGGTAGGGGTTGGGGGGCCAGAGGTCATACCATGGTCAGAACTCCCAACCCAGAGGGGGGACCCCAACCATCCATAACTCCACCCTCAATATGGGTGACAGCAGGGGCAGAGCCCGGGACCCCAGGCGGTGCACGTGCATGTACACATGTGTGAACAAGCGCGCGCGCACGCACACACACTTCCGGCACAGAGACGCCTCGGTGGTCTGGAAGGCACTGATTACAAACAAAAGTTCTGGAAATTGAACCCTAACTTCCCAACCACTTACTCAATAGATTTTTATTTGTGTTGCCTTCACTTGTTTTTTTTTTCTCACTTGTGATAGATTCTAGAATCTTAAAGTTCTGTGGCCTCCTTCAAGCTCCACCCATACCCAAACACACACACACAAAACATATACACACTGGACTTTCCTGGTGGCGCAGTGGTTAAGAATCCACCTGCCAATCCAGGGCACACGGGTTCGAACCCTGGTCCAGGAAGATGTCACATTCCGTGGAGCATCTAAGCCCATGTGCCACAACTACTGAGCCTGTGCTCTAGAGCCCGTGAGCCACAATTACTGAAGCCCTTGCACCTAGAGCCCGTGCTCCACAACGAAGAGTAGCCCCTGCTCGCCACAACTAGAGAAAGCCCGCATGCAGCAACAGAGACCCAACACAGCCAAAAATAAATTAATTAATTTAAACAAAAAAAAAGTAAAGGAGGAAAAAGAGATTTCAGGTAAACTCTTTTTAAAAAAAAAAAAACAACATATACACATAAAGGCTTTAGTTCCAAGTGTTCCAACCTTGCAGTCATCCAGGTTCACCCTCAGGAAAAGCACCGCTTGAATAACTAATTTCTTAGGAGAACAAGCCCACCACCCTCTAATGTCCAATCCTTGAACTGGATCTTCCAGAAGTAGGGTCTTATGTATAAATGCCCCTCACTGCAGTTCCCCAGGAGTGGGCATGAGCCCTGACTCGTCCCCAACCCTGCCACCCTCTGTCCAGGGTTCCCACAGTGCCTGCCCACCTGGGTGACTTGGTTCAAGGCCTCGGCCAAGAGCTTCTGGTTGATGCCACAGAGGTTGGCCACCTTCATCTGGCACTTATGGTGCACGTTCATGCCACAGTCTGGGGTGGGAGAGAAGCAGAGCCATCAGGGTCCCCGCCCAGGCAGGCAGCCAGCAGGCTCCAAGAAAACTGTCCCCTTGTCCCAGGCCCAGCCAAGGGCAGGGAGGGATGGAGGAGAGAGCAAGAGAGAGGAAGGCTTTTGGCTGCGTCTGCTGGGTTTCCTGCCTTTAGAAAAAGATGTATCTGAAGCCATCACGAGCACCTGAAATCTTTCATTATTTAAAGAAGAAAAAGAAAAAACAAATGTCTGGGACAAGCAAGGCAAGTCACTTTTCCTCCAGACGTCTCTCGTTTCAGTGAAGCCTGAGGTGGGGGAGGGCCTGCTAGGAGCACGTGCTGAGCTGGTGTGAGACGGGCCCTGGCCGAGCACCTTCCGCCCACTTTCCCCTCAGTGACTCTTTGGGGCCGACTCTACTCTAATGCCTGTTTTATACTTGCGTGGAGCTCTCAGCGGTGGGGACACCTTCTGACGGTCACACAGTAGTAAATGGCAGAGTCAGTCGGGCCAGTGGGGAGGGGCCAGGAGGCCTCACCCACGTGAGAGTCCCCGAGCGAGGGGGCAAAGGCAGCCTCAGCTGGTCTCAGCTTCCGAGGTCCGGGTGGGCCCCCCTCCGGGCCCCCCTCCCACTTCCGTCGCAGCAACCCCCTGGCCGGCACGCACCTTCACACTTTAATCCCTGCTTCACCAGCCCCCAGAGCAGGCTGCCGCAGTGGTCGCAGAAGGTGGGGCTCATGTAGTTATAAACCTTGAATCGGTGTGGCATATCAATGTTGAAACGTTCTTTCTGGAACTAGGGGTGCGGGGTGTCACAGGTCAAGGGTCACATACCAGCTCTAGCCCCTTCCTCACCCCCTAACTCTCCCTGACCCAACCCCATGCGTGGCAAGATCCCCAAGAGGGCTCCATGGGGACTGGGAAATCCAGGGATCCCAGGGGCCAAGCCAGGGGAAGGAAGGAAGAAGGAAAACGGGGAGGAAGGGTGACCCCACAGGGAAGCGGTGGGGAGAGCTCGAATCCCTCCCGCCCTGCCCTGGGCCCGGCCTCACTATGGTGTCCCGGCTGTTGGCTGCAGTGCCCGTACACCGGCCAATGATCTTGTCGATGCATTTCTTGTGGATGGCAGCGTTGCATTCTTGAGGAGGCCCAGGCCCAGGAGGGGGACGGGAAGGCCCCGGAGGGGCAGAGTCTGTGAGCTGGCGCCCCCCGGCCCAGTCCTGCCCTCCATACAAAGCCCCCGTGCTCCCCGACCACCCAAACCCTCACCACACGGAGCCCACAGCCTAGAGCTTGATTTTTCTCTCCTCCAGTCAATCCCTGTGGGAGGAGTCTGGGAAGGATGGGGCAGGGAGGACAGGTCGATCTGAGGGTGTCTCGGAGGTTAGGAAAGGCTCAAGGAGTCCCGGTGGGCAGGGAGGGGGGCATGGCAGTGAGAGAACTAGAGGCAGGGGAGCCCTCTTTGTGGCTCAGGACAGCAAACAGCTCTTTAGCTCTCTCACCCACCCACCCACACACACCCACACACCCACACCCACACACACACACACACTGACAGATGCACCCCAACACAAAGGCACTCAGATACACGTACACAGCATGTATAATGACAAACCTTCTTACATAGAATGCTTACCGGGCACCAGCCACACTTAAAATACAGCTTTACATATTTTATCCCATTTGATCTTCACAATGACTCTATTGCCCCTATTTTACAGATGAGGAAATTGAGGCACAGAGAGGTTAAGTAAATTTGTCTAAGGTCCTACAGCTAGGAAGTGGTAGAGCTGGGATTCAGACCCAGGCAGGCTGGCTCCAGAGCCTGTGCTCACCACCACCGGTCCACACTGCCTCATGCATGCACCGACGGCCGTAGAGAAGGGTGTGCTCATACGTGAGTACCAGATGCACAGAGCTCTCAACAGAAGCACACATGCAGCCAGGGATGTGCTGGCAGAGGTCTAATAGCCTCTCTGGGGGGAAAGAGCCCCGATGTGCAGCACTGGCAGATTCTGTGTACATACTCCACCGGGGCCTATTTCAGGCTGCCAACGTGATGTCACTGAACAGGAAGCGCTGGGAAGAGACACGCCGGCTCCAGCACTCACTGACGCAGCCGCCGTCCACACACACACTACCACATGGAAAGCCTCACGTGCACACAGTCAAGCACAGGCTTCATCCAGACACACCGTCCCAACACAGGGCCACAGGCTTCGCTGTGAAGGCACGCAGGCACATGCGTGCACACACATGTGCATACAAACCAGGCTGTGGAGACACTTACGCCTGCACTTGTAGCCTTGCTTGTTGAGACCCCTGAAAGACAAGTGCCCAGGCAGGGTGAGTGAGGGGAAGCACCGGGGATGGGGGCCCTCCCTCACCCACCCCACCCCAGAGGATACAGCCAGTCTCACCAAACAAAGTCTCTGCACACAGAGCAGAAAGTGGGCTGTCCAAAGAAGGTGGCGATAAACTCGTGGTTCTTGATGTAGTGAATTTTGGCCTGTTTGATGGCTCCACGGCGGTTCATCGTTGGGAACTTGGCCTCGCCTTCACCCCGCATTGACTGCTTGCAATCTGGGGGCCGGGTAGCAGTGAAGTCAGCCCCAGCCCACGGGAGGGGCCACACCCCTTCAGTCCCTCCCAGGGCAGTCCTGGACAGAGCGCCAATGGAGGCTGCTTCCCTAAACCTCCGTTCTGGCTCTGGCCTCTGAACCTCCGTCCCCAGCCCAGGTAAGGAGGGGCTTACCTATGTCTTCCAGGAAATACTGCACAGACATCAACACCTTGGCCTGGGGTTGCAGGTCCAGCTGCAGGGGTGAGGGTGGGGGAGTCAATGAGGGCAGGCCTGGGCCAAGCCAGACTCAGAACCCGCCCCCATGGTTGGTCCCTGAAGGACCAGGGAGTCCCGACGGCCTAGCCAGACACCTGTCTGCCCAGAGTGGGCAGGGCCCCACCCCTGAGCCCCACCCCCAGCCCTCACCCAGGGGTATTATTACATTTGGGGAAGTGAAAGGATCCAGCCCACACCCAGCTTGGCCACATGGCCCCGGGAACAGAGTGGGAAGGGAAACTCCCCGCCCCCAACCCCGGCTGCCCGCTTCACAAGGATCTTAGAATGGAGGCACGGCATCCCCCCACACATGCAGACACACAGACACACGCATACTGACACAGCGTGCTGGTTCTCTCTCTCTCCCTCTCTCTGTCGGGGGCTCTGTCTGTCCAGTCTCCTCACACAGACTGGCTCGTCCTAAGGGCAAGACCCTCAGCTCCCCCAGGGCCTGGTGACTGACAGTGTCCCTTGGGGTGGTGGACAGAGAGCACAACAGCAGTCTGCCTGATTCTTCAAGGGTGGGTGCAGCCCTGGGTCAACCTCTCTCGGCCCAGTTCCTTCACCCCTCACTGGAGGCTGAGTAGAGTCTCCATGGTCACAGGTCTTTCCTGGCGGGGACATCTTGGCTGCAGGAGCCCACATGTAACCCCAGGGGGCAGGGATGCCCTGCCAGCGCTGACATCCTGTGGCCACGAGGGACATATGGCCATGTGTGCGTGCAGAGTCCAGGTTTCAGCAGGTGAGTGGCGGGCCATGAGCCTTCTCCTCCCCGACCCCCCCTGCTGTGGAAGATCATAACTGGTGTTCCCCGATGCCAGCCTGGGTTTGGAATATCTGTGAAGATTCCAAACAGAACTGGGAACGATGGGGTTCTCTGAGAAGGGGGACCTGGTGTTGGGGCTAGGACCCACCCTTTCATACAGCTTGATATGTTTTACTATGTGCACAACCTGCCTTTGCAAAATTAAAAGGGAAAAAAGCAGCTGTAATACCAAGGAGGGCTCTCTTTAGCACTGCCTACGTGCCAGGTTCTGCAGTAAGCCCTTTGCATCCAGCTGCTCATTTCATCAGAACTGACCCTACCGTAGGTCTTTTAGTAGTTTCTCCTTTTACAGATTCAGAAACAGACTCAGAGAGGTGAAGGGTCTGATGAATCGCAGGATTCGAACACAAGCTGTCAGCTACAGAGCTGCCCCAGTGGCCGGAGCAGCCGGGTGCCCTCGGCCGTACCCGCTCACTTTGCCCACACACATGCGTGACTGTGGCTGTGGCCCTCACCCAGAACTCGGCCTTGCCATTGTTCTTCTTGCAGCGCTCGGCCAGCACCGACACACCCACTGTCACCTCGGACACTGGCTCCTCCGCGGCTCGCATCAGCACGATCTGGATGACGCGACCCTCATAGATGTGGGCATCGAACGAGGACTTCCACTCGGGGTACATGGTGGGCTTCTTCTGCACCAGCGTCTTCCCACGCTCTGCAATGGGCCAGGAAGGCAAGGTCGGGCTAGGGCCCCTCTGTGCCTCAAATCCCAGGCCTTCCCACAGCCTTCCATCCTATGGAATCTGCCTGCTCTCTCCCCCAGGGCCCAAGTCTCCACTCCTCAGCCCTCATGACCATGCTCTGCTCGCCTCACCAGCCCCGTCTCACTCACAATCCGCATGAGAGCACAGAAACGCTGGCAGTTTCCCCAGGGTGCCCTGCTAGGTTCCACCCCGGGCCTTTGCTCCTGCTGTTCCTTCTTCCTGTGACCCTCTTCCTCCAGCCCCTCTTAGATGTCACCTTCCCTTAGACATTTACTCAGTGACACCGCCACAGGCTCCCACATGCCAGCCATGGTGTTGGAGGCAAGGAACACGGTACCTGTCCTCCTAGAGTCCCAGTCCTGGGCAGTGACATGAATCAGTTCACCCCTCAAGTGAACATTAAATCACAGCTGTCATGAGACTGAAGAGGGCAAGGTCACTAGTTCTAGACCTGCCCATGGTCAGGTGGCCTGCCCCAACCTAAGGGTCAGGGAAGGCTTCCTAGAGGAAGGGACGGCTCAGCTGAGACCTAAGGGATGAGCCAGGGGTTCACCAGGTGAGGGCAGAAGCAAGAAGGAATGGCATGAGATGTTTGCTTCTTCCAGGATGACCTCCCTGACTGCAGCCTGGGATGGTTCCTCGTCTGGACTTCCCTATCACAGGATTCACTGTCTGGCTCCTCCACCAGACTGTGAGCCCCATGAGGGCAGGGCCTGGTCAGCCCTGGAGCATGGCAGTGTTCTCAGTGCCCAGCACAGGGCCTGGCACAGATGGACATGTGGAGCTCCTGCAGGGAGCCTGTTCTTGGGCGAAACAACCAGTGGGGGAGGAGCCAGAAGCCCTGAGCTCCACAGAAGGTTCCATGTAGCCAGTGCAGGAGGGCCTACAGGCAGTGAGTAGCCTCTGTTGTCCTGCATCGCAAGCTGAGCTGGGCAGGGAGACGAGGACAAGGAAGAGAAGGATCCCTCAGAGGCTCTAGGAGAACAAGGCACAGTCCCTTCCATCGCCTCCCCCTGGCCCTGGCTTCCCCGCCCCCCCTGGCTGCTGCCAGTGCCTGTAGCCCTACCTGTGCTGAGTGCCTCCTTCATCCTCACAGCACAGAAGGGCTGGCTTGCCTCGTCTGCGGCCTGCAGGGAGCCCAGCTCGTAGGAGTTGAAGGAGATGCGCAGGAACGGTGCCATGTTGGGGCTTGCAGCAGGGCTGTGGAGACAGAAGGTGTGAGGCGGGCAGCAGGGACAGCCCTGGGAGGTGGTCAGGTATCCGCTCCCCCCAGGGCTCCCACAGCATTGAATGTGGCCCACATGGTGCTTAAAATGCACTAGTCCTAGTTGCCACCATTAAAATTGAGAAGTTTTATGTAAGACTAGATTGGTAGCCTCCCTGGTGAAATTGGAAGGTGCAACATCAGGCCTACTGGGCCATATCTGGCTGGCACTGCCCCCTTTGTTGGGCACCCCTGCCGGTTGACTCCAGTTCAGAGGCCCCCTTCCACTTCTCTCCAAATCCTATCTAGGCCCTGGAGGCATGTGAGCCTGTGACTCCCATGTCATTCATTTGGGGAGTCAGTCATTCAATGCCTCCTTTAATACCCAATGGCTGTTACCTAGTATGTGCTGGCCATAGCACCTCGGTGCCAGCCAAGATGGGCAGGACAGCACCCCTTCCTCCCTGTACCCTGCCCCATGCAGCCCTCCTTGGTTTTCAAAGTTTGTTTTTTGCTCATAACTACCCAGGCAGACAAGTAGGGCCAAGACAAGTAGCAGGGCCAAGATGATCACCCCCACTTTTCAGATGGGAAACTGAAATCCTGAGGTTGAACCAGAACCCAAAGCTGGGATTCTACTAATTAAGCACCCACTTTGGGACCAGGGTAGTGAAAGGCCCCACCCACATCAGTGTGCCTGACACTTCTGAACCTGAGCCCCTTGGGGTCAGGCGCTCTCGCCTACCTGGAAGTTTGTCCGCACTTTCAGACTACGTTTTTCCAAATATAAAACTACTTTAATGTCGAATGTAACGCTGACTTTGCTTCTTAAACCACACAGGTTGGCCCCACACGCCCCCATTCCTCACAGTTCCTCAAATCGAGGATCACTACGGGTGGCCCCGAAGGTCTTTCGTCTTGTCCTCGTGGAGGACGCTCAGCTGTGCAAGCCCACAGGTGTGCGCTCGTACACCTGCACAGACACTGGCCCCGGGCCTAGGCCCCACAGGAGGGAGCTCCACAGCCGTGGCTGCAGGAACACTTGCTAACGTTCATCCCCGTTGATACGTATTTGCTCCATCCTGAACATAAGCCGGCACGGAGGCAGACTCAGACACGCACCCTTACCCACACACGCGCCTGTGTGCACGGGCAACAGCCACCCTGGCCCTGGGACGGCTCCCCCAGCTCCTCCACATGGCCGCAGAGTACCAGCCAGGCCTGCTGGCAGCTCCAAGCCCAGATGAGCTCACAGGAAACACTTGACCTCAGCCTACAGCCCAGCCCAATGGCCCGGCCAGTCCTCTGAAGCCTGCAGCCAGAGTAGAGGGGAGGGACCATGCGGGGCAGACCCCACCACGTCCCCTGCCCGGGCCAGGCTCCTACTCAGAGGGAGTGAGAGTGGGTGTGGGAGCTCACGTCTGAGACCAGATAGGCCAGCCACAGTGACCCCTCAGCAGGCAGGGAGGGAAAGCCAGCTGTGGGCGGCTGCTGCTTCCTCCCGGGGCCCAAGCAGGCATGAGTGTGCAAGCTGGTGTTGGGGGAGGGGGGCGGTATGTGTGGGTGTGACTGCACAGCCATGGAGATGTGTGTGCCTGCGAGGACGTGTGAGTGGGTGGCAGGTAGTGGGCACTCAGCCAATGTTGAAGTGGAGAGCGAGCTGCGTGGGCCTGGCTGGGAGCGTGCATAGGAGCCTGGGTGAGTGTCTCAAACTTCTAGGCAAAAGGACATCATGCCCCTCCTGCCACCCTGTGTGGTCTGGGGGTCCAGAATGATCAGCAGGGCCCCTGCACAGCACACACTTGCCATGTGTCTGCATCCGCGTTCCAGGACCTGATCCCCGGCAGACGTGGCTCAGCCTCATGCTTCCCAATAGGATAACCTCGAGACCCAGGTGGGGCCGTGATGAACTTCCTGAGTGTCTCAGAGGATGAGGGGGCAGGTGGGCAGGGACAAAGGAGGAGCAGCTGTGCTGCAGGGGGCTGGGCTTGTATGGGAGAGGGGGTCAGGGCAGCCCTGGGTGGCAAAATGACGGGCAAGCTGCCTGGGTATAAGATCCTATCACCCACACTGCCTTGGCTGTGGGACTCTGTGGGTCACTTGGCCTGAGTCTCAGTCATCCCCATCCTCCAGATGAGGAACAGTCCCTCGCTGCAGGGTTGTCACGATGATGAGAACTTGGATAGGACGAGAGCCAACACCAACCCCACAGCCTCAGGGCGGGGGCCTCTTACCACTACAACCCGTTCTTGCTTATAGCACCCCTCTTTCATCTGTGCACCTTCCTTCACCGCTTACAAAGTACACGCACACCCCCGCCACATCCACTCCACGCCCCCCCCCCCACCCCCGTAGCCTGGGAGGATGGTCCTGATAACTGACTCTACCTCTCGGGGAAACCAAGTCTCCAGGAACAGAGCTGCTCATCCTGGAGTAGCAGGTGGGCCCAACACCTACCGGCCAGCTCCTCCTGCACCCTTCCCCCACCTCCCCTCGGGGCCCAGTCCAGGTGGCCCCTGGGCTCCGGGTCACCCAGCAGGAGCCGTCCATGGACCACCCAGGGCTGTGAGGCGGAGACGGGATCATCAGCCTGCCCTCCAGCTCTGCAGCACACTCGGAGCAGTGGCTGTTCACAGTCAGTCAGAAGCCACCAGAGGGAAAACCACAACCACAGCAGGCCCCAGTCCCGGCCCCAAACCTGCACAGCCAGGCCGCAGCGCCGTGAGAGAGAGGACCCACGGGCTGCCCTGGGGCTACTTGGCAGTAACTCTAGGGTTAGGTCACCTAGCCCCAACTACCAAGGACTAAAACTAGAGCATGGGCCCCGGCCAGGTTCTATCACCTCCTCCACCTCAACTGCACCGCCTGGACCCCCAGAGGAAGACAGGCACCACGAGCTGGCATCTTCTTCCATTGATGGCCATGTGACCCTGAAAGAGGTCTTGGGCCCCTGCACACCAGGACCCCCCTGCACAGCAGAGCCAGAGTTGCCCACCTACCTTGCAGAGCATCTGAACACTGGTGGGAAGGCCAGAGGGTAAAGTGACAGCACAAAAGCAAGGTGGGCCAACTATTTATAGCCCCCATGCAAATTGGCTCAGGCCCACAGGCCCCAAAGGAAGGCCACTGGCTCAACCTCATCCCCACTCTGCAGGGCCACGGAGGTGGCGTGGGTTGGACTCCACACAGGCCTCCATGGGGACCAGCTCCTTGGAGCCAGCTGAGGCCAGCCAGGCCTTTCCCAACCGCCTGTGGGCTCCAAGTCTCTACTCTCCTGCTTCTCCAGCCCACAGCAGAGGCAGCCCCGTGAAGCAGAGAGCTCCGGACTTGGGAGTCAAAGGGCCTGGGTGCGAATCAGTGCCCTCACTTATAAGAAAGATCATCCTTCTCTGAGGCCAACATACACCAGACCAAGCTTGTAATGGCATTAGCTCACTTTATCCCTGTGCAGGTCCCAGAGGTGGATATTTTACTGATGAAGAAACAGGATCAGAGAGGCTAAGTGACTTGCCCAAGATCACAGAGCCAGTAAGTGGTAGAAGGAGGATCTGAATCCAGGCCTGCCTGACGTTGCAGCCCACATTCTTCTGGTATGCCACGTCAGGAAGAGGAGATGAAGGGCAAGAGGGGGCAGAGGTAGAGATAGATAAATGTGCAGGGAGCAATACACACAAACACACCCATGAGGACAAAGTAAACAAGAAGAGGGGTGAGGGCACCAGGAGACAGGTCCCCTGTGCTTGACCACCCAACCCCCTCCAGGCTGGTCCTAGGTCTGAACTTGGGGACCCCCCGCTACTGTACAAAGAGGGTGGTACAGACCCCTGAACTGCTACTTTTTCTCCTGACCCAGCTGTTTGGGACAGACTCCAGTTCTTAAAACCTGGGGAAGGTCTGGCTGCATCCCAGCCCCAGGAGATGAGGGCTTGCTGGCCTTGCTCCCCACCCTGCCCTAGACCAACAGCCCAGAGGTACGGAAAGGCAGGGCCAGGCCGGACCAGAACAGGCGGCCCGCTCCTCCAGGGCAGCGGAAACCTTCTCCCAGCCAGTCGGGGGCAGTGGGCAAGGCCGACCTCGAGGTGACCAGTGACTGTGCCAGTTGAAGCTCCTGGGGCGTGGAGGACAAGTATGCACATTACACATCCACGTGTGTGTGCCTGAGCGTGTTCCAGTAAAGGGGGCAGGTGGGGGGCATGGCCTGAGGGGCACTATCAGGAACAAAAACGCATTTTCTCATTTTCCTACAACAATCACATATAACTTGTTGGATAACAATTTTGTTAGAGGTAAAAAATAAAACCCATCAAGCCAAAAATATCTCCCAAGAGATGGGCCTTCAGAAACTGACATGTCCATCTCCTCTTTGTACAGAGCGGGGGAACTGAGGACCGGGTCCTGCAATGAGGGTCCCCTGACCCCCAGATAGGGCCGGGTCCCCTCCACCCTAGTCCTTCCCTGACATTTGATTCTGCCTCACAGGCCACAGGGTGATGCCTGCTGGACAGAGGAGCAAAGCAGGGCCCGAGAAGAGAGGCCTTGGGCAGGCTCTTGGGGAGAGTGTGAGGATGTAGAGGGGGGCTCCCTCACAAAGTCTGCCCGGGGAACAAGAGGAGGCAGGCTGAGGTCAAGCAAAGCAAGGGTGAGTAGGACCAGCTGAGGCCCCTAGTGGGTCTAGGGTCTGGTTCCCTTGAACAGACCCCTGAGGAGAGGGGGATACACCCCTCCCATGCAACCCTCCCCACACACACCCGCCCAGCCTGGGGCAGCCCCTGCCACCTGCCCACGGAAGGCCACCACCCGCTGCCGGTCAAGGCTGGTGGTGGCGGCAAAGCAAAGTGGGGCAGTGTCGGCCTAGGCCCTCTAGGGACACAGACCCTGCCTGGGGGGAGCTCAAGATCCGGCCCACATCAGTCTTGAGGGATGAACGCGAGAAGGAGGACACAGGAGGCCCAGGCAGTGGGAGGGAAGGAGAGTGAGAGGCAGTGTGATTGCAGGAGGGAGCAGGACTGGCCCTGGCAGGGTTGCAACAGGGCAAGGGGGCTGGGCGTGGCAGAAGCTGCCGGGCAGGGCAGGCAGGCGGGTAGCAGCTCAGCTGGGAGGCTGGCTTCCCCAGATGGCCTTCCCAGACAGAAGCAAGTTAAGGAGGCCACAGGGGTTTCACAACCCAGGAAATGGGCTCAGCAAGAACAGGGGGTGGGGGAGGGGAAGGGCTAGCAAGACCCCTCCAAGGCCCTTCCCCCAGGGCCTGTGCCCCAGCCCCCACGTCCTGGGAGAGGGACCAGCCATGGTCTCAGGTCATGGCCAAGTCCCACAGCAGGGGATGCTCCCCAACCCTGCTCTCCCCCAGGACTAGCACCTTATCCCCCAGCCAGACTCCTTCTCAGCCCCTCCCTCGCCCCACACAGACCACCCACTGCCGTGGACTCTCCTCCCCTTCCCCAGTGACCCCTACTACCTGTCACCACTCCCGGTCCCTCCCCAGTCCATTCTTATCACAGCTCCGAACCTCCTGGACTCCCACTGCCCTTGGAGAAGGCCCATCCCTCAGCCTGGCCCTGGCCTCCCCGCCACCTCACATCTCACCCCTGGCTACTCTGTGAACACATGCCTCACTTTCCAGCTTTTGCACAGGCTGCTCCCTCAGCCAGAATGTCTCCCTGAATTCCTCCATATCCTTACACATTGCTCTGAAGTCCAGCCCTTCCTTCCCCACTTGCCAGGAAACCTCCATCTCACGTGCCCCAGCAGGTACCCTGTGCATGTGTCTGGGATCACACTCAGCAGAGGACCTGGGTGTCTGCCTGTAGCTCAGCCTTGTCAGCTCTGGCGACACATCTGACTGTCCTGGGGACATTCAAAAACCCCACTGCCGGCCGACCCGGCCCACTGATGGGAATCAGAGGTGAGGCCTGGGCAGCACAACTGAACCTTCTGCAACTGTCCTTCCCTCAGAACCAGTGAAACACCTGGCTTTTCCCTCAGGAAAACCCATGCCTGTGGCGACAAGATTCTGCACATGACAGGGTGGGGACTGTAGGTCTCAAAGGCCGAGCCTGGTCCCAGGTCACCCCCAGCCAGCGGGCATCACAGTGACAAGACACACCAGGCCCATGGAACTCAGAGCCCCAAAGGGGACAGCCACATAAGTGTGTAATTACAGAGAAGATGACCGCTGCTCAGGCAGCGAGAAGGCCTGGGGTAGAATGGGGGCCGGAGGGGCCTGTCAGCAGGGGCGGTGGGGGGGTGGTTTGCCTTAGGAAGGGCTTCAATCTGAGAGATGCCCAGGGTGCCACGGGCCCACCTGGCCAGAGGGTCTGGAAGGGTAAGGGGGACAGGTCTTGGGACCCTGGCTGTCACTGGCTCACACTCACCCCTGCCGGCCCGTGTTGGGTGTAGGACCTGTGTGGGGCACAGTCCACAGCAGGCACAGGCCTGAGCCACTCAGCTGGCCCTAGGACTGGGGAAGCCCTGGGCTCAGCCAGAGGGAGGGCTCCAGGTACCCCTGAGAGGGGAACAAAAGCCCCTTCATGGCAAGACTGAGGACAAGAGGCCTCTGTGAGGAGCCAGGGTGGGGGGTATGTCAGGGCCTTTCCCAGAGTAACCACACGTGTGTGCCCACACGGGCACACCCACCAAACCAAACACAGTTACACGTGGGGAACCCTGATTGCAGTTGGACATACACACACAGCTGTAACCATAGGCACATACACAATCCTATGACAACTCAGTAACGTACACACCGAGAAAGACACCCCTGCTGCCCGGCTCTCACATGTTGACAGACATCCAAGTCCACGCAGATCACACAGGACATTCATACCCTCACGCATTCACCAGCACAGAGAGATCTGTGTGCACACAGGGAGCCGCGAGCACACAGGCACATAGACACTCCAGGCTGGCAGAGATCAACTCACAAGCCTGGAAGGACCCACACGTGCCTGACTACGGTCTGCCACCGGAAAGTCCAAACGTAGCTTTTTCTCCTGCAGCCCGTGGGGCACGACAACTGGGGACAGGGGAGGGAAGGGCAGCAGGACATCAGGCAGGCTGGGCCGAGGTGGGCCCGCAGTCCACTCCTCAGCCCCTCTCTGTGCACCTCCTTCTAGAGTCCCTGTGATTTTCCTGATTGTTGACAACAGCCTTTGTATTTGAGAGACGGTGAGATGGCCATCTAAGGCTTTTGCCCTCCATCCCCACAAGGTGAGTAGGGCCTAGATGATGCCTCCCCACTTTAGGGATCAGGAGAAAGCTGGAGAGAGACAGGACCATGGTGTGCCATCCCACGGCGGGCAGTGAACACAGGAACTGGAGAGCAGGGGCTGGTTGTGGGCTGGACAGGTCTGTTCAGATGGGGTCTACCCTGGGTGCCCTGCGAGCTTGGCCAAGGCCCTCTGGCGTCATCTGTGAAAGGGATGATCTTGCCCTGCTCAGGAGGTGGTGCTGAGTGTAGGAGCTGTACCGTCATCCTTATCAGCGCTGTCATCCTCACGCTGGGCCCTCTCCCCACCTACCCCACCGCCCATTTCCAGCTGTCTGATAGCCATAGGGGCCTCCAAACTTCCTTGGATCAGTGGGTAAAGGGGCTCTCTCAAGCCACCCAGCCCTGTGGTACCCTGCTCTGGTCTGCTGCTCTGGAAAGAGACCAGGCTAGGCAAAGACAGCTGAGTCCACTGGCAGACCCCCAGCCAGCTACCGTCTCTCTCAGGACCTCAGTCTCCCTACGTTGACAATGGAGACCTCTCAGCTTCCTCCAGCTCTGATACTGAACGACCCTGCAGTTCTCCTCCTACCTCCTCCCAGCCCCAGCCCACAGCAAGCGGACACCTGCTCCAGCCTCAGGCCTAGGCGACTGGCTGTGCCTGTTTACCCAACACAGCCATAGACATAATCCAAAGCTTCCGGGGCTGTTGTGAAAACAGCGGCCCAGCCACCACAAGCCTGCCCTCCTGGGCACCCTGGCAGGGACCTTCAAGGGACAGCCACCCCAGCCCTGTACCCAGGGCCTCTCGAACTTCCCCACCAAAGGCCTGCTGAACCCTCTCCTCCCTAGTCCGGGCTTTACGTGTTACCTCTCGACTCTCAGGTTTCACTTTCAGCCCAGACCCTCCCGAACTCCAGGATCCCCAACCTCGCCAAGCTCTGGAGGTGCTCAAACACATCCAAATGAGGCCTACTGATGTTCTCCACGAAGTGCCCCTGGTCTCCTAGCAGCGCCAGCACTCAGGCCAGACACCTGGCGGTCGTTTCCACCTTCCCCTTCTTCCCAGCAGAGCAAGGCTATCACTTCTGCCTCCTGTCCATCCCAAAGTCCTCTCTTCTCTCCATCACCACCCCATCCAGACACCATCGCCTTCTGCAGGCCTGCTCCAGCCTGCTCACTACCCTCCATCCTCTCCTCTGGCCCCCACGGTCCCTCTGCCCCAGGGACTAGGCAGGTCTTTTAAGACAGTAAAGCAAATCTTGTCACCCCCTGCTCAAGTCCCTAGTGTTTCCCATTTCCCTTCTTATGAGCCCAGACCCCTCTCCCCGGCCTCCTGGCCATACCCCGCCCTGCTCCTGGGCCCCAACCCCAGCGACCACTTCTGGTTCCCTAAACAGCCACGTTCCTTTCTGCTCAGGAGTCTCTGAGCTCGCTGTTTCGTCTTCCTGCTCCTCCCAAAACACACACTGGCTCTTTCTCATCATTCAGGTCTCAGATGGACACTCCCTGATCTGCCCATTTCACAGGTGAGGTGACTGAGGCTCAAAGCAGTCCAGTCCCTGGCTTGAGTACACAGCCAGTAAATATCAAGCAAGGATCTGAAGCCAGATCTGTCCGACGCCTGCAGAGGTCTTGCTCCTAAACCTTCGATGCCCTCCCTCACACTCCCAGCCGAGGCCCCTGCCCATCTCCAGCCCTCCAGGCTCCTGGCCCCTGCCTACTACACTGCCAGCATTACCATTCAACACCCAAGAACCCCAGCCCCTTGGCCCTGGATAGCGAAAGCCAAAGCTCAGCCCAACCCTCACTGGGCTGACCTTCTGTGTGTCCCTGGGACAGGCAGGTCCCTGCCACCAGCTGCCACATGGCAAGGATGTATGTATGGATGTGTGTAAGGGCATTTCCAGCTCTCCCCACTCCTCCAGCCTCCATCAGCCCCACACGTCCGCCCCCTTGCCCAGCCCAAAGGCCAACTCCAAGGGTCCGAAGGGCAGGCAGGCTGGCGGGAGGGTTCACCAGCTACCCCCTCACCGCCAGCCTCAGCTTTTCCAAGCCCCATGTCCCGCAAGGGGCCAGGGCAGGGGAGGGGCTTTGAGGAGGCCAGAGGGGGCAGCAGGCAGCTGCGGCCTGCCTTTCCCTTCCCTGCATCCGTTTGTCAGGAGATCTATTTTTCTCCCTTTGAAAGAGAGTGAGGGGGAGAAGAGCTGAGTGGGCACAGCTGTTCCACCCTGGAGTTCTTCTCCTCAGAGAACGCAGAACCTATTGAAACAACAGAACCGTCCCCACCCTGCAGCATTGCCGCTGGAGGCAGAATTGAGACCCGGCTTCTCAGCCGCAGCCACTTGGCCCTGTGACACTGGGCCCCTGCCCAGGCCATCAGACAATAATAATCCCATCATCAGTACCACCTGCTGTTCTTCGAACAGTTACCATGAACCGGGTGCTGAGTGCTTTTTACAGCTAGTTTCTACTTCTTACACACGAACAGCGTGCCAGGCACGGTCCTGGCTACTCTGCATACATCATCTGTTGTTTCCAGCACAACCTGGTAAAGGTGGATGCTGTCATGGTCTCAGGTGTCAGAGGGAGACACTGAGGCACTGGGTGTCAAAGCCACTTGCCCAGGCCCATTCATACAGCCGCTTAGAGCTGCCTAATCCCAGAGATGCAGCCCAGCTGATGTCACTCACACACAAGGGGCCATCCCTGCCTGAGCTAATGCTCTGAGCCTCAGCTTACAGCTTGGAGGAAAAGAGGAGCTGGGGTCATGGAGGCTGCAGGAGACTCCGTGGCCTCTGCACCCCCAGCCCACTCCTTGAGTTTCTGTCCAGGCCTGGCCAGCCCTGGCCATGGAAAGCCTGGCCGGTCGACCTAATCCACTGGCCAGACACCGCTCTCGGAGGCAAGGCTGGGGTGGAGCAAGCCACAGATGGAGAGCTGGTCAGTCCCACTCTAAAACCACTTCCTGGGCAGCCCAGAGGAAGTGAGCCTCCGGAAACACCTCCGACGATCTCTCCTTGGGCCCAGGCCTTGGAAAGGGCACAGACCGCCCCAGGAGAAGTCCCCTGCCTGCCTCCCAGTCCCCAGGGCCCAGCAACTCCACGTGCACCAGGCATGGACACTGCAGGGAACAGAGGAGCTGACAGGATCCATCACCCGCCTGTGAGCACCTTGGCCCCGTGACCACAGGCAGCCCACTTCCTCCTCTGTGGCAGCAGCCACAAACGGTGCCAGCACAGCTGACATGGCCCCTCCCCTACATTTATCCCCCCTCCCCCCAGTGCCAAGCCCTGGTCAGCCTGGGGGCCTAGCCCAGGCGGGCAGGATAGCTGGTGAATGCCTGGAAAGAGCTCACCTCCCACTGTGGCCCTGTCCCCTGGAGTGCCTGTGGTCACACGGCCACACCTCAAACCTCACCCTCAGTGCCAGATGCAGGCTGAGCTGTGACCCTGACCAAGGACCGCCCCCCCTTCCTGACCCAGAATGGGCACAGTGTGGTATGTGTGGGCAGGCGTCTGAGTGCACGGATGACTGGGTGAGCGTCTGTGTGCGTGTTTGAGCGTGCCTGCAGGTGAGTGCATGTGAACACCTGTGTACGTGTGTGTGCATGTGTGCTGCGTGTGCAGGCACTCGTGGGTCTGCGGGTATGGGTGCCGAATGCGGCTCAGCTTGTCTCCCTGTGTGTGTTTATACGTCTATGCCAGCAAGGTAGGTGAAGTTTGAGAGTAGAAAGTGGGCTGGCTTTAAGGCTAATTAGCTGAACTTAGGGAATGAGGCTCAGTGGTGGGCGGGAATGGCGCCCTGATCTCACACAGCAGAGTCCCCCAGCCAGCCAAGGACACATCACCTCCTCCCCACCAGGTTTGCAGGGAGGCTGAATAAACAGAAGACTCAGCGTAGACCCTGCCCTTGTTCAGCCCCTCCAGGAAGTGAAAGCCCTGACCTCTTGCCCTCCCCTCAAGGGGGAGCCCGGCCCCCACCATCTATTCACCCCTGAGACCTGTAGGTGCCTGGCAGCCAGTAGGGGTGGGAGTGAGGGGTTCATCTGGGAGGACTCCTGGGGGAAGAACACCTTGGCCACCCTGAGCACCCTCCAGTGCCCCACAGAATCCTGTTCACTGGACTTCGGACACTCAATGGGTAACTCACACTTACCCCTGTAATGCGGGCTGAAGGAGGCAAGTCTGGCCCCAAAGGAGGGAAGTTTAGCTTTATAAGGGGCCTGAGAGAGTGCAGCCTTTCCCAGTAGTCCTTAGAGACTCCCAGCTCACCCTGAATCTGGGGGCTGGGGCTAGGGATTTAGAGCCTCTCCTCTGGCCCCAGAGAGGCTGCAGAAATGGGGGAACTGGGGCGTGGAAGAGAGCTTGTGCCAGGAGCTGGGAGACCTTGCTCCATTCCAGCTCAGTGTCCAACCCCTACAGGGCCCAGGGCAAACCTCAGTTTCCCTTCCTGATGACGAGGACAGCCTGAGGCAGAGAAAGGGGCCAAGGAAAAGCTGATACATCCACTCTCACCCTGGCTCAGACACCACCTCCTCTTGGCACCAAACCACTGGAGGGCCCCAGGCCTCTGAGCTCCAAGGCCAAAGCCTTCCCTGGGCCAGAAGCCAGTTCTAGGCAGGGAGCTCTCAGGGGCAGGGCCAACTGCTACCTGCTCTGGGTGCCTAGCCCCATACCCAGACCAAGGACTCTGTGTGTCCCCCAACTCCAGTCCCAGGGCAGAAGGGGAGGAGCCCAAAGAGGATGGTCATCCCTGTACACTGTCCATCTGCCTAAGAGAACCCCATCTTACCTGGGGATCCCGGCTCCCCTTTGTCTGTAGTCCTGGCTCCTGCTGCCACCACCGCCACACAACCACCACCAGAAGTAGGCCCACTGCCCTCACCTGGGCCAGTTCCTGGCAGACCTGCAGGAACAAGAGAAAACAGATGAGCTGGGAGGCGCCACCAAACAGGCTCTTCCCATCAGTCAGCCCCAGCATGGCTGACACAGGCCCGGCTCAGCCTCGTCTGGTTCTCAGACCTTGGCCTCTGTGGACCTGGCTTTCTCTTCTATGAAATGAGGTATTGGGCTTGACTTTTCCAGGGCACTGGCTATGTGTCCACTCTATGATTGGGGTCGGAACACTATGTCTCAGCCCTTGGAGCATTCCCAGACTACAGATACAACAAGAAAGCTGTCCCTCATCCTCCTGTCTTCAAGAGCCTGCCCTGTGGGCTTGGAGACCTAGGGTGCAATCAGGTACCACCGCTTTGTGGCCTGGGGCAATTCCTCTAAGCCTCAGCTTGTCTCATCTTTAAAGTGGGGAGACTACATCTCCCCAGATGGTACTGAGGCTCCAATGATGTGGTGTGCCAGCTGCTGTGCTGAACTCACACTGGGAGTGCCAAATGAATAGTGACAATTTTTTATTCTTTGTTTTGCACCTTCTAGTTCAGGTGATTCTCACATTACTGTGGTGCCCATTATACAGCTGAAAAAATGGAGGCCCAGAGAGATCCTAGAAGGAAGGAACAGCAGAGGCAACAAGGTGACCTGAGTCTCCTGGCTGAAAGGCCTGAGCACTTTCTCTGCAGGCCAGGCCTCCACAAAAGTTTCTCCTCCCCAGATGTGAGCCGCTCCTCCAGCTGAAGACCCCCATCACCACTCCCTCGGGGCTGAGGCATCCTCGAGCTTTATCTTTTTGTCTGTGCTTTAAGTTATTTCTAATTTTAAACTCCAATTAGCTGTGCCTGCTAAATGGTGTCAGTGGCCTGCGGTCACAGCTTCAAATCACCCCCACCACTCTCTCCCCATCACTGCTGCTGAGACTGGTAGGGGGTATCATGTGGGTTCAACAGGGCTGGATGTAGGTGGGGTCTCTGTCAGCCATCTTCCCTCCACAAGCAGTCTGGTCAAGGGGATGGGAGGGGGCAAAAGATACATCACAGGCAGGAAATTGGGTTGGGACTATCTGGGCTTTTATTAGCTCCAGCTCCCAGGAGAACGGGGACCATACAGTTTGGGGGAGGTGAGTGGTCACCAAACAAGACTTAGCATGTGCTGAGCTTTCACTATGGACCAAGGCTGTGCTAAAGGACCTCTGACACAGGACTTCTGGTCCTCACAACTTTCTCCACCCTGCAAATAAGGAAACTGCCTTAGAGAGGCCTAGTTCCCAGCTCTTGCTCTTAAAAGGCACAGCGCATATTTGAGCCCAAATCTTTCCTGGGTCCAGAGCCCTCGGTCTTAGTCACAACACTGTGACCTCAGGTGTCTGTGAACTTGGGAGAGTGGAGGAAGGTGAGAGATGGAGGCCTTCCCCGTCTCCCCAGGAGCCAGGGCTGGGCCTGAGTGTGTCATGTGCACATCCACACTCTCACGGCCTGCCACATGCATACACATACACACACACACACACACCAGGGCTCTCACCTTCCCTCCTGGCACTGCCACCCCAGGGCACAGGCAACACACACCTTGTGGCATCCCCTCCTGCTACTGACACCCACGCCCAAGCACTCTCAGTTCCCCACAATCACAATGACTCCCCAAGCACACATCCTCACAGTTTCATACAGTCAGACTGTGAGTCTCCCACCAGTCATACGCTCAGCCTCGCCCCCAGCCAAACTCCTGTCACACGCCAGATCCCTCATACCACCCTATAGCCAGCCAGGTACAGCTGTCCAAACACCTCCACATCACACACACACATACCCGCACAACTGCCTTCTATCAGCCTGCCCACCACACCCCAGCTCAGTCCACGGCAGGAACGAGGAAACCCAAGGGACCAGTCCCCTCCCTCAGCGACTAGGTCAGCCTGGTCACAGCGGCTCAGTGGCAGAGAACAAGAACATGTAAGTGCACACACATACACACACTTATACAGACACACTCACACATGAGCCTGGTGGGCTGACACTAACACTGCGGGCTGTATGTACTCATGACCACCAAGACATACCCAGTGTACAACACAGGACCCTCCAGGCACATGGGGACACACATCCCAACACACAGAGGGGAGTCCGGTGACAAAGAACATAGTACACACATAGCTGCAGAGGGCACACAGAGCCTCAGGACACTCAAAGAGATATATACACATACACACAGGCAAGTCACACATGTTTAAAAGGACAAACAGGGTCAAGTCCCAGACCTGGTGACAAAGAACACACAAGGAGACACAGATACACAACATACCTACACGACAGATACGGACAACTCAGCAGAAGACAGGGTCCACGCACATAGGGTAGGGGCCAGAGGAGAAAGGAACATCGCCTCACTCACACCAAATCCTTCTGACCCGGTTCTGGTGGGGGTCTCAGTGGGGCTCTCCCCTCCCTGACAAGGACGAATGGAGGAGTTGGGGAAGTGCGGCAGTTCTGCCGGTGCCCACCTCCTGCGTCTTCACCCCTTCCCTCCTCCGCCTCCTCCCCTCTCCCGGCTGGGCCCCCAAAGGGGTGGCATCTGGACTGGGAAGGGGCCACTGGAAAAGGGGGCTGGGGGGCGTAGGGGTGGGAGGGGAAGGGCAGGGGATAGTGTAGACTGGAGCCACGCCCAGCCCGGAGACAGACAGGGAGAAACACACAGAGACTGAAAGAAGAGAACAAGCGAGGAGGAGGCGCCGCGCCGGCTGGGCAGGGCAGAGTCCCAGCGGCGGGAGGGGAGGCCCAGCGGGCGGCCTGGCCTCAGCCCCGCGGTAGAAAAGAAGAGGCGGCGGACAGGCAGGGGTCGGCGAGCGTGGCCGGGGGCGCCGCTCGCGGAGGACAGGATCTAGGGGGTGGCGGGAGGTAAACTGGGGGTGGGGTGATGGGGCGCAAGCGGGGCGAAGGGCAGCCGGATGGGTACTAGGAAGAGGCGGACAGGGGAACATTGAGAGGGTGGGGACGGATGGACGGACAGAGGGCCCCAGGAATTCGGAAGGGACGGGTGGACCCTCGGAGGCGCTGGGGGCACACGCGGGTAGAGAGGGGCCGGGAGCAGACGGATAAGAGCGCCTCGGCCCCTACCGCTGGACAGAGGGCCAGACAGACGGACGGCGGCACGGAGGCACAGGCGGGTCTCGGAGCGCGGCGGGACTTTCGCCGGCCGCGGCTCAGTTTCGGAAACGGGAACCGGAGCGGGGAGGGAAAGGGAGGGGTGGCGTGCCCTCGGGGCAGCCCGATCCCACGTCCGGGCCCGGCCCTCACTCACCTCCGGGCGCGGGCCAGGCGCCAGGGGTCGCGGTGGCTAGAGTCTGGCTTTCGGCGCGGCTCCCGGGCGCGCGCGCGGATGGGGGTTCGGTGCGCACCCGACCCGGACAGGCCCGGCGGCCGGTGAGGTACCACCCGGGCCTCGGCGCGGCGGGCGAACGCTGGGGGTCGCTCAAGTGATCCCGGGTCCGCAGCCTCTAGCTCCCGCGCAGCGGCACACGGAAGTGCGAGGGGGCGGGGCGGCGCGGCGCGACCTCACCCAGGTGCCGGCCCGGGCCGCGGCCCCGCCCTGGGCCCGCCCCCACGAGGGCCCGCCTCCACCCGCGGCCCCCGGGGGTCTAGCGGCTCGGCTTTCCCTGGCCGGCCACTCAGTGTCTGGGCCTCTCCGCCCGCCCCGGCACCCCTCGCCCCCGCCCGCCATTAGGGCACGTACCAGCCCTCAGAAGGGGCCTCATTTTACGGAGGACGCTGAGGCCGGGGGGTGGGGGGCGATCTCCCCGCCCCACGCCCCGCACAGCGAGCCGGAGAGGCGCCGGAGGGGTTCCCCAGCGCCGGCGCCCGGGACTCCCGGCCCGCCAGCTGGCCCGCGTCGCCGGGCCCTCGCTCTTTCTCTTCCTGTTGGCTGGAGTGCGGACGCGGCCGGGCTCGGTGCCCGCCGCCAGGCCGGCTAGTCCCGGCCCTGTCCCCGGAGACGAGTGGGAAGACTCCAGGGCGGGAGGCTCTAGATGGTCCACCGCTGCTGGTCAAGCGATTCTGGGAGCAGCCCCTACCCCGATCCACCAGTATTCCTCCCTCCTGCCCCTGCTTTTCAGAGTTCCCCATCGCCTCTGGGAGGCTCCTGATCTTCCTTTCCAGACTTAGAACTTGTTGTCTGGCATAACTCATTCATTCATTTCATTCACTGGGTATCCTCTGGGCCTCAAGTCTGGGGAAAGAGTAAGGCCCAGGGAATCCATTCCCTTGCCCCCAAAGATCAGAAAACCAAACCAATGACTCCAATGAAAAGAAACGTCACTTTTCAGAGGAAAAGAAGAGGGTTCCAGTTCCAGGCCTACCTCCTGGGGGACCACCTAGAGGACAGTCTGGACAGCTCTTCCCAGCTGAGACCTAAGGGATGAAAATGGGAGGCAATCCCTGAGGAAGCCTGAGCTGATCAAGGGGCCCACAGCCAACACAGGCCATGGCCAGGACATTAGTCTTCTCAAGGAGCAGGTGGTTGCAGCTGTTAGAGTGGAGTGGGCTTGTGGGGGAAATGGATGGGACAGAGTGGCTGCAGGCAGAGACGGGCTCACAGGGGCAGAGGTGCTGCCATGTTGTTCAGGTGGGAGGACCCTAGGTTGGGGAAGATGGGTGGGAAGAAGGGGTCACACCAAGTGGGTTACAGGGCTGTGGGAGTGGGAGGAAGGGGTGTCCAATGAGACCTCCAGGGATGGAGAGCCTGGCAGAGATGTGAATCCTGAAACTGTTTTAAGTGTGTGTCTGGGGGGGTGGGGTGGGGGGGTGGTCTGGACTGGAAAGAGAAAAACTACAATGATTCTTCCCACAAATGGGAGGCTGGCGGGGGTGGGGCGCGGGCCGGGCGGCTGCTACTCTACATTCCAGAAGGAGGACCTAGTTTGAAAACTGGTTAATGTCTAGGTTCCCAGCACTGGTGCCTGTCCCCTACCCCACTGGGGGAGGCTCTATCCACCAAACTGAACCTTCAGGTCACACTGGACTATCATTTGGGAAATAGGGCTTATGCCCTACTCCTCACAACCAGTCTTTTGTACACACTGTTCCCTGGGACTGAATGCCATTTCCCACACAGCCCCAAATCTCTACCTCTCTTGGTTGTGTCCATTCAAATGCCACTCCTCCGTGATGCCCAGCTGTGAATCCATGGCACGTCCCTGAGCTAAGGGACTCCATTCATTAGTGTGATTTGTGTCCTCATCCCCACCCCCACCCCATGGCTTCCCTGGGGTTGGGCTGGAGGAAAGGGGAGCAAGGTGAGCTTCAGGTGACTTTTGCTCACCTGGGATCAAGTTTCCCTCCTGGCTCCTCCCTCCAGGTCCACAGTGGCCAGCCTAGCCTCTCCCTCAACATCAACAATAGGCCCAGCCTGTGCCAGGGATCACTGGAGGGAGGGCAATGGAGGGCTGCCTCTTGGGGAGCTCCAGGACCAGCCACCAGAACTTTGCTCCCACACACTGAGGTTCACCTTGGAAAATGGAAAAGAAGAATAATCGCTATCACTGATGGAGCTTCCCCAGTGCCAGGTCCTGTGCTGGGTACTGGATGTGTGCAATCTGATCAGTCCTCAAGGCACTTTAAGGTGAAGGCCACTTTTGGTGATGAGCAAACTGAGTCTCAAGGAGAGATGAAGGCACTTGCCCAAGGATTCACAGCTAGTAAATGGCAGAGGTGGGATTCAAACCAAGGTCCACCTGGCTCCAAAGTCCAGGGGTTCTCAGTCTCAGCACTACTGACCCTTGGGTCAGATGATTCTTTGTTGTGGGGGCTGTTCTGTGCATTGGAGGATGTTTAGCAGCGTCCCTGGCCTCCACCCACTGGATGCCAGTAGCACTCCCCTCCCTTAAGTCGTGACACATAAAAATGTCTCCAAAAAGGGAACCCTCCTACACTGTTGGTGGAAATGTAAATTGGTGCAGCCACTATGGAAAACCGTATGGAGGTTCCTCAAAAAAACTAAAAATAGAGTTGCTATATGAGGCAGCAATCCCATTCCTGGGCATATACCCAGACAAAACTATAATTCGAAAAGATACATGCACCCCTATGTTCATAGCAGCACTATTCACAATAGCCAAGACATGGAAACAACCTAAATGTCCATCGACAGATGAATGCATAAAGAAGAGTGGTACATATATATATAATGGAATATTACTCAGCCATAAAAAAGAATGAAATAATGCCATTTGCAGCAACATGGATGGACGTAGAGATGATCATACTAAGTAAGTCAGAAAGAGAAAGACAAATACCATAAGATATCACTTTTATGTGGAATCTAAAATATGGCACAGATGAACCTATCTACAAAAGAGAAACAGACTCACAGACATAGAGAACAGATTTGTGGTTGGCGAGGGGGAGGGAGGTGGGGGAGGAATGGATTGGGAGTTTGGGATTAGCAGATGCAAACTATTATATATAGGATGGATAAACAACAAGGTCCTACTGTATAGCACAGGAAACCATATTCAATATCCTGTGATAAACCATAATGGAAAAGAATATGAAAAAGAATGTATATATATAAATATAAAAATATATATATAACTGAATCACTTTGCTGTACAGTCAAAATTAACACAACATTGTAAATCAACTATCCTTCAGTAAAATAAATTTTAAAAAAATGTCTCCAGACACAGTCAAATGTCCCCTAGGGGGAAAAACCACCCCTTGTTGAGAACCACTACTTTAGAGCAGGACTGGTGTTGCAGGAACAAGAAGGATTTAAATTAGACACCAGGAAGCACTTTCCTGGCCCTCAGGATTATACAGACTCATGAACTCAGGGGCTGTGAGCACACACTAGCTTCAGCCAATCTTTCTCCTATGGAGATTCCAAGGGGAGGCGAGATGTCCCCAGAGAAGGGCAAGGGGCTGAGGCTGTGCAGGCCACACTGTGGCCAATGCAGAGAAAGGATGCAGGTGGGCTTCCCTCTAGAGACAGGCCCTGGGATCAGGGGACCCAGGGAGAACAGGCTTGTGTGGGGCCCAGGAAATCCAGGCCAAGCTCGGCTGGAGCCACTCTGCATGTCGGAGTTGCCCTTTGGTGCCACACTGGGTGGGCCAGGGCACAGTCCAGGTGAGCTTGCTTCTGTGCCTCCACAACCTGACTGGTACTGACCTTAGAAGGGCCTGCTGAGGCTTGGGAGCGAGGCTTGGCTGTGTCACATGCTAACCGTATGACCCTGGGCGGGTGACCACACCTCTCTGATCCTGAGTTCTCACCTGTGAAATGGGCTGATGACAAACCATGTTGGTGGTTAAGTGTTGGGCGAGATGATGTGTGTGCAGTTTCAGCCAGGGTGGACACCTGGTGAGGCTCAGCTCACACTGGCCAGGGGCACAGGTAAGGTCACTTTGCCAAGTCACAGGCTGTCAGCCTCAGAAGAGCCCTTGTTAGCCTCTCATGATATGGGGCATAAATCCCCAAGCAGGGCTGGGTCCATAGCGGCCACCCAGAAGTGGTACTTTCCCTTTTCCCCTATCCAGGTTTGCAGCCAAGGAAACAGGCCCATCAGAGTTAGCACTGAGCAGTCTCCAGACTCCTACCCCCAGCATCCACCCAGGGCTGTCCCCCTGCAGGCTCCCTGGAGGGTTAGTCCAGAGGATGGCCAGCCTGACCCCTACAGCTTCTACCCCACCCAGAGGCCATTAACCCTGGGGGCCCTCAAACCCCTCCACAGGAAGGCCAGGACTCAGCCAAGCAACCTGGAAAAGACCTGGACCTCCCTCCATCTCTGGGGCTCGCCCACCTGAGGGGGCAGGATGGGGTCCCCCACTTGATCCCTGCCAAGAGTTGGTCCTTGTTCTGGCCTCTCTGCCTATGCTGCCTCTCTGTTTCTGCTTCTCTGTATCACCATCCCTGTCCCTGAAGCTTTGGCTGCCATCACCATCCCCATCACATCCAGAGCACTGGCCTGACCAAGGGAGAGTGGGCTCGTGTTTCTAGAGCAGGAGGCCTAGGCCAGCAGGGATGGTGCTCCTGGGCAACTGCTGGGGATGGCAGAGCCTGGATGGGTCCTGTTGGGGGTAGTGCATGCAGGTGAGAAGGGCACTTGGAACATGGTCCAACCTGCGGCCATGCCTCAGGTCACCAAGATGACCATGGGCAGGGATTTCAGCCTCAGGCACTGGGTAGGCAACAAATAAGGGAAGTGGCCTTGGGGGTAGTACCAAATGGTAGGGAAGTGCCAGGTCAGGGGCCTGAACAGGCCAAGTTTACATCCTGGCTCCACCCTGGACCTGTGCCTTAACTGTGCCTCACCTTCCTCATCTGTGGAATGGAGAAGAGAACAGTAATATTGGCCTGGTGGGTGGTTGAGAGGATGGAAGAGATCAAGATTCTGGGGCACTAGGGGCAGAGCTCAATCCATGCTGGTGTTCACTACCAAAGAGTTGGTGAGGCCGGCTAATGGTCCACAAGTTCTGTCCTCAACACATCTATGTTTGGGTGAAACTTGAGAAATACCTGGGGTAGACAAGGGGAAGGTGCTTTCTGGGAGTTCAGGGCACAGGGTTTTCCCCAGGCTCTCACAGAGCAGGCAGCCCTTGGACTACACCAGTCCTGCACTGACCACCGCACAGCCCCTGCTCTTCTGGGTCCCCTCTTCGGGCTCCTCTACTCCTCTGCCCACCAAAGGGGCGTGGATAGGCATTGGTGCTGTCAGGGGCAGTCACGGACTAGCAGCTATCCCCTGGCACAGAGACCCAGGGGACCCCCCAGCTCTCCAGCATCACCCCTACTCCCCCATCACCTGCATGCAGCACCCCCTCTGCTAAGATCTGCCAGGTCTCACACTAGGCTCTGACACCTGCGGAGTCGGAGGGGCTCTGTCACCCACAGGGCGGGGAGGGCCGCCGGCCTCACCAGCTCCCTCCCTTGCTCACCTGCCTCAGTCTCCCTCCGCAGCGGGCAGCTCACCGTGCCCAGCTTGGCCGGTGGGAAACGGGGAACGGCGGGTAGGGGTGGCCCTGAGTTGGAAAGGGTGGGGAAGGACCGCCAGACACACCCGGATCCCCACCCGGACAGCCTCGCCCCCCAGCAGCGGCCGCGGCGCACACGCCCCCGCAGGCACGTCTCCCGTGCCCCGGGCCCAGCCCAGCCTAGCCCCGGGGAGGCCTTTCCCAACGGCGGGCGGAGGCGTCCGCCTCGCCACGTGACTCAGGCCCGGCTATAAATGACCCGGCTCTACTCCCGGGTCGGGCCGCCACCTGGAGGCGGGAGTGGCGCCGCCTCCTGGGCCCGGGCGCTGGGCGGTGTCTTCTTGCCCTTCGCTGCTGGCTCCGTCCAGGAGAGTCAGGGAGACTTGAGCACGCCCGTTTCATGGATGGCGCAACCTGGAGCCTGGGCGAGAGTGTCGTCCAAGGCACCAAAGCCTGCCCCCTGGGTGGGAGGACGGGGGCTGGATGGGGGGCGGGGGTGGTGAGAGATGGGGAGGGAGAGTCACAGAAACCTAGAAAAGTAATGAAGTAATGACACACATTGGCTGTTCTGATGAAAAACAGAGCAAATAAGGAAAATAGTGACAAGTTTACATAGAAAAGTAGAAATTTCTCATAATTGCACGGATAATTTCATCTCCTCAGACAAACCTACCCTCCACACTGTTATTGTATCTTAGAAATTGTCCTATTGGAAGGCACAATCTGGGCAGGGTTTCTGGAGGAGATGACTGTGAGGAGGTGACAGAGTAGTCTGGGGCTCAGGACTCCTTAATCATTTTACCCTAGGACCAGGATGAGGGATCCTAGGTTCCTGACCCAGCCTTCACCCAGGGTTTGCCAACAACTCTTGGCAGGGCTGTGAGCAGGGGCAGTGAGCAGTGCCTGGAGAGAGAAGTGGTTGGGCCAGTTGGACCAGCAGAGCCTGAGCAAGGTACCTGCACAGCCAGCACCCTCCATCCTGGGTGTGCTCAAGTTGTGCTTTGCTCTTGAAGATGCCATTCCATCAAGCTCTTAGCCGTCTAACAAGGCCCCATGCAAAAGATCCTCCTCTAGGGAGACTTCCAGATTCCTGTCTCTCACTAAAGAGGTCCTCTGCTTCCTATGAGCCCTCCCCTCAGTTCTAACCCGCTCCCATCCCCTCTGTCCAGGGCCTCTCCTGAGGCACCAACCACATGGTGCAGACGCTCCAGAGTAGGAAGAACTAACATGCATCTTCCACACTAACTCACTGTGTGACCTTGAGCAAATGCCAGCCGTCTCTGAGCCTCAGTTTCCTCATCTGTAATATCCCCAGCCCTTGAGGCTGCTCTGAGGATGGATTGAAATGCTGGCTGCAGAGGGCCCAACCCTATGCACAGCACTAGAAACAGGCAGCTGGGCTCTTCATGTCCATCTCCCCCAGGCTGCGAGCTCCCTTGGCAGACATAGGCCTCCTCCTCAGTGCCCAGCAGCCTGTGGTGGGCAGAGACAGAGGTTGCCAGGTGAGGAGCCTCCCCAGGGAGCTGAGTCTCACGCTTAGGCTACTTGCGCACCCCACCACCTTCACATGCCTGGGCCTTGCCTCTGCCCACAGGATTCTGCAGGAACGGACTGTGGCCATCTTGGCCACAGCGGCTAGGCAGGTGGCCAGGCTGCTGGGCAGGCCTGGGCAGCGGGAATGGTGAGCCCTTGGAGCCAGAAACGCAGCCAGTTCCCAGGCCAGCCCCTCAGGGCCTGTGGGCACCAGGCAGTCATCCCAGGGCCATAGAGGGAAGAGTGAAGAAGGCTGGAATTTCTGGATGGGGGTGGCATTTGGGTCAAAGGCTGGGATATATAATCTAAGCCCTCAGGTGGGGCCCATGTGGGACCCTTTACACCCTCACTCTAGGCCAGTGGGGTGAGGACTCTGGCTAGCTGCATCCAGCTGTACCACGTTTCCCCAGGTGGGCACTGGAACTGGGACCTCAGCTTCAGGCTGCAGGCCTAGGATCACAGGGAGATTTGGGAACCTTGCAAAGAAGATGAACTAGACTTTCAACTTGGCCTCAGGTTTCACAACCTGGAAGCCTGGGAAGTTCATGCTGATGTCTGCTCTAGCTCTACTGTGCTGCTGAGTAACCATGCTGGTCTGTCCTTTGGGATGGGAAGGTAGCTTTCTTGTGTGGGGGCCACTCTTTGCCTCGGGAGCAGCTCTCTGGAGGGAAAACAGAAAGGATGAGGAGGGAACTTGGGGAAGTGTGAGTGGGTTTTAGTGCTGGGCAATAGGGGTTGCGGTGGGAGTGTTCTGTGAAATCTGGCTTTGGGTTCTTGCGTGTGCACCTAGGTGCCGGCTGGTGTGCACGTGTGGGGGGCTGGGGGGTGGGGATGGAGGCAAGCTGGTGGCAGTGATGCCCCGTCTTCCCTCCTGTTCCTCACGCCCCCTCCTTCCACACCACCCACGTGAAGCCGCCGGAATCTAGAGGAGAAGACTCCAAGGAAGCCTCCGCTGCCCACCCGGCTCTTGAGAAGCCGGGCTGTGGCCAAACCGCAGCCTCTGTGGGGTGGGTGTGGTGCCTGGCATAGCTGTGCCACAGGGGACGAGAAATGAACTTTTCTTCCCTCAGGCAGAAGCTTTGCTCCATGAGAGGCGGGGAGGGGACAAAGGATTCCCAGCCCCTGGGGTGGATCCACGTGGGCCTGCGCTGGGCAGCCTCCTGCCCTTTCCCCACCGCTCAACCTCCACCCCCCGCAATGTCACCACCCCAGCCAGGCCCCAGGTCACTATGGAAGCGTGTACAGGTCTTTGTCCCCTTGGTGCCTCAGTCTCCCCATTCCTTTTTGGTTTTTTTGGCCGCGCTGCACAGCATGCAGGATCTTAGTTCCCTGACCAGGGATCGAACCCACCCCCCCTGTACTGGAAGCACAGAGTCTTAACCACTGGACGGCCAGGGAAGTCCCTCAGTCTCCCCATTCTGACTTCTCCATTCTTTTGTCCCCCCTGCCGCCGCCCTGGGCCACCAGTGCCTCTTGTCTGGCCACCTGCAGTCTTCTGTACTCAGGACCCCAGCTCCACACCCCCAACAATTCTTTCTTCTCACAGGAGCCACACACCCCTCCTGAAGAGTCCAGGACTGCTCAGTCCCAGCCCTGAAGTGACCATGGATCTCTCGGGATAAAGGACAAAGTCTCGACATGACTGTCAGGCCCAGCCTGGTTCAGCCCTGCCTCCCCGGCCCCTGCCAAGCGCCCCAGCTCCTGTGAGAGAAATTTCTTTCAGTTCCTACCAGACAACCTCCTGCAGTTTCTCACCTCCAGGCCTTTGCCCATGCTCTTCCCTTTGCAAGGTGCACCATGCCTAGCTAACTCCTTCTCAGCCTTCATATAGGTTCTAGCTTAGTTACCACCTCTTCCAGGAAGCCTCCCCTAGCCCTTGTACCAGGTTAGGCAGAGCTCAGACATCAGGGCAGAGTGTGCCCTCTCTCCCTGGGGAACACCACCTCTGGGGGGTTGGGGGATCGTCCTTTCACCTCCCCACCCAGGCCTGCCCAGCTTCCAAGCCCCAGCCCAATGCTTTACCTCAGCCCCCAGGTGTCTGAAGAAGAGAGAACAGGGTGACCAGCAGGAAGTAAGGGGACAACCGGTGTGGGGGGGGGGGGCGTTCCTCAGGATGACTCCTGCAGCTCTGGCCCACCTGCCCTACAGGGCCTCCCCTGGGAGCTGGTACCACCAACTGATCCTCCAGATTTGCCCGGGGCTTCCAGGGCTTGGGGGGCTTGGCCTCTCAGCTGAGCCCCAGCTCAAAGGGAACCCTAGCAGCTGAGGATGGGTCTGGCATCCTGGGTCTTGTCTGATGGGAAGTAGGCATGAAGTGAAGCTTCTGGAGAAGGACAAACCTCTGGGCTGGGGTGGGCCTGAGCGCACACAAGTAAGCGAATTTGTGTCAGGGGTGGGGATTGTGGCAGAATGGAGCTAGACACAGGCCCCCCATGGGCATGCCTGAAGAGGTGCCTGGCAAGTACTGTGAAGCTGGAGGCTCACCCTGCGGTGCCTCTGACTTGCTGCAGAATCCCAGGAGGCCCCTCTGCCCCTCCAGGCCTTGATAGCTCCAGCTATACAAGAGAGGCGACAGGATGGGACGTATTAAGTTATCACTAGGATGATACTGGCCCCCGCCAAGGACAGGCTGAGCAGTTCAAAACAGCCTCTCGTTTAGTGCTTGGGGCAGCTTCAGTTTACAGGTGAGGAAACTGAGGCTCAGAGGGGTGAGGTCACCACCCAAGGCCACTCGGCAGGTCAGGAAGAGGCGGCCCCCCAGGTCTGTGTGAGGTCGCAGCCTCCAGCCTTTCCGGAGGAGGACCTGGTGGCTTCAGAGGCAGGGGCTCCTAGTAGTTAAACCTGGTCTCTGGGTTCCCCTCCCAGCTCATCCCTCACTGGTTGTGTGACCTCGGGCAGGTAGCTCAGCTTCTCTGAAACACGATGAAGGATGATAAGATCCCTAGCTCTCCGTGGCCACGAGGATTAATTGACCCAGTGAGGGTAAGGAGGAGGCCACTGCCTTCCCTATCCCATCTCTCCCTCCTCCCCAAGTCCGCATGAGGACGTGCTGGGAGCATGGACAGGAGTGGGCCACTCTGAGGGTTGCAGGCATCAGGTCCCGCAGTTCCACCCAGATACATTCTTCTATTTACCCCTTGGCTATGAGCCCCCCAATTGCCATCTAATTGCCTCCACCTGGGTAGAGCAGGCATTCTGATCCCATCCCACAGAGGAGGAAACTGAGGCTCGGGTAAACCCCCGCCCAAGGCCACACAGGTTGTTGGAGGAGAATGAGGCAGGAGCCCAAGGCCTGGCTTGTCCACGTGTCCTGCAGAGAGTCGCTGCCCCTTCCTTAGACAAAGGCAGGATGCTGTGGTGGGGACCGGCTCTCTGCCCTCCAGTTGGTTCTGACAGGGGCATTGTCAGGACAATTCCTCAGGAAGCTGGAACGGAGCAGATGTTCTGCCTGGCTTAGGCCGGGCCCAGATGGCAGCCTGGACTTTGGCCAGTGTCCCCACCAGAGGAGGGGATGGAGTCCAGCATGATTTGGGAGGCCGGGCATCTGTTTTCCTCTGCCTGGCAGGGATGCTGGGCTGGAGCAGCCGCATGCCTGGGTGACTGCCCTCCAGGGTCCCCTCTTCCCTTCCACGTGCCTGCGGGGTTCCCAGCCCACAGTGCAGCCCAGGCCCCTGAGCCTGAGCCTCCTGAAAAGGGCCTGTCCTTACAGGTTGTGTTGAAGGGCAGTGGCCGAGCTCAGGAGGCCCAAGCCTGAGACCAGGAGTCCCCCTGGCCATTGGGGGCGGGCTTCTTGCAGCGAGTTCAGCCACTCAGCTGTGTGACCTTGGGCAAGTCACCTCCCCTCTCTGGCTTCAACTCCCTTATCTCTGAATGGGGTTGTTTATAGCCCCTCAGAGGCTCAGGGAATGTAGACAGAGGAGGGTCTAGCACTGTGTCTAGATCAGAGTGACCGCCCAATAGATTACTGCTATTTTTGTTATATGATTTAATTTTTAATTTTGATATTATCAGGGTGCATTTAAGGATGGGGTGGGAAGCTTACATGGCCTGAAGCCCTCTGCATAAAACCTAAGGCTCTTAGAAGCTTAATGCAAACCATCTCATCTAACTCCCCACCAAATAGATGGGAGACTAAGGTCCCAAGGGGCAAAGTGACTTGCCCAGGTAACCAGCACAGACTCCAACAGAGCCAAGAATAGAACATAATTCATTGTTCTTTCCCTCCTGCAATCAGTTAGCAAACACCAACTGTGTGCTAGACCCTGTACTAGAGCTGAGGAAGCAAGGACAGCTCCACCACAGGGTGCCCCTGGCCTGGGCCAGAAAGACAAGGAGGAATTCCTTCTCGGGCAGTGGTGAGGAGGCAGAGAAAGCACTCACAGCCGGAGCAAAGACTACATCCAAGACCAATCCTAGGAAGAGCGAGGTGAGCC
The DNA here is from genome assembly GCF_965194805.1 of Balaenoptera borealis. Lineage (NCBI taxonomy): Eukaryota > Metazoa > Chordata > Mammalia > Artiodactyla > Balaenopteridae > Balaenoptera > Balaenoptera borealis. Next base: position 39,761,284 of record NC_138869.1, read on the forward strand.
TGTGGGGCTGGAGCATGGGGTACACAGGGTACCCCAGGGGTCAGTGGGGGATTCACATTCTCAGGGGCCTTGGATTCCATGCAAAGGCCTGGGTCTGCATTTGGGCCTGTGCTGAAGATAATGGGAAATGAAGCCTTGGGAAAGGGGTTTTCCAGGCAGAAACTGGAAGCGATAAGGTTGGGAAGACAGGCATTCTAGGCAGAGGAAAGGGCAAGGGCCTGGAGGCAGGCTCGGCTGCAACAAGCCCCTTTAAATGAGTGGATAAGTGCAGCATGGCCTTTATCATTCATGCTGCCTGAGTCTGTGGGTCCATTAGGGCAGGGATCAGAGTGCCCTGCCACATGCTGCTGATGGCACCTGCAGTGCAGGGGTGGAGACACAGCTGATGTAGAGACCTCCACCCACCCACCCCCATGCCCAGCTCTCCCCATCCCCCACCGGCAGCACCTGAGGCTGATTACAGCCTGCTCCCTGAGCACAAGGTTTACCGACATGAAAGGGCACACATGGGTGTAGGTCCAGGGAGATTTCTCTAATCTCTGCCCTTCTGACCTTTGCTCTGTGAGCTCAGTGCGCAGCCCCGAAGGATGGGCTGCTGGGTCTCCGACCAACAGACTCATGGGTGAGGGTGTGGCTGTGTGTAGGGGGTTCCTGAGTCACCTCAAACCCTCTTCCTTTCGTTTACTGTTGGTTCTGGAACCTTTACCTATGGGTCTCTGGGCTCCCTGGTGTCATCATTCTAGCACGTGACCTTCCTGGTGCCTGTAGGATTGAGCCTTAAACTGTGTATGTCTTTGTTCCTTCCCTAGCTGCAGGGTCACACCCCCTTGAGGGCCATGTCCTCTCCTCCAGATCACTCCCCGTGCCATCACACACATGGCCGCCACCCTGTGAGGGTCAGGCATACTGTAGGCTCTTAGTGAAGACTGGCTTTCCCGGGGCGGCACCCCACGCCCAAGCAGTGCTCAGCAGCATCTGTTCACCTCACGTTTGTTGGCTCCCTCTGGGCCCTGGGCCTCCACGGGCAAAGGGCCAGGGAGCTGCTTCCCCATGGAAGTCAGGCTGGCTGGGATTGGCCTGAGCCTCTGGGGCTCCCTGTCCTGCACCCTCCTGCAGCTCTAGCAGGCCCTGCCCTGGAAGCTCCTCTGCGGATCCAGAGACATCCCAGCCCTGCCCTGGGGAGAAAGATGCAGTAGGCGGGGATGTGCCCAGAAGAATCAGGAGCAGCAATGCACGATGAAACAGCTTGGGGCAGACCTGCCTGTGCTGCTGCCCAAAGCACTCAGACACAGGATCCTCTCCCTGACCAGGAGGCTGATCCCTCGAGTCCCCACTTCTTGCTGCTTTAAGATGGGGAAGTTTGGGGTGGAGAGTCACCATTACTTCCTCCATCATCACCCTGCAATTGCTGACATGGTTGAGTGTACAAGGACGTGTCTGTGCATAAATTCTTGTGTGTGAGAGGCCTGCAGTGGGGGCAGCAGTGTGGGAGAGCAGGAAGGTGCAAGTGCACACGGCGATGAGAGGAAGGCCAGGCTCCAGCCAGCAAGGGTACATGACCTCCAGAGACGGCTCAGGCTCAGGGTTTGCCCTTGAGGCACCCTCATTCCCAGCCATCCCAATGCCAGCATCTGCCCTCCTAAGACCAAGGCCTGGGCACCTGAGGGGAGGAGGGGAAGGGGACAGTGGGGAGGAGGACGAGGATGGAGAGTCCACTGTGGGTCCTCTGGAGCCTCCCCATTCTGGCCTCACACTGTGTCCAAGAGGCCCTGGAGTACTCTCCAATCAACTCTCCTGGCTGCCAAGGGTCCCCAGAGCAGCCTTTGCCCCCAGGGCCTGGGCAGAGGCGGGTCCGTGGAGACTGTGGGGTCCTGAACTCTTGGATCCTGCACTCAGAGGTCAGCTTCCTTGGAAGGGCCTCCTCCCCAAAGGACTCAATCTTTATCTGTGTCTGGCAGTGGTCAGCCGGTGTGGGGAAGCCCAAGGGCACTGACTGGGCATCAGAATAAAACTTCACAATTGCTGCCCCCGCCCAGTGCCACAGAGCTCTGCCAGAAGGTAATTATAGGTGGCCTGGGCTGGCTGGCTCTGCTCATAGCCCAGAGCTCAGCAGGCCCAGGGGCCTCAGGGCTGCAGGGCACCCCTGCCCACCCCATTTTGCTCTGCCCCAGGCCTTCAGGTTCAAAACATTCCAAGTCCCCAGCTCCAGGGCCCTCCACCAGCCTTGATGCCTACCAATCTTGGAAGAGGTCCCCTGGGGGTCCAGGTGGAATCAGGACTCTACAGAGGATGTGGTGAACATGAACTTGGTCTCAGAATCTTAGAATCATAATAAGAACAATAATTCCAGCCCCTGCATATCAAGTACTCACTACCTACCAGGGCCTGAACTAATACAATGTTTATTAACTCACAATCTTTCCACAAAGCCCTTACAATGTGGGGACCATCATTAGCCCCATTTTACAGGAGAGGAAACTGAGACCCAGGGATGCTAAATGACACGCCGATCCTCACACAGACAGGACGTGGCCAAACTGAGCCTTACATCCCAGACTGCTCTGAATTCCAGGCCAGAGTTCATAGCCACGAGGCCAGTCTACCCCTAATGCCACAGAAACAGGGATGGGGGTAGGGGGGACAGCTGGAAACTGGCCTGCGTGGAGTCAGACGAGCGATGGGTGCGAAGGTATTGGCAGCTAGCAGGGGAGGGACACAGCTCCCCTTCCAGAGGCTTGTTCCTCAGCTGTGAAGGTTTGTGCAGACCTTTCTGTGTGGCCTCACGGGGTGGGTGTCCAAGGGGCAGTGAGAGGCTGGGGGAACAAGGGTAGGCGCACACAGTCTGGCTGCCCCACTGTCAGCCTTCTCGGTCCTGCCCAGGTTCTCCCAGACCAGAGGGAGCATCCTGCCCGGCCCCACCTGTTCCGGACCCCACAGTTTTCTTCCCCCACAACCTGGGAAGCTATGTGAGGGCAGGAGCTCACACAGGAGCTGCACCTGGGACCCCTATGCGCCCCTTGCACTGCCCCAGGCCCAGTGGGGATGCCTGAGTCTGCCAGGCATAGAAGGCTTGGGTCCGGCCTCCTGCAGCACAAGCCTCCACCTCCTGGGTCCTTGCCAAGATTTATCTCTGGAATTTGCCTTGGAAAACTCCTGGTTCCTGCTGACTAGTGAGGGCAGAGCTGTGCCTGGGTTCAGGATCTCAGTCCACACTGTCCAGAAGTTCTCATGGGCATCTAACTTCTCATTTGCTGTCTGTCGTTCTTTCCCATTCTCTTCTCCCTTTTCCCTTTCTGGTTCTTGCAGATACAATAGTAAAGAGGCCCTGGGTTCATAGCTCCATCTCCATGAATGACTAACTCCAAATGACTTCTGCGCTGACCTTGTTAGTAATCAACAATGAACCCACAGACATTTATTGGGTCCCTACTCTGTGCTGGGAGTTGAGGAGAGGTGAAAGGAGGGGCTGACAAATTCTGAAGTAGGCTACTGTGCCCCACTCTGTGCTGGTGGCCAATATTGCTAATCGATCACAGCACTTCTAACTGAGCCCGGAGGGATACAACTCAGAATCCTTCTCTACAGAGCTGCAGGGAGCCATTGGCAACCAGCCGCAAGTGACACATCAGTTGAAACCCATTTACCCTCCATCTCTTCTGCAGCCCACCTCCTGCCAAGGATCGAGGCCAGGGTCAGGCCAGGGCTTCTTGTGCAAAGCTGTCCTTGTCCTGTCCCACCTCACACTGCCTGTGCCCTGATTTCTTTGTCCTCGTTCTCAGCACCTGACACAGGATGGGGAGAAGGCAGACAGGATCATCTGTCTTTGTGTCTCAGGTTCCTCCGAGGCTCTGATGGCCTGGTTAGGGACTTGGCCCCAAAGTAATGCAGTGCCTTTGGATGGAAGGCATCTGGGCCACTGCATCCAAGCATCTTTCAAAGCTGCCTCCGTCTGGGATCCAAGACCCTCCCCAGACACATATCTTCTCAGAGATGCTCTGGGGCCTGGGAGTCATAAGTCCCCTCACCTTGTCTCCTGCTCCCGAGATGCTCACTGTTCAGTCCTTCCCAGGTCGGCAATAAGATCCTGACTGCTGCCTTGCCTTTGGTAGCCATTCACACATGTGGATTAGCATCCACTGGGTGCCAGAGCCTATGGCAAGGGTCAAGGACCCCCCAGCAGAAACAGCGGGTCCCTGATTCAGGGAGCTTGAGGTCTGTAGGAGAAAGAGACATGTTCCTGGATGGATGATTGAGAAAGCATTAAACTCAGGATCAGACAGGTGGGCAATTCCAGCACTGCCACTGAGCCTCAGTTTTCTTGCCCATAAAATAAGGATAATTGTAATAAGAAACACAATAACACCTGCTTCACAGACTTATTTAAAGGTTAAACGAGATAACTTATGCCATCCTTTAACATTATTTGTTGAGCACCTACTATATGCCAAGATTTGCCCTCAGTTCCAGGGATATGATCACTCTCTTGGAGCTGACAGAGAGAGAGCAGACAAGTCACTAGGAAATGACCACATCCTGTGAACAGAGCCCACATGGGGGAAGCCTAGGCACTATGAGAGCCAGAAGAACTCCTGACTCCACCCAGGAAGTCAAAGAAGGCTTCCTGGAGGAGGTGACTCCTGAAGGAGGAGGATGAATTAGCCAGGCTTAGGGAGAAAGGTGTTCCAGGCAGAGGGAGCAACATGAGCAAAGGCTAGGCAGTGAAGATGGTGCATATGAAAGGGCCCAGCACTGGGCCTCAGCACTGTTTAAAAAATACAAGGCAGGAGAGTGGCCCAGACAGACTGGCTTGGGTGCTGGATGTGGGGCAGATGAACTGGGTCAGGTACGTCCAGGGAGCTGCATTATTTACTGTCCCATCTATAAAATATTTACACAGGCTTCCTGATGATTTATGGTGTTTGTTTTCCTACCTTGGGGCTCCTGGCAGGTAAACCATGTGCCCTGCAGCTCACCCTTGGGAGGAGTCCCAGGGCACCTATGCCAAGCACCTAACTGGGCCAGGAGGAGGGCTCTGGTCCATCAGGCCAGGCCATTCAGCAGCTCTAAGCTCTTCTAATGAGGTGTGAGCCCCGCAGACCTGAAGTCCCCACCCCAGAGTCCCCAGGGCAGAGTCAGGAATCCAGGGTGACAAAGGTCCAGGCTATGGGGAGAGGCAGACCCAGACGGTGACCCAGTGCTCCCTGGCTGCGTGGTCTTAGACGAGGTGCCAGACCTCTCTCATCTTGTCTTCTCCCCTGTAAAATGGGGTTCATGGTGGTACAGTGTTCTGAGGAGTGGTTTGAGATCACATAGCACAGGTGTCAGCTCAGTGACAGGAAGCTTGAAACTCTGTACATGTTACATTAAATGTCTGCGAAGTGTAACATTAGGACAACCTGTCAACTGGAGCACACCTCATAGAAGAGCACAACTCTTATAAGTGTTTTATGTGGGAAGTGGGTGCCTTTTAATTTGCTTGGGTTGAGAGCCAAGAGCCTGTGGAAACCTTAGAAGGGCTTGACTTCAGCCTCCCACAGAAGGAGACCTGCTGTCCCCTCTGCTCAGCACCTCTCTCAGAGTCTTTTTAGAAATCTTTCTTGGGCTTCCCTGGTGGCGCAGTGGTTGGGAGTCTGCCTGCCAATGCAGAGGACATGGGTTCGAGCCCTGGTCTGGCAGGATCCCACATGCCACGGAGCAACTAAGCCCGTGAGCCACAACTACTGAGCCTGCGCGTCTGGAGCCTGTGCTCCGCAACGGGAGAGGCCGCGACAGTGAGAGGCCTGCGCACTGCAATGAAGAGTGGCCCCCGCTCACCACAACTGGAGAAAGCCCTCGCACAGAAATGAAGACCCAACACAGCCAAAAATAAATAAATAAATAAATAAATAAATTTATTAAAAAAAAAAAAAAAAAAGAAATCTTTCTTATAATCTCTCTAAAACGGGCCCTGTTTCCTGTCCATTTCTGGAAAGGAAAAAAGGAAAAACCCCAGGTAGAGGGAGGGAGGTGGGGTGGAGGGCTTGAGTGGACCTCTGCCCAGGCCAGGTGGTGCCTCTTACTGCTCTGAGGGGGAAGAGCCCTCAGCCAGCGAAAGTGGAGCTGGGGTGGGAGGTCCAGACCCATGGCTGATGGGCTGGCAGTCTCATGAAGACTGGACTACAGGGAAAAGCGGACACAAGGCTGGGTGCCCCCAGCCTGAGACAGGAGGATGGGGAGGTATGGTGAGGTCAGCAGATTCCTGAAAGGAGCTTCTGGAGAATCATGGCCTGGATGTGGATGAGAAATCGGCCCACATACCCAGGGTCTTCTTCCAGGGCCCACCTGGACCGGCTCGACCAACCTCTCCACTGAGCAGATGGCCACACTAAGGGCAGAGGGAGTAGGAATCAACAGGCCACACGGGATCGGAATTGCGACCAGAACCCAGGGAAATCCACGCCCTCCTCTAAGAGTCACAGACCCATAGACTCTCAGAGAGCAAGTACCCTCAGGAACCATCAAATCTGACCCCTTGCCACAGTAGACAGAGGAGAATGTGCCTATCCTGGGCCTACTTACCGCAAATCATGCCTCACCCTTCCCCTGCTCTGATCCTCGTCTATAGCAGAGGGGTCAACCTCTTCAGGCTGCATTCCTCATACTTCTGTGGCTTGGTTTAGCCTGTTGGGGGCACTGGGGGAAAGGTGGAAGGAGACAGGAAGAGAAATGCCTTAGGCAATGTTTCCAGCAGTGCCTGCCTCTCTTCTGTGGCCTCAGATCCCCTGGACAGGCCCAATGAGGTTCTAGCTTCTTCTGGATACCCAAGTATCAGTCAGTAATACTTTAGTGAGAATCAACTGATGAAGTTCCTTAAGTTCACTACATTCCCAGACAGCTCTCCACAAAGCAGAAGGAAGCTGGCACAGAGTGAGGGTGAGGAAGGCAGATCTCCAAAGGGAGAGGGGGCTGAGGAAGCAGAGGATGGGTGCCACAGGCAAGCCCTTTGATCCTGGACAAGTGGCCTTACCTCTGTGGACTTCAGGGTCCAACAGGAAAAGAGAAGCCACTTGAGGTGTTTCAAATAGAGGGAACTGAATGTAGAGGGAATCCATTACACAGGTGATGGAAAAGTAGAGAAGCTATGGGGAAAGGAAAGGCAGCCCAGAGAGTAGCACCAGCAGGAAGCCACCACTGCCTCCAGGCTAAAGGGACAAAGGAGAGAGTGGTGCGCATGTGCCACCCCTGGAGATCCCCTCCCCAGAGCCCAGCAGCCTGGTGGATTTTCCCCACCTTGTTTCTCAACCGGGTGTTTCGGGCAGCAACTTCCCCATTGAGCACATACTTCCTTCCCTCGGCTGCAGCTCTGGGACACAGCTGTCTGGAAAACCTGTGGCCTCCTCTGTCCGGCTCATCTGGGAACTGGAGCGGCTGGGCCTGTGCTTCACCCCCACAGTTCCCAGAGGTAGAGCCAGGGGCTGCTGCCCAAACCAGGCACTGGGGGAGAGAGCTGAGAACTGAGGCCCTCTGAGCAAGGCTCCAGAAACCCAGGAAATTGAAATCTCTACCCCACCATCTAGACTCCAAACAGCACCACCCCCTAAGGGTCTCAAGGCCAGTGTTAACCAAGGGACCCACAAATCTTTACTGAGCACCTACTGTGTGCCAGGCACCATTACATCACCTTGGTTTTACCTGACTCCAAACCTGTGAGGTGGGTATTATCATATAACCCCACTTTATAGATGGGGAAATCAAGGTTCTAAGGGGCTAAGTCATTTGTTCAGGCTCCTTACATTAAGATGCTCTATATCTCAGAGCCCTGAGGTATAGACATGGAGAACCCTTGGCATTCACCCTTTCAACATAGGGGTTTCAAGTGCTTGAGAGTGATCCCAAAGGGTGGGGATTTTCTGTCATTGGTAGCATTGCCGAGGCATGAATTTGAACCCTGCATAGGTAAGGCTGGTGGTGGGAGGGAGTCACTGACTTTGAGGCTTAAACGGAGTAAAGCAGGCTAAGCATTTCACCAGCACCCCGTGTGAAGGCATAGGGGCTATTAGGCTCTGGGGTCAGGTTACCCACCCCACCTCCATCCCTTTACCTCCTCAGCTGTTAGATGAGATACATAATCCTGACCTTAAAGGGTTCTTGTGAAGACTGCAATCACGTGTGTAAAGGTTCCAATGCTTCTGGCATATATAGGGGCTGTTAGGACAATGACGTTGATCTTGGCCTTTGCAAACAGTGACGTAATTCAGGGCTCAGTGGTAGGTTGTGAGGCCTGAATTGGTAGGAGCTCCAAGGGCAGACAGTGTGATCCTGGGGGGAAGGGTGGCCAGGAAGGTCCACGTCAGTGAGATGTGAAGGACAAGCAGGCAGGAGGCACCAGGTTGTGTGCTCAGGGCCTCTGGTCTTTGGGGTCACAGAGGCCTGAGTGCAAATGGCAGCTCTGCCACTTCCTGGTGGTGTGACCTTGTGCATGTTACTTCAGTGGGGCCTCACTTTCCTCATCTGTAAACTGGGGTGACATCACTGCCCATTTCCTAAGGTGTGTTGAGGAGGTTAAATGCAATAATACACCTGAAACCCCTGGTATACGCCTGGCACATGCAAAGAGCTTAATAAATGTCAGTAGTTACTGTTAGTTAACATCAGTGGTTACTATTATTTTCATGAGGGTTGGACCAGCACTTCAGGACATGAGTGGAGGTGATGGTTCCTCCATGGCCCCAGCAGTGATTCCCGGGCCCCAGCAGCCTTGGGAACTACTTGCTTCTCATCTCTGGCCTTCTCTGAGGGAGGATTCCTCTAGTCCCCAGGGAGGAGGTTTTTCTCCATCACTTCCCACCAGAATTGGACTAGGGGGAGTTAGACTCTGTGCCTCTCGGGATTTGGGGTCTGACTCATACCCTGACTCGCTTGTTTATCAACTGGAGATTGAGCCTACGCGCCCAAGCAAGGGCTAGACTGGGGAGGGGAATGGACAGTGATTAAAAACTGAGCGAGGTCCTGCCAAGAGGAGTTCACGGTCTAGGGCGCAAGGCAGACCAGACTGGCTGAGGTACAGGCTGTGATACCTGTGGCGGTCAGTCTTAGATTCACGGTATTTTCTGAGCAGCTGGCGCAGAATTCTCATCCTCCTCAACCAGGTTAACTTCTCTGGCATTCGAGCATTGGCAGTACCCTTTCTCTTACCTATGCTCATGTGCCTGCCCTTCCGGCGGGCCAAGATGTTTTTCCAGCATCAAGCCTGGGAATGGACTGTCACAGGCTTCCAGATGATCAGCCCATCTTTGATCAGCTTCCGGATCTGCTGACGGGAGTTGGCATTGGTAATTTCATTAGTCTCATTGGGGTCCAACCAGACCTTCTTTTTGCCACAGCGGAGGACACTGAAGCCAAGCCTTTTCTGAAGCCTGAGCATACTCATGCCTGCGGCCGCAGCAACAAAAGAGTGGACAAGGGGCTTCCCCGGTGGTGCAGTGGTTGAGAATCCGCCTGCCAATGCAGGGGACACAGGTTCGATCCCTGGTCCGGGAAGATCCCACATGCTGCAGAGCAACTAAGCTCGTGTGCCACAACTACTGAGCCTGCGCTCTAGAGCCCGTGAGAGACAACTACTGAGCCTGCATGCCACAACTACTGAAGCCCGCGCGCCTAGAGTCCGTGCTCCACAATGAGAGAAGCCACTGCAATGAGAAGCCCACGCACCGCAACGAAGAGTAGCCCCCGCTCGCCACTAGAGAACTAGAGAAAGCCCACGTGCAGCAACAAAAACCCAACACAGCCAAAAATAAATAAATAAATAAATAAAATTTTAAAAAAAGAGTGGACTGCCATTTTTTATTCCATTTTGCTTTCCCCGAACCATGTCCCAGACACCGAGCCTGCCCAAGGGGTGTGTGTGTGTGTGTGTGTGTGTGTGTGTGTGTGTGTGTGTGTGTGTGTAAATGACCTAAAGTTCCCCACCATACTAAAAAAAAATTAAAATGCTATTTATCCCTTACTGCCCCCTGCCCCAGAATAGAGAGCTCACTTGTCATGGTACTCAACTTCCTCAGACCTCATCAGAGACATGCTCAATTTCACATTTCCAAGGAGATTCTTGACCATTTATCCTCTGATAGACACCCAAAGGCTGAGTCCTCCCTTTCCCATTCCAGGTCCCAGGTCTGTGGGCAGATTGCTCATGGGCTCCATCCACTTCAGTCTTGAAGTGGCAAAGGGGAAACAATTTCAAGGGCATAAGCCATATTGCCCCCTGCTTCATGACACTGCTCTTCTAACCTATGAACTGAAGTTAGCTGTGAGGACCTGAATTGACCCAGGCTGCTCTAGTGCTTTTCCTGCCTCCGACATCTCTCTTCTGGTTCTGCCTACACCCTCTTCCCAGCAACCTTAGTCAAGGTTTGAGAAAGCCTGGTGTAGTAGAAAGAGCCCTATTGTCTTGAGTTCCAAGCTCTTCTTTGCCATTTAACAGCATGTGATTGTGGGAAAATCATTTACGATAAGCCCCAATTTTCCCTGTCTTTGAAATGGAAATAATAATAGGTGCCATGCCTGAAGGGTTAAGAAACTTAGTAATTGTGATTATAAAACAACACTCAGGACACCAAGTAAAATAGGCTATTTCATTAATTGCTAGTGAGTACAAAGTGGGAGCACAAAGTGTTCCTTTTTAAAAAAAATATTTTAATTTTATTGGAGTATAGTTGATTTACAATGTTGTGTACAAAGAGTTCTTTAACAGGTGAATGGTTAAACTGTGGTACATCCATATCATGAAATAAAAGAAACAAACTACTGTTACATTCAAAAACTTGGATGGATTTCCAGAGAATTATGCTGAGTGAAAAAATCCAATCCTAAAAAGTTACATAGTGTATGACTCCATTTTTTGAATGAAAAAATTTTAGAAGTGGAGGATAGGTTAGTGGTTGCCAAGGGTTAAGAAGGGAGTGACATAGGCGTAATTATAAAAGAGCAACATGAAGAATCCTTGTGGTGTTGGACCTGTTCAGTATCTTGACTGTAGACGCAGATGTAAGAATTTACACAAGCAACAAAATTGCATAGAACTTAATATACACACATACACAGGTAAAACTGGGGAAATATGACCAAGACTGGTGGATTGAACTAATGTCACTGTTCTGGTTGTGATGTCATACTATTGTTTCACAAAATGTTACCTCTGGGTAAAAGTGGGCAAAATGTACAAGGGATCTCTCTCTATTGTTTGTTACAACTGCATGTGAATCTACATTTACCTCAAATTTTTACAAAGGATATGATAGATTATTAATGTTTCTGCTGGGTTTAGGAGAAAGAAGGGGCTGCCCTTGTGTTTTCACTGCAGAATTCCAAAGTGGAAGATTAAAAAATATTACTCTCAAAAAAAAAAAAAAAAAAAGAATTGGACTAGGGGAGTGGTCGAGGCCTCCTGGACTGTGGCACTTGTGACAGCTCCACCTGCCCCTAGAAGGTCACTTAGAAAATAGGTCTGGAGACCCAGCTGGGAGGAGCTGGCTCCCCTACCCTGGCCTCAGCTCCGATGTCACTCTGCAGAGGCCCTCCCTGACCACTCTGTTGAAGTAGGCCTCAGGATCGCATCACCCTACTTTTCTGACTTCAAGGCACTTTTCAGGATGTGGAATTATCTTATCAACTTGGCTATTGGTTTACAGTCTACCTTTCCACCCTGGAGGAAAGCTTCTTGCGGCAGGGTCCTGGTCTGTATCTTAGAGACCAGTTTGATGCGTAGCTCTCAACAGGTACTCAGTAAACATTTGCTGGATGAATGGACCACAGAGGCAGAAGGTGTGTCTTGGTGGAGGCACAAGAAGACCACTGGACACAGAGGCGAAGGCCTGAGTCCCAAGCCCAGCTCTGCCCCCACCAGCTGTGTGACCCTGGGCTCCAGTCTCCCCATATGTACCATGAAGTCTTTGAGGAGAGGGGCTCCAAGTCCCTTTGGTTTCTGACATTCTGTGCCTCTGAGAGGTCCACAGAGCAGCAACTCTAGGAAGCCTCATTGGCTCCCAGGTAACAGGGAGTCCCCATGACAAATGCAGCCGGGTCTATTTTGAAATATGTTCTTGAACTGTCTGTGTCTGGGCTTTGAGTGACTTAGCCCAGAGAATTCTACCTTCCCTCGGGGCCACCACCATTAATAAGTGACCTGGGGCACCGACCACAAGCACATGCACATGCACAAACTGATTTGCAAGGCAGAAATAGAGACACAGATGTAGAGAACAAACGTATGGACACCAAGGGGGGAAAGTGGCGGGCGGTGGGTGGTGGTGGGATGAATTGGGAGATTGGGATTGACATGTATACACTAATATGTATAAAATGGATAACTAATAAGAACCTGCTCTATAAAAAATAAATAAAATAAACAAACAAAAAAAACCATACACACAGACACACTCACTATCACACCTGCTTGTACACACTCACATATACTTGCTCACATGTTCACACCACACGACACAGGTGAACACTCACACATGTGTACTCACATGTTCTCAGATACACACACAGATGCTTACACAATCACACATACACTCTGGTATGAACACATACAGGCAGTCACACACATTTGCACTCCTACACGCTCATACTCATTTGTACACTGTCATATGCACTCACTTGCACTCGCCTACACTTGCATGTAGACTCGCAATGCTTACATACTCATGTACGTGCTTGCACGTGCTCACAGACTTTGCCTGATACACAAGTGCACTCAGACACTCAACCTGCATCCACACACTCACATATACACTCACACACATTCACACATACCCACTCCCATACCCACGTTTACTATCACACATGCTCAGTCATGCTTAAAGTCAGTCACGCACACATGCACACACTCACACACATGCACACACTCACACACATGCACACACTCACACATGCACACACTCACACACATGCACGCACACACACACATGCACACATACCATTCTGTTGTACAAGCCCAACCCCCACCCATCTGCAGCTTGCCCCTCCAGAACCGCCCAGGCCTGGCCCCATCTGATGGCTGCTCTCTGCTCTCTTTTCCCTCTTGGTTCGACTTATTTTTCTTAGCCACAATGAGCATATTTGGAGAAGGATCTATTTTCACCCTATCTGGAAACGTACTTCCTTTCAGCCATGAGCTCGGCAGACCAGTGAGAAGGCGCCTGGCTGCCGTGGCACGGGCTGGGAGGGGTGAGGAGAAGCCGGGATGGAGACCAGAAAGTCCCAGAGACCAGACAGCTTCCTAGGATGGGGCTGCTGCAACCCCTCCTGGGGCTGCTGCCTCTGAAATTCTTTTTTGGGTACCCCTGAAATCAGGACAGCTCCTTCCCATAGAGGTAGCTGTGACTGGGAGAGTCTGGCTTGCCCCTGTGCTCCTTTCATATGACGTGGGGGTTCCACTGGCTCCTTATCACCTCTCTTTTCTAGGAGGAGTCGAGCATTTGTAGATCCTCTCGTCCCTCTCATCCCAGATAACAAAAAAGTAACATACGTTATATTGAGTGAACATTTCCTCTCCCCCAACCTGTGTAAACCCCTTTGCATGCATCATTTCATTTCAGCTTCAGAAGCACCTCAAGAGATTGTGTTGTTAGTCTCCCATTTCACAGATGAGAAAACTGAGGCTCAGAGACATCAAGGGACATGCCTAAAGCACACAGCCGTGTGGGGCAGAGTAGGCCCCTCTGTCTTCCTATTGCTCAGGCTCCAGCAGCCTCACTATCCCTAGCATTCACCCTGCAGAGCTGCCTGGAGATGACCAGGGACTGTGTGGGAACCCTGGCTGGGTGGCCATGGGTTTAAATTGGGATTCCCTGAGGGTGCTTACCCAGAGGGTGCCTCCTCTGTTGGTGACCTGGGTGGCTGCCACATATCAGTCACACCAGTGTCAGGTGTGGCAGGGTAGCCTGTGGGCAAGGCAGGCCCCTGGGAGGGTGCATGGCACAGACAGCCTCTGAAACCCGAGGCCCTTGTCCAGTCTGTGCCTCCTCCCCTCTTGGATCAGAGTCCCTTCTATCACACACATGCTCCAGTGTGACAGCCCTGGTAGGCAGAGCAAGGCAAGTCTTCATGTCCCAAGCAGAGTCCATGGCTCTGTGTGCCCCTTCCCATCCCAGTAAGTCAGCACACAGGAGGTGCTCAGTAAATGTTAGCTAAAATAAAAAGAATTTTTAAATGGCAAAGGATTTGAAGAGACATGTCTCCAAAAAAGATATACAAATAGCCAATAAGCACATGAAAAGATGCTCAACATCATTAGTCATTACGGAAATGCAAATCAAAACCACAATGAGATATCACTTCACACCCGTGAGGATGACTGTGATCAAAAACATGGACAATAATATGTATTGGTGAGGATGTGGGGATATTGGAACCCTCATACACTGCCAGTGGGAATGTAAAATACTACAGCCACAGTGGAAAACAGGGTTACCACAAGACCCCAGCAATCCCACTCCTAGGTACATAACCAAGAGAACTGAAAACATGTCCACACAAATATCTGTACACGAATGTTCATAGCAGCATTACTCATAATAACCAAAAAGTGGAAACAACTCAAATGTTCATCAGCTAATGAATGGATAAACAAAATGTGATATACCCATAAAATGGAATATTATTCAGCCATAAAAAGGAATGAAGCAATGATACCTGCGACAACATGGATGACTCTACAAAACACTAATGCTAAGTGAAAGATTCTGGGTGCAAAATACCCCATTCTATATGATTCCATTTATAGGAAACGTCCAGAATAGGCAAATACAAAGAGACACAAAGTAGATGGGTCATTGCCAGGAGCTGAGGAGAAGGGGAAAAGGGGAGTGTCTGCTAATGAGTATGGAGTTTCTTTTGGGAGTGATGAAAATATTCTGGAATTAGATAGTGGTGATGGTTGGAGAACGCCCTCCAAGCGTGAATATGCTAACACCCACTGAATCGTACACCTTATTTTTTATTTTTATTTTTTAATATTATGATGTTGTATTTTGTTATTATTTTTTAAATTTGTATTGAAATAGAGTTGATTTACAATTAAATTGTACACTTTAAAAGGGGTGAATTTTATGGTACAGAATTATGAAAATAAGTTATTTATTTTAAATTTTATTTATTTATTTATTTTCGGCTGTGTTGGGTCTTCGTTTCTGTGCGAGGACTTTCTCTAGTTGCGGCAAGTGGGGGCCACTCTTCATCACGGTGCGCGGGCCTCTCACTATCGCGGCCTCTCTTGTTGCAGAGCACAGGCTCCAGACGCGCAGGCTCAGCAATTGTGGCTCACGGGCCTAGTCGCTCCATGGCATGTGGAATCTTCCCAGACCAGGGCTCAAACCCGTGTGCCCTGCATTGGCAGGCAGATTCTCAACCACTGCGCCACCAGGGAAGCCCAAGTTATATATTTTAAAACATTTAAATGAGCCTGGGACTTCCCTGGCAGTTCAGTGGTCAAGACTCCGTGCTTCCACTGAAGGGGGCATGGGTTCAATCCCTGGTTGGGGAACTAAGATCTCACATGCTGTGCGACATGGCCACCCCCAAAAAAATTAATTAAAAAAAAAATGAGTGTAAGAAAAAAAAAAGTCAGAATAATCTCTATGTGGGTGGAGGATGGAGGTCCAAATATTAAATGATTTTCCAAGGTCACAGGGAGAAACGATGTCAGCTCTATTGAAGCAAATACAATGAAAATAACACTAATAGCTCCTATTTGTTGAGCATGCTCAGTCTATGTGCCTGGCAGTATGGAAGCCTCTGCATGCATTGTCTCATTTAACTCTCACCATAACCCATGTGGCAGGTATTATTATTATCCCCATTTTACAGATGAGGAAACAGAGGCTTGGAGAAACGAAGTGTCTTACCTAAAAGACACTTGAACTTAGATTAGTCCATCTCCAAATGGTTGAGGAAAATGATTCTGTGAGACCTATTTTTTAAAAAATTGTTATTGCCTGTTTTGGTTTTTACAAGACACTTGCGTCCTCAATGCAAGAAAAAAGACACAAATGCAAGTTGGTGGTGCTGCTGCTGCTAGCAGGCTGTCAGGTCCAGGAAGGGCCTGCCCTGGTACCCGACTCCACTCTGGTCCCCAGGCTCGACCCCCACCTTCTTCATGAGCAGGTCCCGGCAAGTAGCCTTCGAGAAAACAGGCCCAGGAGAGCCTGGGGGCAACTCTCCATGCTGGACTGTTGTTCCATAGGGCAGCAAACACACCATGTGCTCAGGCTAGCGGCCTCCACTGGCTCTGGCCCAAATTCTTTGGGGTTTTGGATAAACAAAGTCTGCCCCATTTCACCTCTATGTGACCTTTCTACGTGTGTAGCCCTGGGTCCCAAGAGCCAGGCCCCAGGGACAGCCCCTTCCTACCTAGCATGTGAGAAGAAGCCCTGGGTGTTTATGCCAGGTCCAGGCCAGGGGCGGGAATGTGCCAGGGGTGGGAATGTGCCAGGGGCGTTTCCTCCCTGGGAGCTTTGTGAATTGCTGAGAAGCAGCTTGCAGAAAATGGTAAACGGGGGCCTTTGAGGTCTGAGCTCAATCCCAGCTCTGCTACCTATTGGCTGGGTAACCCTGAGCAAGTCACTTTACTTTTCTAAACTTCAGTTTCTTCATCTGTAAAATGGGGATAATAACTCAGATGATTATTATATAACTATTATAAGCCCACCATGTAAAATTTTGTTTTAAATAAATTTATTTATTTATTTATTTATTTTTGGCTGCATTGGATCTTCATTGATGCATGCGGGCTTTCTCTAGTTGCGGCGAGCCGGGGCTACTCTGCACTGCAGTGCGTGGGCTTCTCATTGCAGTGGCTTCTCTTGCTGGGGAGCACGGGCTCCAGGTGTGCGGGCTTCAGTAGTTGTGGCACGTGGGCTCTAGAGCGCAGGCTCAGTAGTTGTGGCGCACAGGCTTAGCTGCTCCGCGGCATGTGGGATCTTCCCGGACCAGGGCTCGAACCCGTGTCCCTTGCATTCGCAGGCAGTTTCTTAACCACTTTGCCACCAGGGAAGTCCCCCCACCATGTAAGATTGATGAGAGGGTTAATTGAGGTGATGCATGAAAAGTGGAGGCCTGACTCACAATGTTAACCATTTTTACACTTATGGGGGCCATGGACCCAGAATCAGAAAGTCCAGAGGCTGACTCCCTGAGGCAGCCTACATATGTGTATACCTGCGTGCACACACACCTTCATGTCCCCACACGTTCACTGGCTGCGTGCACTGCACGTGATCTTACATTCACATTTTCACATCCGTGCTCATACATAAGCTCACAAGCATGTATGCATTCATGTGTGTGCGCACATACTCCCACACACAGACTTTGTCTGTCTGAAGGCAGATCCTGGCAAATAGACCTGCACACACATACAGATGCACGCTCACCTCCCCCCATGCATGTGAACACATGTGCCTGAATTTGTATTCATTCACACATGCTTGTCCACATCCATGAACTTGCTGTTCTTCTCAGGGCTACCAGCCCGGCACTGGCCACAGACCAGTGGGGGAGGACCTCCTGCACTCCAGGGCAGTCAAAGGCACTTCCTGGGTCCTCCAATGGGCTCGGCAAGTTTCCTCCTCTGTGTTCTCTCTGCCTGCGTGTCCCTCTGTCTGACCAAGCCCTCTCTCCCTTCAAGGTGCAGCTCAAAAACGGTCCCTGCGGGAAAGCTTCCCTGATGCCCCCGCCAGAGAGCTCTGACCCCGACCCTGAGCTTCCCTTGCCTGTTTTTTTCCACCTCAGCCTGCCTGGTATCACAGTCGTGTTCTCTTGGAGAGGGACCCTGAGCTCTGAGAGGGCAGCGATTGTGACTCATTCACCCTTACCTTCCCTCCTAATGCCCAGCACAGGGTGGTGGCTCTGGAATAGACATTGTGTTGATATGAACTAGGCTGATGAGTGGACATTGCAGTATCTCTGCACAAATCAAAGCCCACAGGAGCCAGCAAGGCCAGGGCCCTGTGGCTGCTCACCCCCAACCCCTGGGCAGACCCTGGGACCCAGGGGCTGCACTGTGCACCCTTCCTGATACAAAATTTCCCCAAGGCCCTCGCGCAGGCACCGCCTCCAGTCCCTGCTGCCCTGACCACTGAACTGTGGCCCAATCCTGAGAGCAAGACCCCTTGATGGCTGGATGGGCCTGGGGGCAGATCTCAGGACTCAGTTTGCTTGCTTTAAGCAGACAGAATTTCCCAGCCCACTGAAAGAGGTAGATTTTCCAAGGTGCCTGAAGATCTGCCCTCAGGCTGTCCTTCTCAGAGCTTGGTCCACTCTATCAGAACCACCCAGAGTGCAGGTTAATGCATATTCCTAGGCCCACCCCAGCCTTCCTAAATCAGAACTGCTGAAGTGGAGCCAAAAAATCAGCACTAACAATAAACAACCTGGTTTAGTCCTGGTTAAGGGTCTGAGAGTCACACTGCCTTGTGCAAATTCTGGCACCGTCATTTACTAGCCCTTAGGCAAGTCCCTTAACCCGCTAAGCCTCAGTCTCCTGGTCTGTAAAATGGGGATAATAATGGTGCCTACGTTGTGGGGCTGCTGTGGGAGTAAAATGAGATCATGAAAGTGAAGCGTGCAGCATAGTGCCTACACGGGCTCAGCAAATGTGGACTACTAGTAGCACAGCCAAATTCTCATGCCCGGGGACTTGTGAGTGAGGGACAGAGTCTTGAGTTTCTCTTGCAGGGGGGCATTGGTGGAGGTCCTCTGGGCAGCAGGCAGCCTTGGCAGGGCAGAGCTAGTGGCTGGTGTATAGGACCATGCCCAGCTCTTCTGCCTCCTCCCAGCTGAGGTCCAAGGTCCTGCTTCCCATATCTTCCATCCTGCCTCCCCACCCGCCAGCCACCTCCCTCCCTGCCCTGCTGCCCCAGGAGTCTAACTGGCTTGGCAACAGCCCTGGCACTCCCTCCAGCTTTGTAATAAAATAGCCAGCTCAGGTCAGCTTTCCCTGGCAGGGAGGCTACCTGCCATGGAGAGCAGGGGGCGAGGAGGGCAGGGAAGCCCAGAGAAACAGCTCCTTCAATGACCACCAGTGATAGTCTAGTGTTCTCCCAGGGGTCACTTGCTCTCCAAACCAGGCAACCCCCAGGAAAGAACTCTTCTTATCATCATTATCATCATTAATCATTTTGTGTCTTGCCATGGGCTAATAAAACTCTTCCACCATTAAAATATTTTTTAAACTGAACTTAAAATTTCATTTATGTATGCATTCATTCATTCAATATTGAAATGCCCACTGCTTGTCAGGCACCGGGGTTCAATGGTGATCACCAGGATTGGCAAACTTTTTCTTTAAAAGGCCAGATAGTAAATATTTTCAGTTTTTCAGGCCAAACTATTCTGCTGTTCTAGTAAGACAGTAGCTATAGACAACAAGTAAACAAATGGATGGATGTGGTTGTGTTCCAATAAAACTTTATTTGTGGGGAGGGGCAAGATAGGGGTGGAGATTAAGAGGTACAAACTACTATGTATAAAATAAATAAGCTACAAGGATATATTAGAAAACAGGGAATATAGCCAATATTTTATAATAATTGTAAGTGGAATATAACCTTTAAAAATTGTGAATCACTATGTTGTACACCTGAAATTTACATAATGTCGTACATCAACAACTGTACTTCAATTTAAAAAAATAATAATTTGAAAATACAGTGGAAATGTACAATATGATTCCAATTTTTTTTATTTTATAAAATTTATTTATTTAATTTATTTATTTTTGGCTGTGTTGGGTCTTTGCTGCGCACAGGCTTTCTCTAGTTGCGGTGAGTGGGGGCTACTCTCCACTGCAGTGCGCAGGCTTCTCATTGCGGAGGCTTCTCTTGTTGTGGAGCATGGGCTCTAGGTGTGCGGGTCTCCGTAGTTGTGGCACGAGGGCTCAGTAGTTGTGGCACATGGGCTCAGTTGCTCCATGGCATGTGGGATCTTCCTGGACCAGGGCTCGAACCCATGTCCCCTGCATTGGCAGGTAGATTCTTAATCACTGCACCACCAGGGAAGCCCCGATTCCAATTTTCTAATTAAAAAAACCTTTACTGTGGACCCTGAAATCTGAATTTCATGTAATTTTCATGTGTCATGAAATAGTCTTCTTTTGATTTTTTTCCCAAACTTTTAAAATTATAAAAATTATCCTTAGCTTACAGGTGGTTTAAAACAGGCAATAGCCAGTGGGTCACAGCTCACCAGCCCTGTGCTTAGCCCTCCACACAGGAGTGTGGCACACAGGAGTGTGCCAGGCCCTGTTGGTGCCAATACCTCTAACAGAGGCAAGGCCTTTGGAGAGGCTCAGCACAGAGGCAGGGGACAACTTCAAGCCCACTGCAGTTCAACCTCTGCAGCTCTCCCAGAGTCCTCATCTGTAATACCTACCTCATGAGTTGTTGAGAGGATGAAGGGGTTAGTACATGCATGTGCAGTGCTCACACGAGCACCTGACATGGAGTCAGTGGTCGGTGCTCACTGATTCTCATTACCGTTCCTTCTGTCCCACACACCCGTGCACCCAGCACGGCTCTGGGCACAAAGTGTCTGCTCAATCTCTCCTTGCTAAATCCTACCCTCCAGAATGAGAGAAAAGGGCCCCTAACTCCCTGCCCAGAAGCCCCTTGGGGTCTGAACCCTGGACTCCAGGGAGGCTTTGCACCTTGGACTTAGCTTGGAGCATTTCCCTTTGGCTTCTTTGCCCCCAGTGAAATGATTCCCTAGTCACTCCCAGACCAGCCCACCTGGATGCCTAGGGTTAGAGTATGTTGACGTGAAGAGCTCTTGGGGACTTCCCTGGTGGTCCAGTGGTTAAGACTCCGTGATTCCAATGCGGGAGCGTGGGTTCGATCCCTGGTCGGGAAACTAAGATCCCACATGCCGTGCAGAACAGACAAAAAAAAAGAGCTCTTGGCTGTTTGCACTCCAAGGAGGAGCTGTGGAGGAGGCAGCTGCTTGGCCGGGGAAAGAGGGAGCCAGATCCCACCTCACCTGCCAAGGTCCATGGGGGTGGGCAGGCAGCCCAGGTCAAGGCCTTGGGCATCTCGGCCCACAGGCTGAATACCTCGACCCTCCAGCATTTTGCTCTCCTCTCCAAGTGGTTGCCTAATTTGCTTTGCCTTCCGGAACAGCACCCCTCCCTCCCCGTCTAAAAGCCTCTATTACCTTATCTTATTTCATTCTTTCATAGCACTTATCACTATGTGAATTTTTATTGTTTATTTACTAGGGTTTTTTTTTTTTTTTCGATCTTCCTTCCACTAGAATTTAAGCTCCTGAAGGGCCAGACTTTTGTCTACTATAATCCTTATGATTGCCATCACAGGGCAGATAATATCCCCTATTTAATAGCTGAGCATATAGCGGTCACCAGATTAGTGAGTAGCAGAATGAGGATTCAGGGTCAGGTCTGTCTGACAGTCAAAAGCTTACATTCTGAGCCCCTGCCATAATACAGAATTTGATTAATCTGGCAAGATGGGAGTGGGGGACATGCATAGGCCTTGAACCCCATAGTCTGTTTCCAGCAGTAGTAGCAGCAATAATAGGTCAGGAAGCATTCACGGGTGTCCTGGGGACTTTCTCTGCCACTGCTGCAGGAGGCAAAGCCAAATGGACTTCATTCCTGCCTTATTGGAACTCATGGGATGTTTAGACATAGCCTAGTCTCTTCACTGCAAAGCAGACTGTGCTAAGAGCTATAAAGGGTTACAAAGTGCTTTACAGGTGCTGTCTTTTTTTTTTTTTAATAAATTTATTTATTTGTTTTTATTTTTGGTTGTGTTGGGTCTTCGTTGCTGTGCGCAGGCTTTCTCTAGTTGCGGCGAGCGGGGGCTACTCTTCGTTGCGGTGCGCGGGCCTCTCACTGTCGTGGCTTCTCTTGTTGCAGAGCACAGGTTCCAGGTGCGCGGGCTTCAGTAGTTGTGGCAGGCGGGCTCAGTAGTTGTGGCTTAGTTGCTCTACAGCATGTGAGATCCTCCCAGGCCAGGGATCAAACCCGTGTACCCTGCATTGGCAGGTGGATTCCTAACCACTGCACCACCAGGGAAGCCCTACAGACGCTGCCTTTATCTGCTTAGGCTGCCGTAATAGAATACCATAGGCTGGGTGGCTTAAACAACAGGAATTTATTTCTTGCAGTCCTGAAGGCTGGGAAGTCCAAGATAAAGTGGCCGATTCAGTTCTTAGTGAGAGCCCTCTTCCTGGTTTGCAGCCAGCTGCCTTCTTGCTGTATCCTCACATGGCAGGGAGAGAGTTCATCTCTCTGGTCTCTTCTTGTAAGGTCACTAACCCCATTCTTGAGGGCTCCACTCTCGTGACCTAATTACCTCCCAAAGGTCCCACCTCCAATTACCACCACATTGGAAATTAGGGCTTCAACATACGAATTTGGGGAGGACACAAACATTCAGTCTTTAGCAGGTGCTGTTATACTCACAAGTCAGAACACTGGGGCCTGGGAGGGTAGGCAGTGCCATTTGGAAAGGAAGGCACTTTGGGCAGAGTTGGCAGCAGAGCAAAGGCCAATTTGGGCCTGTTTGAGGAAATGTAAGGGATCCAAATGGCGAGAGCCTAGAATGTGTTGTGAAAGGGCAGTGAGAGTGTGAAAGGTGGTTGAAAGGTAGGTTGGGGTCAAATCACCGAGTGCCTAAAAGAGATAGATGGAGCTTCCTATGGCCCGCATAGTAGATGATAGGAGCATGGACAGAACAACAGCCGACTGTGTCGGGCACTTTACATTTTATGAAGCACTTTCCTACCATTCTTCTGCTCTGTCCTCACAATTGGTGGCATGCAGACAAGTGAGGCAAGTTTAGGATCAGGAGCCTGGGGTCCACTCCACCCAGGCACAAGTTATGTATATATGAACAAGTCACTTCACGTCTCCACGTCTCACCTTACTCACCTCTGACAACAGGTCCCAATTTTCAACGCTTGAGAAAGGATTACACAAAACCACGCATATGAAGATGCTGCATTCAACTTTTGGTCCTCAGTTCTTTCGTTGTAAAATTGGGACAATCCTGTCTACTGTAATTCAGGGGACAGTGTCCGTGATTTTGTAAGCAAAGGTCAAATGGCAAAAATCTTATTACGGAGGCCAGTGAATAGTTTGTTCCTTTTGACAGATGAGGTCAGGGAAGTTAGTGTTTCTTGGTTGGTGGGCTGGGAGCCTCAGAGAAGGGGCTTTGGCTACTTTAACAGCGCCTCTTAGTATGGTCACAGTATTTAACTTATTTGGAACAGGGAGGCATACGCACAGAAACCACACGTTCTCTCAAACGGCAGAGGCGATGCGGCGCAACCACGCTGACTCATCCGAACCCGGTCCACTTAAAGGGCCAGATCTTCCCGTGCCCCGCCTCCGCCGTACAAAATCGCCAATCAGCGAACGAGCCGCTTCGTGACGCTATCTTCTTGCGACAAAGCCGGCCGTCTGAGGCGTTTACTGGTGATGGACCCCGGGCGCTGAGGCTATGCGCCCCCGGGAGGTGCTGGGCCAGGCGGCCCGGCTGGCCTCCTCTGGTCTCCTCCTGCAGGTACTCTGCCGGGCCGGCACCACCTCGTTCCGCAGCCGGGATTCACGGGGAGGTGGCCCTGGGGCCCTTGAGAGCCCATCCCGGGGCAGACCCAGCCCTGGCGTGAACCCCGCTACTACGGAGGGGTTCCGCGAGAGGCGGTGGCGGCGGCGGCGGCCGAGAGGGGACACCTGGACCCGGAGCTGGGAGCCTGCGTTCAGAATCCTGGCTGGGAGACTGCAAACAAACCACTTTCCTCTTGAGCATTATCTATCCCATATGGCAGTAGGGGAGGGTTAGATCAGGTGGCAGGGGTGCCTCTGGTGCTCTAGAATCTCATATTTTTTTAAGGCAAGGGTTTATTTTTTCCATGTCCCACTCCTTACCCTCAAACACTTTTTTTTTTTTAATTTATTATTTTTATTTATGGCTGTGTTGGGTCTTCGTTTCTGTGCGAGGGCTTTCTCTAGTTGTGGCAAGCGGGGGCCGCTCCTCATCGCCGTGCGCGGGCCTCTCACTATCGCGGCCTCTCTTGTTTCGGAGCACAGGCTCCAGACGCGCAGGCTCAGTAGTTGTGGCTCACGGGCCCAGTTGCTCCGCGCCATGTGGGATCTTCCCAGACCAGGGCTCGAACCCGTGTCCCCTGCATTGGCAGGCAGACTCTCAACCACTACGCCACCAGGGAAGCCCCCTCAAACACTTTTTTCAAACTCTGACTCCCACTGAGTTCAGAGAGACAATATGGCATGGCGAAGAACAGGGACCTGGGCTCAGACAGGCCTGGACTGGAATCTTGGTTCTACCATGTCCTTGTTGCATGACCCAGGACAAGTGACTTCACCTGCTAAGCCTCAGCTCCTCCTCAGAAAATGGGGGTAATAATAGTACCTAGCTCATAAGGTTGCTGTGAGGCTAGGTTGGGGTTATTCAGATAATTGCACTTAACAGTAGTATGCTCTGACTCTTAGCATGCACTCTTCCTTAAGGCAGTGTGACCTTGGACAAGTCACTTTCCCTTCTTGGCCCTAATTTTCACGTCAGATATGGTGCATGCCAGTTGATCCAAATGGTATTGTAAAGATTCTTTTAACCCTAGAACCTGGTCATTCTAAGTCATGTGGCTCAGTTTCTCTATGTCTCACTCTCGACCCATTCAATCCTTCCTCACAAAAGTCCTGAGTCTACCTTTCCCCTTGTTTTAGAGAGGCAGCATTTCACATAGAGGTTAGGAGAAAGCACCAGGCAGACTAGGGCTCAAGTTTGGGCCTTGCCACTTGCTAGATGCCTGCACTTGGGGAAAATCTCTTGACTTCTACAATCATCAGTTTCCTCATCTTAAATGAGAACAATAATGCAACCTCATAATGTCATTAGGGAGATTAGATGGAATGCCTAAGTGCCTGGCATATTATAAGTACTTAATAAATGTTAGCTAGTTTTATTATGGTAATATGAATTTTTAAAATGGTCACTGTAGGGGTGAAATGAGCCAGTCTATGTAAGGCATGTAGAAGAATTCCTTGCACAAGATATGCACTTAATAAACATTAGCTAGTAATCTAACCCTAAATTAGGTGAACCCTAAGTTACCTAGTTGTTTTTTTTTCTATTTCACAACATTAATAACTGTTTGAATTCAGTGCTTTAGCCACAGTGTTGATTGTTCAACCTTTGATGATACCTTACTACTGAGATTAGCTTCATTAAAAGAAAACAAGTCATAGCAGAAAACACACTAGACTAGGAGTCGGGTGGCCTTACCCATAAGGTCAAGCTGGGTCATTTGCTTGCCATGTGGGCAAATCCCTTTGCTCCGAGTTTACTTGCTTCCCTCCCGTGCATTCACCCAGTTGCTTTTAGGGGTCAGGTAATTAACAGATGTGAAAGGGCTTTTGTTTTTTTTAAACTGTTAAGTCCTTTACAAATGTTGCTAATAAGGGCCACTATACCGAGCAAATACTGGGGAGTGTGAGCAACCTCATAGCTTCATTAGCTCAAACCTTTATTCAAACCAATTAGGAGATATGGATATAGCTTAAGACATTAAGTTTCTTAGTGATAACTTTGAAGTTAACATAAATGTGTGCATGTGGGTTTTTTTTTTAAATAGCTACAATCTTTAGGTTTCTTGGAGTGTTTTAATTCAGTCTTGTGTGTTTTCTCAAATTACAATGCAGACACTTGAGGTAGCTTTGCAATTACATTGTGTTCTGAAAGAATTTAAGAGCTTATTCTCTGTAACTCTGAGCCAGCCATAGTGTATTAATGCCTTTCATTTGTATGCATTTTTCAAAAATGCTTTCACTTCCACGATGTCTTTTGATCCTTGTCATCAACTCTCTGTGATAGGTAGCCTCACTTGACAGGGATGAAAATTGAGGCTTACAGAAATTAGAAGATGATGGGTTTAGCTAAATGGTGAGTTGAGACTCTCAGCTGAGTACTTTTTCCATTAAGAGCTGCATGAATTGGTTTCAAATCTCTAAAATTGAATACAGAATTTGGTGTCTATGTATGTACCCGCATGTTTCTAAGGAGAAGCTACCAAGCTTTCATCAGACTTTCAAAAGATCACCTTTGACTCCATAAAGGTTAACACTGTGATACCTTGGCTTTGGAGACCTTGCTGCTCTGTGACACTTCAGGGACAGTGTTAGACTGCAATCTCCCTTTTTGGTCATACCTTCCCCCGGAGATTTTCAGACCACTGTGGTCCATTGGCATAGTTTGAATTTTCCAGATTGCAGCTGTTCATGTGTAACTCTGAGAGTGCTTGACGCAGAAGTGATCTGTCATTTGCTCTGGAGTGCCCTTGAGTTATATCTGTGTTGCTGCCAAGATGCAGAGGGGGTGTCACTTAGTGAGGCTTGCACCCCAGCCATCATCCCCATTTGGCAACCTCACTTAATTGCAACCTGTTTTTCTCTGTCTCATGGGAAGAATTCTTTGTTCAGGTGGTTTTCTTGAATTCACAGGCTTGAAAGTCTCAGGATATATCCTTTTCAAATGGCAATAGCTGGACTCTGTTTTCCTTTCCCCTCTATTGTATAATCTTATTGTAGTTTTTTGAAAGGTATTTCAGTTCCTCTCTGGAAAGTGGCAAATATTCAGTAAATAAACATAGCCTTTTCTGTTTTCTAATTGAGAAACCGAAGTTCAAAGAGATTTAACGTCATTGTTGGATCCTTAGATATTACTAGGCAAAGAAGGAGAAATTAGATTCCGTGATTCCTGGTAAATCTGCTATATTCTGCAGACTCCCACTTGCTAAGCGTGTGCTCTTTCTAAACAGGCTGGAGGGAAGGTCAGTGTGAAGCACTAACTAGAATTCCCTTTCTGCTCCCTAGAGTGCCTGACTGAACTTGAAGAAATTCAGTGAATCTGTCAGGGCCTCCCTCTTCTCATCAGTAAATTAGGGAGACTTCCACACGCCTTCTTGGGTTCTTTGACCATTGCACGAGAGTGCCGAGAGACCCCAAGGAATGAGATTTCAGAAGCAATGCAGACAGGTTGAGCATTTTAAAGAGAATCTCTCTGGCAAAGCTGCTGTATGTCGTTACATTAAGAAGAGCAGCCATCTTGTGTTCATTTCAGCAAAGTAAACCTTCCCAATATAATTTATTCTTATGTATTTTTTTTCTTTTTCTGTAGGTGTTGTTTCGATTGATCACCTTTGTCTTAAATGCATTTATTCTTCGCTTCCTGTCAAAGGAAATCGTTGGCATAGTGAATGTCAGGTAAGAAAGGGTGTACCCTGGCATTGTCCACAATTCACATCCCTAGTCCGGTTTTCTTCAAACTGTGTACCTGTGTGTCACCCTTGGATTTTAGAAGCATGGACCTTTACCAGAAGCAGAGTGTTTCAGCAGTGGGCTGAAGAGAAGCGTTAGGCGATGTTGCTTTTAATGGACCCATGGTGTGTTTTCCATTAGCAGCCTCCAAATACACATTTCTCTGCCCACTCTTCCGCTGTGCCTTAGAACCCAGGAGAGGAGTGGGAGTAATTCACTGCAAACTCCAACTCAGGTATAATCCTGTGTTCTCGTCCTGCTGGTAGCAAAGGAAGCAGGAATTCTGCAGATCGTGAGGATGTGCTTTGTAATTACAGGGCTGGAACAGCCACCTTCCTTCCCTCCTCAGTGAATTTTATAATTGGAAAGTGGCAGTGGGATGAGAGCTGAGTCCTTGTCATTAGTTCCTTGGAGGCTCTTAGAAAGCCAACTTGCTTTGTCTTTTAGACTCTGTTTCTTCTACTCTCCTCCTGTCTGTTCAAGGACACCCACACATATTCTGTCTTCACAAATGACACAAAAGTATATGAAGTGATGTGAGTGCTCAGTATAGCTCAGCTTCCCAGGTGTGTCTTCATGTCCTAGTAAACAAGACATTATGTTCCAGACAGCATTTCACATCTAATATTTACCGAACATATGCTCTTGGCTCTGTTCTCAGAGCTTAGAGAAGGGTCTCAAACTTTGATGGGCAAAGGAATCATCTGGAGAGCTTTGCAATTGGTAGGACTGAGGAGGTGCCCGGGAATCTGCACTTTGACAAGTTTTTCAAATGATTTTGAAATAGGGACCATACTTTAAGAAATGCTCTTTTTGGGACTTCCCTGGTGGCACAGTGGTTAAGAATTCGCCTGCCAATGCAGGGGACACAGGTTCGATCCCTGGTCCGGGAAGATCCCACGTGCCACGGAGCAACAAAGCCCATGCGCCACAACTACTGAGCCTGCACTCTAGAGCCTGCAAGCCACAACTACTGAGCCTGCGTGCCACAACTACTGAAGCCCGCCTGCCCTAGAGCCTGTGCTCCACAGCAAGAGAAGCCCCTGCAATGAGAAGCCCGCGCACCACAACGAAGAGTAGCCCCTGCTCGCCACAACTAGAGAAAACCTGCACGCAGCAACGAAGACCCAACGCAGGCAAAAATAAATAAATAAATAAATTTATTTAAAAAAATAAGAAATGCTCTTGTAACAGCAGGAAGGAAGAGGGCCAAGGCCTCTTAGGTACTCAGACTTTAAAGCAGTTTGGGCCTCTCCCCACTGGCTTCCCCCAGATTTGCAGATCCCTGCATTGACAGCCCTTGTCTGGCCTGTCCACTTGCTTAAGGTATAGTTCAGTCTCATTGGGACAGAAGCACTGGGTCACAGAATGGTCCCTGGACAACCTCAGGTACCTTAGCCCTGGGCCATCCTCCTTCTGGCTTCATCCAATCAGCTGCCTGTTGAGGAAGGGGAACTGTAGCTACTCTTTGCTAAGGTGCAGGAGGGTCCACCTAGGTAAGCCCGCCAGGGGGAACGTGGGCAAGCCTTGCCCATCTGGGTTGCAGCAGCCCCAGTAGTGGTTGCCAGCCTCATTGCCTGTGTTGAGATTCTCCACTCAATAGAGCCTTAGCTTCTTTCATAAGGGTCATTAGGTCACCAGTCTCAGGGTGGCCAAGAGGCCCTCTTGCTGTGTGGGGTCATATCTTGTCCTTTTTTCCTCCTTATGGTCAGAGCCACATCTCTGTATAGACACAAAGGCTGCAGGCTTTGGGGGCCTCTGTAGCAGTTTCTGTCCTAGGCATAACTCTCTGTAGGCACACGCTCATATGTCCCTTGTTTGGTTCCTAACTCTCCTACGGTATGGATCAGATTAGCTGGGGAGGGGGCTTCTGTAAGAAACCATTGCCCCCCGCCAATCACCACCAGTGATTTATGACCAAGACTTTTCCTCCTCCTGATTGCTGGCAAAATCCCAGAAGTTGTCTCTATGAAAAAACCAGATGTCATGTTGATTTCTGCTTTTCCTTTACAGGCTAACACTGCTTTACTCTACCACCATCTTCCTGGCCAGAGAGGCCTTCCGCAGAGCATGTCTGAGTGGCAGCACCCAGCGGGACTGGAGCCAGACCCTCAACCTCCTGTGGCTAACGTGAGTTGTGCTTTGGCCAGAGACAGTTTCATGGAGGCAAGTGTGATAAGTGTGAGAAATTAAACAGCAACACTTGCCTAAAGCTGAATAGTTTCCAGCTTGGGTTTTGCAGTGGGCTTCTGGGCCCTTGGCGTGGGACAGGAAGGGGAGAACATCTGTGTGAAGGAGCATCCCTGGCTGTTTTCTCTCTGGATGGCCAGGAGCCAGGAGGAAGCTCCGGGTAGGGGTTTCTGTGCCACGTTTCTAACCCCACTTCTACCCCCTTTGGAGGCTGTTTCTGCTATTTTGATTCCCGCTGGGCCTGTGCCATCTTTCTTATTCCCAACCTTTTTCCTTAGAGTGTTTTCTGCGCTTTTAACAGCCACTTATTATTTTTTGAAAGCCTTTTTAGGATTTCTTTGTATCGCTCCTCAATTTTGTTATGTTGATTTCAGTTCTGAGCCTTTTAGAATATTCTTGAGGACCAAGTACATCAGCTAAAAATTGTAATGGCTTTTCTGCAGTTCGATCCCTGCCGGGAGGGCTAGTGATTAAAATGGTTTCCCAGTCCTGCCCTTGCATAACTCCTTATTACCTCATGGAGATGACTGTCATAAGGGCTGGTAGGTGTTTATTTTATTAGAGGAATGACTGTTAGCCACCCAGTCATATTGAAGTGCTCTCTGGTCACACCTGAAGGGATACTGTGCACTGGACTACCAGTTATTTGAGGTACAAGGACCAGCTGTATACCATCCTTCAGTTATTCTAGTGCAAACAGCAGGCACTTCTGGGAGTTTTACTTACGAGTCATTGTAACACAGTGGATAGGAGTGCAGGCTTTGGAGTTAGATCAGGATTGGGTCCTACTTCTGCCCTGAATAGCTGTCTATGACCTTGGCCAAATTACCTGATACTTGTCAGCCTTAGTTTCCTCATCTTTTAATTAATTAATTAATTAATTAATTAATTTTTGGCTGTGTTGGGTCTTCGTTTCTGTGCGAGGGCTTTCTCTAGTTGTGGCAAGTGGGGGCCACTCTTCATCACGGTGCGGGGGCCTCTCACTATCACGGCCTCTCTTGTTGCGGAGCACAGGCTCCAGACGCGCAGGCTCAGTAGTTGTGGCTCACGGGCCCAGTTGCTCCGCGGCATGTGGGATCTTCCCAGACCAGGGCTCGAGCCCATGTCCTCTGCATTGGCAGGCAGATTCTCAACCACTGTGCCACCAGGGAAGCCCCCTCATCTTTTAAATGGGGGTAATGACAGAGTATCATTGTGAGGAATCAGTGAGATAAAGGGAGTGAATCATATGCCTGGCACGTAGTAAGTGCCTGAATAAGTGGTAACTATTTTTATTATGACTATATTTCTTTTCTGTTCAATGTTACTATTTTAATATATTTTTATTTTTATACTTAGCATATTAAGAGACATTTTTTCCCTTTTCTAGAGTCCCTTTGGGTGTGTTTTGGTCCGTGTTCCTGGGCTGGGCCTGGCTACAGTTGCTCGCAGTGCCCGATCCTGACGTCATCCCCCACTATGGAACTGGAGTGGTGTTGTTTGGGTTCTCGGCAGTGGTGGAACTTCTGGGAGAGCCCTTCTGGGTCTTGGCACAAGCACATATGTTTGTCAAGCTCAAGGTCAGTGTGCCTTCTGCTGTGAATGAGAAATGAGAAGAATAGGAGAAAGAGTGGTTGTGTTTTTTTTTTAATTAATTAATTTATTTATTTATTTTTGGCTGTGTTGGGTCTTCGTTTCTGTGCGAGGGCTTTCTCCAGCTGCGGCAAGCAGGGGCCACTCTTCATCGCGGTGCGCGGGCCTCTCACTGTCGCGGCCTCTCTTGCTGCGGAGCACAGGCTCCAGACGCGCAGGCTCAGTAGCTGTGGCTCACGGGCCTAGCCGCTCCGCGGCATGTGGGATCTTCCCGGACCTGGGCACGAACCCGTGTCCCCTGCATCGGCAGGCAGATTCTCAACCACTGCGCCCCTAGGGAAGCCCGAAAGAGTGGTTTTTAAAAAATGCTTTTATAGGAGAGAATGGTCTTTTCAGATTTGCATCTAAAAAAATATTTGGAAAAAGGTAACATGATCAGTTCAATTCATTCACTTGAGATTTGTCAGATGAGTTTGGTTGAAGTTTACCTCTGCTACACTATTAATGAAGAACAGGTTTTGTTAATAGGGAAGTTATTAGTGTAAATAAGAATTTAAAAGGACTTTTTCAGATTTTTCTAGTGATTCTATTTAGTTGTATACAAATATTAACTTTTCATCTTTTAAGATATATTATTTGATACATACAAAAGAATATAGTGTGTAACATATATGTAAATCTTAAAGCACGATAATATACTGAAGGTCCATGAACCTACCACCCAACCCAAGAAGTAGAACATAATTAATACTGTGTCCAACCATATGCCCCACCCCTACCACCAGGGTAACCACTATCCCAGATTTTCTGGGATTCCTTTGCATCTTTAGTTTTTAATAATGTTTGTAAAGTGTACCCTTTACCATGGGTTTGCAGGTGATTGCTGAGAGCCTGTCAGTAATCCTCAAGAGCGTCCTGACAGCTTTTCTCGTGCTGTGTTTGCCTCACTGGGGACTGTATATTTTCTCTTTGGCCCAGGTAAGAGTTATGACTTTTAACTTTTGTATAATCTCTGTTTCTCCATCTGTTTTTTACTTCTTGTTTCTGTTACTCCGTGATTTACATTTGCAGTATTCATGCATGTGGAGAAGGCTGGAAGCTCTAGAAAGATGGTCTTGGCACTGCTTCTCCTCTGGCTGCCATTGTCCATCCCGCTGCATACACTGACACCACTGGTGTTTGTGGGGACCTGGTGAGGGCCACATCCGGCCTTGTTGGCAGACATAAAAGCTCCTTTATACATTCTGTGGGCAAGCCCAGCCCGTATCAAACTGATCTTTGATTGTCTGACAATCCTATGGAGGAGAGAAAAAGCAGTAAGGGGGTGGAGTGGGAATCAAATTGCATGTGTGTTATTTTCCCTGGATTTCAATCAGTTGTTTTCAGAATAGCAGGAAACTCTGCCAAGCCTGTTTTAAACTTAGATTGAAATCTCTCATAATTCAGAGGGTGTGAATCAAGTCATAGGAGGTACGTTTTCAGTTTTAGCAATTTTGGCTTCAATTCCATCTCATTTTCTAGTTCTAGTTCATATTTCTAGTTCTATTAAAAATGTAACTACAGTACTAATGCTAATTTAGAAAATGAAAAAAGATCATATAGTTATCAGACCATCTCATAGTACAAACTACTTTGTAATTTTTCTTAATGTATTGGAAGACAAGTTAAAATTCTTAGTAATGATTTATGTGAAAATGTTTCCCATGTCCTAGGCAAAAACTACAAATATTTCTGTGAAACACAGAAGAGCTAGATTTAAAATTATAGATTAAGAATGAGAATTGCTTCCTAAAAGCAGCTAGCTACAATTGCATATTTTAGAGAAGTTATCTCTGATTATTTTTGCCATGTTTTATTAGATCTAGAACTACAGTTCTCAACATTCATCATTGTTTGTGATTGGCTCTCCCTAATAGGATAGGAGGGCAGTAGAGATGCCCAGTTATTGGTTGACTCTTCTTGGGAAGGTTACTTGCATTATGACTTTCTCGTTGTCGTAGTTCCCACCCAGGATACGTCATAGATCATAGGTCAGCTAGGCCAATTCTGAGTTTATTGACATCCTTATCATAAGATTTCTGAGAGCTCTTCTCTGGTACATTCTCTGCCAGTCTCTGTGGGAGAGGCCTAAGAGCCAACAGCACCTCATATCAGCAGGTGAGCCCCACCTATGGCGCTAGGATTCCCCTTTCTCCAACCTGCCTTCAGGTTCCTCCTTGAACTGCCCCTCTCCCCATGGCATCATAGCTCAAATAAAAGAGTCACTCTAGAATATATAAAGAAATCTTACATCTCAACAACAAAAAGACACACCATCCCAAAAGTGGGTCAAGGACTTGAATAGATATTTTTCCAAAGAAGATACACAAATAAATAGCCAATAAGCACATGAAAAGATGCTCAACATCATTAGTCATTAGGCAAATGTAAATCAAAACCGCAATGAGATGCCACTTTACAGCAATTAGGATGGCAATTATCAAAAAGATAGAAAATAACAAACGTTGGTGAAGATATGGAGAAATTGGAACACTCATACATTGCTGGTGGGAATGTAATATGGTGCAGCTGCTGTGGAAAACAATTTGGCAGTTCCTCAAAAAGTTAAATGTAGAAGTGCCATATGATCCAGCAATTCCACTCCTAGGTATATACCCAAAAGAACTGAAGATGGGTGTTGAACAAAATTTTGTACATGGATGTTCATAGTAATACTATTCACAATAACCAAAAGGTGGAAACAACCCAAATGTTCATCATTTGATGAATGGATAAACAAAATGTGGTATATCTATAAAATAGAATATTATTCAGCATAAAAATGAAGTACTGATACAACATGGATGAACCTTGAAAACATGATACTAAGTGAAAGAAGCCAGACACAAAAGGCCACCTATTATATGTTTCCATTAATATGTAATGTCCAGAATAGGTGAGTCTGTAGAGACAGAAAGCAGGTTAGTGGTTGCCAGGGGCTGGGGGAATGGAGAGTGACTGCTTAATGGGTCCAGAATTTCCTTTTGGAGTAATGAAAAATGTTCTGGAATTAGATAATGGTGGTTATTGTATAACATTGTGAATGTACTAAAAGCCACTGTCATTATGTGCTTTAAAATGGTTAAAATGGTCAATTTATGTGACTTTTTCCTCAATTAGAAAAAGGGGAAGGGATCATGTAGTTAGGATACTCTGTAAAGAGGTTGTTGCTCTTCCCCAGGCTCTGGTCAGCAGGAAGATGGAGAGAGGCAGGGAAGGGGGCTAGAAAAGGGTGCTTGTTACAGAGGATGTTGGCATCAGGTGGTGTGGCTCCCCACAGCGCTGCTTGTGTCTTAAAGGGTTTGAGACATGAAAGAAGGAGAGTGGATGGCGAGTCTGTCCTCAGGCATGGATGGGCGTGGAGAGCAGAGGAGCCTACACCTGCTAAACCCAGACTCCTCTTAGTGCATTTACTAAAGGAGCAGCCTTGGTGTTTCCAGATTGAAAGTGGGGCCTGGAGGTCCCAGTACTTCTTAAGCTAGTGTGCACTGTTCTCAGGGGGAGAGGGGATAAGGGAGCTTATGAAAAGGGGCTCTTCAGGTTTTTTTTTTTCCCTGCGATGCCACGCAGCTTGTGGTATCCTATTGTAGTTCCCTGACCAGGGGTCGAACCTGGGTGCCCGGCATTGGAAGTGCAGAGTCCTGACCACTGGACTTCTAGGGAATTCCTGAAAAGGGTCTCTTTGGATACTTCTCCCCAACCTGCAGACAAAACCCCAGGCTGCTCCTCATGGCCAGAAGACATCTTTTTGTCCTAGATGGGAAGAGGAAGTGGTGGAGCCTCTTAGCACCCCGTCCCTCCCCATCCTGTAGTAGCTCTTGCCCTGCCCATGCGCTGGGCAGAGAGGAGAGCCAGCAGCTCAATTCTGCTTTTTAATCGTAATGTCACAGGTTTCTGGGGTTCATGGAAAATCCCCAGCCCTAGATGATGGACAAGTCCCTCGATACTAGCACAGCCGGGACACATGGATTCTCACGGTGTTCTGTCTAGGTGGGAGAGCCATCCCTTTGTCCAAACACGAATCTTTGGAGAACGTATCTGACATTGCTGTGGTGGTTGTCCTAGTGGATGTCTGTCACGGAACTTATGTTCTGCCTGCCTGGAAGAACTTCTGTTCTCCCAGTCAGGTGAAGTGTTGTGACACCTTCCCTAGAGATGCTGCAGTGGAGCTGGGTCATACTGAGTAGTGCTGTTTTCCAGAGGGTGAGGCATTGCTCCATAGAAAGTACAGTTAATTAAGACAGTTCTATTTCTTGACTGGCCTTTGAGGTCAAATCTATAGGTGTATCTTAATTATGCTTACATTAAAACAGTGTAATTTAAACCCATTATTTTCTTTTTTCAGCTTTTCTATACTGCAGTTCTCGTGCTCTGCTATGTTATTTATTTCACAAAGTTACTGGGCTCCCCAGAATCAGCCAAGCAACAAGTTCTTCCTGTCTCCAGAATGACAGATATGTTACCCAGTGTTACGAGAAGTAGAGTAAGTAATGTATTTTGTCTGTTATCATTTTAATCACAGATGCTAGTTATCCTTGAGGGAAAGAAATGACAACCTTATTGCTTATTGTTATAATAATAAAGATAATTTGATAACTCATGTCTATGGAGTGCTTGTTATGTGCTCAGCCAGGGTTTCTAAATCTTGTCACTATTGACAATTTGGGCCAGATAATTTTTGTTGTGGGAGCTGTCCTTTGCATTGTAGGATGTTTAGCAGCGTTCTTGATCTTTACCCACTAGATACCAGGAGGTACCACCCCCGAGTTGTAACAACCAAAAATAATCTCCAGACACTGTGGAGTGTCCCCCAGGGGACAGAATTGCCCCCAGTTGAAAATCACTCTGCCAGCCCCTGTGCTGGATGATTTACATACCTTATTTAATGCTTATAACAACTCTTTGGGGCTGACATTATTATTTCTATTTTAGCGTTGAGGAACTGAGGCTTAGCAACTAAATTACCTGCCCAAGGTGAGGGTCAGAGTGAGGACAGGAGCTGGAGTGGCATGAATCCCAGCAGAGCACAGGGCTCTCACCACTGTGCTCACTCTCTCTGTTCTGCTGCGTCTCTTGGTTTTTCCCGGGACTGACCTCCAGCACAGATAGTCTGGAGGGTGCTGACAAAGCAGGGAGGGCCCCTGCAGAGTTCCTTCGCCTAGTGTCAGGCTGCTCTCTCAGGTGATCCGCTTCCCCACGTAGACCATTGAGGATTCCAGAGGCTGATGTATGAGAGCAAGGCATAATCTCTTTCTACTCAACCCTTCAACTTTCAGTCCATTTGACTTTTATCTCCTGACTCTCGTGGGGTCAGTGCTAGTGTCTCTAGCCCAGGAGCCGTGCATGTGATGTCTTACCACATCGCCTCTGCACAGATGCTCTGTGACCTGCTCCATCTGGGCTGATGCACTTTCCCTTTTTCTCGTACTTATTTGCTTTCTGGATGTGGTGCACTTAGTTGAGGTAAGGCTTCAGCTGGACTTCTCCTTATAGCTCTTTTGTGATTACTTGAAAATGTAATAAAGTATTTGGGACTTAAGTCTCAGAACTTAAGGAATCTTGTTATGCAACTTTTCAAGAAAAACGAGAAATTATGTAGCAAAGCCAGGTATGTTCTTATTTGTTAGATGAGAGTTCTCCATTCTGATCAACTAGATCTTACCTTTAACCTAAATCAACATGACAGTTTTTGGATACCATGGTGCCTTATCTTCAGGCCTAACAGATCAGGACTCCAGATCACTTCTCTTGCCTGGAGCTTCTGCTCCCTGCCCACAGAGCGGGTCTGAGAGTGCAGAAAAGTCCCCCTCCCTGAGCGCTCCCCAGGGCCCAGCTGTACCAAGCCTGGCCAGCTTTTCATACTGGACCAGCGCCTGCACCCAGCAGTATTTTGGGAAGGAGCGTTTTTACTGTTAATACCGGCAAAGAGAGAGAGGGTAAGGAAAAGAGTCTGACAAGTGTGTACTTAACCCTGTGACGGGCTCAGAACTCCAACCTTCAGTTTCCTTATCTGTCAAATGGGCATAATAAGAATACCTCCTTCCTAAGATGGTTGTGAGAGCCAGATGAGATGGGGCATATAAGGTGCTTAACACTGTGGCCTGGCATGAGTGCACATCCATACGTGACAGCCCACACCATCACCAGCATCTCGCTGCTGCTCTGAGAGCAGGAGTAGCTCCACTCGAGCATCCTAGCCAGGCAGACACTGATGACATTGCTGAGAGCTCAGCGGTTTCACCTGGCAGTCTGTCCCGAAAGTACCCATGCTCATGTTGTCAGGACAGAAGTCTTGACCTTAAGAAGGTTGGGTGTACCTGTCACACACGATGGTGGCAGCGTTCCTGCTGACAGAACACAGCCCCTGCTGGGTGTTCTCTGGGATACAGACACGTAGGAAGGTGACTGCTTAGCCTCAGGGAGCTTCCTATGCATTTGGGAGGCAGTAGATACAGATCTGAAGCCTGCAGGACTCTCTCCAGACCTCAGGGTCCTCACTTTTAAGGTGAGATTGTTGGTCTACACAACCCCTTAAAGACTTAC
The DNA here is from genome assembly GCF_965194805.1 of Balaenoptera borealis. Classification (NCBI taxonomy): domain Eukaryota; kingdom Metazoa; phylum Chordata; class Mammalia; order Artiodactyla; family Balaenopteridae; genus Balaenoptera; species Balaenoptera borealis. Next base: position 39,798,959 of record NC_138869.1, read on the forward strand.
AGAATTCTGTGAAGGTATTTGAACTTTGACAAAGAGCCGTTTATAATAACTGCCATTGACTACACACTTACTCTGCGCCCGGCCTTAGGCTAAGTACTGTACTTGGACTTCTGTCCTTAATCCTCTTAGTAACCCTATGAGGTAAATACTATTGTCTCCCATTTTACAGGTGAGAAAACGGAGGTTCAGAGACATTAAGTGACGAACCCCAAATCACACAGCTGGCTTTGGACCCACTTCTCTCTAACTTCTGTCTGTGGAAAAACCTTAGTCTGTGTGTTTAACCTTTATGCTATGAAGCCTTCCAAAAGAAATTGGTTTATTGCCAAAAGTAATTATTTATTTACTTAAAGATTGGGAGATTCCAGGTAGAACAATTCATTATTCAAGTTTACTTTTTTAAAGAGAAAAGAAACGAGCCAAATCTGAATGCAGTGGATGACTACACCAGCGACATGCCTAACTCGACTCTCCAGAGCAGCTTTCTGCCCTGGGGGCTCCCTCCTACGAAACTGGTCAAAAAATTGCATTCACAATCAACTTGACCAAATTGGGAGATATCTTGCCTCCTCTTATAGAATTCCATCTTCTTTTTTTTTTTTTTAAATTAATTAATTAATTTTTGGCTGCATTGGGTCTTCCTTGTTGTGTGTGGGCTTTCTCTAGTTGCGGTGAGCGGGGGCTACTCTTCGTTGTGGTGCGTGGGCTTCTCATTGGGGTGGCTTCTCTTGTTGCGGAGCACGGGCTCTAGGCGCACTTGCTTCAGTAGTTGTGGCTCACAGGCTCTAGAGCACAGGCTCAGTAGTTGTGGCGCGTGGGCTTAGTTGCTCCGTGGCATGTGGGATCTTCCCGGACAAGGGCTCGAAACCATGTCCCCTGCATTGGCAGGCGGATTCTAAACCACTGCGCCACCAGGGAAGTCCAGAATTCCATCTTCTTTAATGTTACTTATTTAGCCTTAAAATAATGACATCTCAAATAACGGCTGCCTTTTACATCTTTTCTATTCTTTGACACTTCTGAGTGATTTAATATGAGAGATCAGCTAATAGTCAAGTAAAGCTGAGGAATTTAACACAGCAAGCATGTACTAAGCAGTATCCTGTCTTAAGCACTGTACCAGGTGCCCTGAGCGGGGTCCCTGTGCTTAGAACTTGCACTGTGGTGGGGAGATAACATGTGTACTCTGCTAACTACACTGTGTGTCTAGTGTTAACAAGATAGAAGCACAGAGAAAGAACTGATGAATTCCATCTGCAAGTGTCAAGGAAGGCTTCATGGAGGAAGCTGCTTTTGAGCCGGGCCTTGACGCCTGGGCGGGCAGAGGCGAATGTGCACGTGTGGTAGAAATGAGCATTCGTGGCTGTAGGAAGGAAGAACATTTGCTCAGGGCCTGTTATGTGCCCATCACTGTGTTGGAATTGGGATTGCAGAGATGACTGGGTCCTTAGGTTTGTTGGACAGCTGGGGAGGGGAAAGGTGAGGAAGCAAAAGGGGGAAGGAGGTGATGGCGTGCTGGTCTAGAGCCGGGTAATAATGCCCTCAGTGCTGCCGAGTGCAATTCAAGGGCAGTGGAGCCTAATGAAAGGTTTTTGAACAGTACCATGGTCTAATTGCTGGTGTTGAGAAACTTACCATCTGTTACAGATTTATCATTTCTAGTTTTCTCTCATTCAATGCTCATACCAGCTCCAGGAGATAGGACTTCTTATCCCACTTTGTAGGTGAGAAAACTGAGGCTTAGCAAAGTTAAGTATTTTGCCCATGGCCTTCGTAGTCCGTAAGTCAGGAGCTGTAGGGAATTCCCTGGAGGTCCAGTGGTTAGGACTCTGCGTTTCCACTGCAGGGGGCATGGGTTTGATCCCTGGTTGGGGAACTAAGATCCCACATGCCGCCGTGGCCCAGCCAAAAAAAAAAAGAAAAAAAGGGTAAGGAATGGGACTTCCCCAGTCTCACCCCTGGGTCCAGTGGGTGAGACTCCATGCTCCCAATGCAGGGGACCTGGGTTCAATCCCTGGTTGGGGAACTAGATCTCGCATGCATGCCGCAACTCAGAAGAAGCCGTCATGCCACAACGAAGATCCCTTGTGCTGCAACTAAGACCCAGCGCAGCCAAAATAAACAACAACAACAAAAAGTAAGGAGCTATAGTTTGAGCCCCAGTCTCTGAGCTTGACTCCAAAGCCTGAGCCCTACCATGAGGAGAGAAAAGGTTGGAAGAAGATCAGGAGGAGGCAGTGGCAATCATCTATCACTTTTCAAGTGATGAGGACAGTGGAGGGTGGGTGGAAGCGGGAGCATGGACGAAGCCAGGGCAGTCGACAGCCCTGGAGCGAGAGGGAGAGGAAAGAGTGCTGTGTGGGGTATGGAGGTGATGGAGGGCAGGGGACAGGACCGTGGCCCTGGTGACTCTTGTCAGTGTGGTAAAGATGCAGCTGGTTGGACCATTCTGAGTCAGAAGAGTTTGGAAAGTGGAAGAGTGACTCAGGTTAAAGCACAATGAGCCCCTGAGTTCTGATTCCAGACTTTCTCTGGAGGTACTGCCCATCACCTTTCCCCATCCGTACCTCAGTTTCTCCATCAGTACCGGGAGGCAGTGGAATGGCTTGTTGGTCACGGGATTCTGGAGAAATTCACAGCCTGTAGACCAGCTCAGCAGCTCAGCAATACCAACCTAGCTCTTGGGGAAGAGGCCTCTTTTGACCTTCCCAAGTGACAAATCCATTTAGAACAGAATGATAAAAGCCCGAAGAGTGCTTCTTTTTCTACCACTTAGCAGGTGCCTCTGAGAAGAAACCCAATCTCTGATCAGACTTCCTGCCTCTGTGTCCTTAATGAGCATTTTGGAGTTAGTAAGCAGTGTGGCCATTCCTTCCAAACCATGGGTCCATTTAAATTGAAGGCATTAGGAGAAAGGAATGCTCAAGTATAAGCTTGAAGATCAGATGCACTGTCATGATTTCACTCGCCTAAAGAACTTTTTATTTATTTTTTTTTAAAGAGCTCAGCCACCTTCCCAAATCAATTCATAGCCTAACAGCAAGTAGGCTTCACAAAAGCCTTGTGGGCCCGCTGTAACTGTTCATTTCCTTTGGAAAGAGCACAGTTACTGCTTTGCAGATCACACCCCTCGCCCCCTCCAGAGGACCACCTGGCATGGAGGGGGCAGACTGTGAGAGAGAGAAGGTGCTGTACCCAGGCTCCCCTGAAGCCAACTATGGGCAGGATCAGTGTACGAGGATGACATGGTCCACAGTGCCCCCTAGTGGTGTAGGGAGGTCTGGCGCTCTTTGTTCTGGGGAAAGGAAATGCCCAATTTCCTTCTCACTGAGGAAAATTTCCTCCTGGACTAGAGCTACCCCTGGCATTCAGCTCCAGGTCCAATGATGCACTGAAGTCAGTGTGGTTTGGCAGGATTCAGAACTGTCCTCCAAATCCGGAAGAAAGGTTCTGAAACCAAAGGGTGAGGAGATTTGAGGACTGGAAATGACCCTTGCTTTCAAAGGGTACTCTGGACTTGCCCTGTCCTAAATGGTAATGTGGACAGGGCAATGTGGCTACAGAGCATTTGGAATTGAGATGAGCTGTAAGTGCACTCAATACACACTGGATTTCAAAGAATTAATATAAAAAATATGAAATGCTTCTAGTATTTCTTTTCATGTCGCAATGATCGTATTTGGGGTCAAATCAAATATATTAAAATGAATTTCACCTGTTTCTTTTTACTGTTCACTGTAGGCTGCTAGAAAATTTAAAATCATATATATGGCATACATTATATTTCTACACAGATGGGCTTTGGGCCAAGAGCAGGGGCCCATGTGACTGGGACAGGTTCTACGCCTGCCTTTGGGCCAGCTTCCATAGCTAAAGTCGACCTTTTAGAGAGGTGAGGTGGGCTTGGCCTTGTGATTCACCCCTTTCCTCCTAAATAGCCCCCTGAAATCCCACCTTTCAAAAGTCATCAACTGAGTTAATAAGAACTTTCCAAAATGCAGGTACCCTGAGAATAAGAACCTAACACCTAAACTGAATATTCTGGAATCCCAGGATGCCTTCATGTTTGAGGAGGGGCCCCTAGAAGGAACTGGGAGGAAGTAGAAAAAAAGAAGTCATGTCCAGCTAGCTTGCCCCTCTCCTGCATTTTGTGGTCAGCTCTCTGGCTTTGAGGCTACCTGTCTCTTACAGGTTGACCTCTGCCCTTCCTAAGCATTTTCTTCCTTCTTACCCTCCTTGTCCCTAGGAAATGGGCGGTTTGGTGCTCCCCCTGAGAGTTTTAGAAGAGCCATATCAGAAGTTTGTTTTTTGTTTTTGTTTTCCTTTTCTCTGTCGTTCCAATTCTATGTGGTTTAACTGACCTGGAAGGCCTTACTTTCTTTTGAAATATACAAGCCAAGCTCATATGCTTTCTGTAAAGGGACCCTGGCTGGCTAAATAGAGCACTAAGATGTACATTGAGCAGACTTTGCCCTGCAGCTTGGCATGCTTCAGACGTCTTTTAAGGAAAGAACTGACTGTGAGCTGTGTGTGTTCCATGTGGTCAGCTTACTCTCTGGGCAGCAGCAAGGGGACAGCACAATTCTTCAGGGGTCTCAGTGAATGAATCTTGGGCAGGCCCTACAGGGAGGCTCTTCCACCCAGAGACTTTGTCTTCACATTTAGGAATGTAAGTTCTTTGCCAGTATTTGTTGGATGTCTTCTGTGTGCTTAGCAGTAAATGAAAAATTAGTGGGGACTATCCAAATTGGGATTTAGAGACCAAACTGAGTTTGCCTCTCATGTAGTATTATTGTATTCTTAGACTTGGAATACCTGGAGTTTTTGTTTTGTTTTGTTTTTTCTTCTAGGCTTTTGTAAATTGGGAAGAGGCTAAATTGACTTGGAGTTTCTTCAAACAGTCTTTCTTGAAACAGATTTTGACAGAAGGTAAGTAAAAGTTCTCTCTGAGCAGTCAGGAAGCCGAAGTATCAGCCAGGGGATTCCATAGAACTGCTGATTGCCTAGATGCAGACCACCTGCTGCCTAGAGCCCCCAGGGCAGAGGACCCTCAGAAATGGGAGTTTTTTAAACAAGGAGAGGAAAACTAACATTTATTTAATTTGATACTTCAGTTGTCTAATTTAAATCTCCCCACAGCCTTGTAAGAAAGATATTGTCCCCATTTATTATGGATGAGGAAACTGAGGGTCAGTGAGGTTACATAACTTCTGCAGGAATGAGGAGCAATTTAATTTGAATCCAAGTCTAACTCCAGAACCCATGTTAACAGCGTTTAAACAAATGTATTATAAAAATATTATATCAATTACAGAAAGTTTGGAAAATACAGAAAACTATCTGTAATCTCATTTTCCTAACTTTTTATACACTTCTTTTTCTGCACTTTTTAAGAACCAGGTTTTTCTCATTTTATTTTCTTTAACAATAAAATTCACCTGTGGGATAGTTTGGTCGGCCTTCCAACTTCTCGGGACTTTCTAGTTTAACAGTGACAGAGCTCTGAAGCAGAGGGCAAGCCAGGAGCTGAAAGTATATGTAATTTTTCTATATATATGTATTGGTTTATTTATACCCAGCTTTAGTTCAAAGAATGAGATTGGAGGTGGCTATAAGCTGCTGAAGGTAGTAGTTTCTCTCTATAAATTTCGTGTGTCTGTACATCTATATATCTATTACTGAACGTGTTTCTAAATCTTTTCAAAAATTATCTTTTAATTATGAAAATAATATAACCCCATTACAAGAATTTTGGAAAATAGAAAAGTTTCCTATAATTCTAGTATTCTAATACAAACATCATTATTATTATCTTGTTGTTTTTCCTTTTCCACCTTCTTTATTTTATTCATTATGCTTCCAAAGGGAAGTAACTTCCCCTAAGCCTCACTTTCCGCATATGTGAGTTAAAGGATAGGACCAGGAGGCGCCTGAGGGCTCCCTGAACTTTGCGAATGGATGTTTCTAGCCTGAGCCCATAACGCTGCCATTACAGAAGTGAAACTGTTCATAGGACTTCTGGAGGAAGTAAAGGTCAGAAGCCTTCAGAGAGCTGAGTGAAGGTGCCTTAATGCTAAGTTTCTTGAGAGCAGCGAGTGTGCTGTTCACCACTGTCTCCGTGGCACCCTGCCAGACCTGGCACATGATAGGTATTCAGCAAGTATTTTTTGATAAAGAACGGTACTGTAGTGAAATTGTATATTGTGATAGTTCCCTTTATTGTTAGAACAGGCAAAACAATGGAGGGAGTTTTGGGGAGGGGTGTTACTTAAATGCACTTTTTTTTCCTCCTGAAGTTTAAAGGACAGTTTGAATGAGTTGAGGAATGGTCCTAAGTTGGTTGCAAGCAGTGGCCCTAAGTTGGTTGTCTAGACTGCAGTGGCTAGACGTGTTTGCAGTGGCAGGTATCAGCCACACACTCAAGCCTCCCAAGGTGGGTCTGCTCCATGGTTGGGCCGTCCTGACCTGGCTGGCAGAGGGCCCTTAGGGACTTTCCAGGGCCTCCCTCTCTGTGGCTGTGAAGTAAGGAAGGGGCTTGACAAGGACACCCAGATTCTTCTTCTCTAAAAACTACAGCTCTAAAAGATTTGAAATCATTTATTGTTATAGCAAAAATGTGTGTGTGTGTATATGTGAGTGTATATAGTATATGTGTGTGTATGTGTGAGTGTATATAGTATATGTGTATGTGTGTGTGTATGTGAGTGTATATAGTATATGTGTGTGTATGTGTGAGTGTATATAGTATATGTGTATGTGTGTGTGTATGTGAGTGTATATAGTATATGTGTATGTATGTGTGTGTATGTGTGAGTGTATATAGTATATGTGTATGTATGTGTGAGTGTATGTGTGAGTGTATATAGTATATGTGTATGTGTGTGTATATAGTGTATGTGTATGTGTGTGTATGTGTGAGTGTATATAGTATATGTGTATGTGTGTGTGTATGTGTGTATGTGTGAGTGTATATAGTATATGTGTATGTATGTGTGTGTATGTGTGAGTGTATATAGTATATGTGTATGTGTGAGTGTATATAGTATATGTGTGTGTATGTGTGTGTATATAGTATATGTGTATGTGTGAGTGTATATAGTATATGTGTATGTATGTGTGAGTGTATATAGTATATGTGTGTGTGTATGTGTGAGTGTATATAGTATATGTGTATGTATGTGTGAGTGTATGTGTGAGTGTATATGGTATATGTGTGTGTGTATGTGTGAGTGTATATAGTATATGTGTGTGTGTGTATGTGTGTGTATGTGTGTATATAGTATATGTGTATGTATGTGTGTGTATATAAATGCTGTTACTTTCTGCCCCCACATTTCCTAAACACTGTGTGTCAGGTGCTGAGAATACACAGATGAATGAGGAACAGGCCGTGGCCTCAAGGAGCTCATTCTCCCCCAGAGACACAGGCATTTGTGTGGTTAACTCTGATACAGGGCTGTGAGGGGCTGTACTTGGAAATGCCAGCTCATTCGCCAGACATCTCTTGAGTGCTGTTTAATTTCCTGGAGCTCTGCTAGGCAGCCAGGGGCACGGAGATGACTGAGACATGGTTCCTGCCCTCAGGGAGCTCACAGAACGTGGGAGGGAGAGGCCTTTTGTGCCAGAACCCAAGGAAGTCCCTGAAGAAAAGTCATTGCAGGTGGTGAGAATACCAACAGCTGAGGCTGGGAACACCGGCCCAGCCTGACTCAGAGCAGCTGGAGGGGCTAAAACCTCCATGTAGGGTGTAGCAGAGGATAACAGTGTGATGGTGGGAGGTGGGGGTGAGGTTGGTGAAGGGAGGCCAAAAAGATAGCTTGGGGTAAGTTTATAAAAGGCCTCAAGGGCTTCCCTCGTGGCACAGTGGTTAAGAATCTGCCTGCCAATGCAGGGGACATGGGTTCAAGCCCTGGTCCGGGAAGATCCCACATACCACAGAGCAACTAAGCCCGTGCGCCACAACTACTGAGCCTGCGCTCTAGAACCCACGAGCCGCAACTGCTGAGCCTGTGCGTCACAACTACTGAAGCCCGCGCGCCTAGAGCCCATGCTCCGCAATAAGAGAAGCCATCGCAGTGAGAAGCCCACGCACTGCAACAGAATAGCCCCCACTCGCCGCAACTAGAGAAAGCCCGCGCGCAGCAACGAAGACCAAACACAGCCAAAAATAAATAAATAAAATAAATAAATTTATTAAAAAAAATAATAATAAAAAAATAAAAGACCTCAAATGCAGAATCAAGGCGCTTGGACTTTTTGCAAACACTACAGAGCCATTCAAAGTTGTGAAAGCAGGGATTGACTTAAGATCTGTATTTGCAAAAGCTGGAACTGTTAGTGGTGAGGATGGATCAGAGCAGAGCAGAGGTATAGATGGGAACTAGTGCAGTCCCTGAGGGCCCGTGCCTGGGAAGACTTGCAGAGGTCCCTGACACAAATGCAGTGGCTGGGAGATTGTAGGCAGGGAAGGGCTTGAAGAGGGACTTAAGATCACATTGCTTCTCGTCTCTTAATATTGCTTTCCTCTTTGAGCAAGTTGCTAGGAGGTGAGAGTTGGCCCTTCAGAGCTATGGACACTCTTCAGTGCCCCACCTCCATAGTGGTCAGTGCTTTCCACTCACAGATAATAAGAACATTCATGGAAGTTGGGGGTGGGGAATAGGGCTCTGGGCTGGTGTCTTCACCTTGAAAGCATTAGACTGTCTTGAATTGTGAACTTGGGCTCCAGGGAAATGCCAGCCTCCACGGAGCTTTATCCACCCAGAGAGGAAACTTTTGATGAGTCTGTGCACTTAATCATGGACCTTTCATTTCACAGAATTTATGCTCAGATTATCTGACCTCCCTGAAAACTTGAGATAATCATTTTCATCATTAACATTTTAGTAACTCCTCATACTTTTTAAAAAACTTATCAGACTGGTTTTATTGATTTTTGTTTTTTTGTTTTTATTTATTTATTTATTTATTTATGGCTGTGTTGGGTCCTCGTTTCTGTGTGAGGGCTTTCTCCAGTTGCGGCAAGTGGGGGCCACTCTTCATCGCGGTGCGCGGGCCTCTCACTATCGCGGCCTCTCCTGTTGCGGAGCACAGGCTCCAGACGCGCAGGCTCAGTAATTGTGCCTCACGGGCCTAGTTGCTCCGCGGCATGTGGGATCTTCCCAGACCAGGGCTCGAACCCGTGTCCCCTGCATTGGCAGGCAGACTCTCAACCACTGCGCCACCAGGGTAACCCCTGTTTTGTTTTTAATTTAACTGGTTTGGAAATTTGTTGTCAGTAAAGCCCCCTGCACTTTCCAAATTGTTATTATTTTGAGATTATTTGAAGTCAACATTAGGACAAGGAACATGTCTTCAACTGATTACTTAATTTTTCTTCTTTGAGAGTATTTACCAACTGGAAGAGATGATAGACGATAAAAGAAAAGGAAAGAAGAAAATACTGTACATTTGAAATGCTAATTAGTTTGCTTTTCCATTTACAGGCGAGCGGTATGTGATGACATTTTTGAACGTGTTAAATTTTGGGGATCAGGGTAAGATGAAATTCTGTATTGTTTTAATTAAAGATGAACTATTAGTAGACACTTTCTCATATTTTTCTCTGCAGTTTGATACATTTAATGAAAAAATGAACCTGAAGATTATTTTTTAAAAAAAGATTATAAGAAATGAATCCTGAAGATTAAAAATTGTAGGTCTTTATAAATATATATTTGACTATCCCCTCTCATGTGACGTGGGTGGCAAGTTCTCTTTTGAGATTCTCTGCCCTTACCCTGCTTTCTGCAGAGCTCTGGTGCTCATTTTGGGGGCCAAAGGGTGCTAAGGGAAAAGGGAGCTCATTGCAGTCACAAAGATTTGCTCCATGTTTGTGTGGCTAGATAGGTCTTAATATTTTTTTCACACTTATTTTTGAATATAATCCCAAAGTAGTGGAAATAAAAAGAAAAAAAATCAACTTGGCATTAATGACTTTTATAAAAAAATGCTGGTGATGGAAATGTTCTGTATCTTGACTGTATCCATGTCAGTTGTGATATTGTGCTGTAGTTTTGCAAGAATTTACAGTTTGGGGAACTGGGTAAAGGGTACGTGGATCTCTCTTTTCTTTCTTACAACTCCATGTGAATCTATAATTATCTCAAAAACTTTAATTTAAAAAATTAAATTAGAAAAAATTTTAATGGTGCTATAAAAATTCAAATAGAAAAGCCAATACGATTGTTATTTCTTCCTTTTTGTTTTGTAGGCGTGTATGATATAGTGAATAATCTTGGCTCCCTTGTGGCAAGATTAATTTTCCAGCCAATAGAAGAGAGTTTTTATATATTCTTTGCTAAGGTGCTGGAGAGAGAAAAGGATGCCACACTTCAGAAGGAGGTAGTCTTGGTTCTCACGTCACCATCTCCCAAGTGAAATCTCTGTCTATGCGCAGGATAAACAGACAGAAACGTGGAACTATCTGTTCCCCTCTGTTAGATCTGAAATTTTCTTCTCGTTTTCATTCTTCTATCACATTCTGAATGATGGCAGGACCCTGAGCTCACTTCTTCTTTCACAGCCTCTCCTTTCCCCCCTGACCAGCCCTTCTTTTTCACCCTTTGTCCTTCTTTGTGACCTTATTCTTGTCCCAGCCCTCTCAGAACTCTCTGCGGCTGTCCCCAGTGCAGCGAGCGCAGACCTCCTTCCATGGTCTAGTCTTAGGTGTAAGAATGAGGTTGCCTCCCCCATCCTCAGATTCTCAAGTACAAAAGATGAGCCGAAGGATGCAGAGACCGGGTCAAGGCTAACTGAGGGTGCAGGGAGGAAAGCATGTGGGCATTTGGTCTCGCTCACCAACATGCGGGTTTAAGGTCTCGCTCGCTTAAACAACTTAAGAAGTTGTTTAGCTTCTTAAGGACTGTGACATGCCCAGAGCTCCATTCTGACTCTGAGAATCAATATACTCCGGCCAGTAAAAACAGAAGAGATTTTAATCCTGGAGTATTTGGTTGTAGAAACTTCCCTTTTCCTAGAACCATTGAAAATGTCTGTCTTAGAATTAGAAGCAAGCTAAGTCGGCCTCTTACATCTCTTAGAAGACATTTTGCAAAATGCAGTTTATGCACAGTATTTCAAAATGAGCTAATCTGGTTCTCAGACTGATTTAGGAATGTTTTCCTAAGTGTAGATTCCAGGAACATCAGGGTTTGGAGTTGTTTGTCAGGAGAAGCACGCTGACAAAGCTAGCTAGCAATGTAAAAACTCATCCATTTAAGAATAAATGTCAGAGGGGGAAGTGAGTGTTTCCTAGGCAACATTTGAGATAGTTTATCCTAAATGAGTTAAAAACTAACCCTCCCCTGCACTGCCTAAGGAGGTACACTTTGTCTTTTTCCCTCCATTCTAATTGACATAGAAACAAACCCAGGCTACAGAAAAGCAGTGATGGCCCTCAGCAGTTGAAAGAGTGATCTGTAAAACAGCAAAGGGAGAAAGTCAGATGTGAAGTTTTTCTTTAGCTCATGATTCATCCCACTTCCTTCCCTCTCCCCCGGCCCAAGGAGGATGTTGCTGTGGCCGCTGCGGTTTTGGAGTCCCTGCTAAAGCTGGCCCTGCTCACTGGCCTGACCATCTCTGTTTTCGGCTTTGCCTATTCTCAACTGGCTTTGGACATCTATGGAGGGGCCATGCTTAGCTCAGGATCAGGTATGCACAAGAGGTTTTTCCAGATCTGTTCTAATTTCCAAACCGAAATATTTAGAAGAGTCTTACAAAATTCAAACACACGACTGATGTGTGTCAGTGTAGGGAAAATTGCCGGTAGCTGGGGCACCTGAGGTCAAACCAGCTCAGGGTGCAGTTGGAGCTTTGGCACCAGGTCGATCAGTCCCGCAACCTCACTTGGAGCAGTTGTTATGAATCCTTGGCTTTCCTCTCAGCCCTAAAATGTGTTTTGCCGATTGCTTCCCTGTGCTCCCTCTGGGGTAAGCGAGGAAGGCAGAGAGCAGGCGCTGATGAGTCTCCGCTTGGTACTAAACACATCTGAAGACAGTAAATGCCACATAAATCTCACGGCCTGATGCATAAAAGCCTCCGAAGGATAACCCAGAGCCATTTGCAGAGAATGAAATTGATCTCGGCAAATAAAGTGGTATATTTAATCCAGTGACTCTTGGGTTTTGAAGGAGAAAAGTATTGAATGTGTCTGACTTTGAAACACTTGGTGCCCAGGCCACTGGGCATCTCACAGCATCGCTGGGGCCTGGGAACTTCACCAGTTTCAAAATGCGCTGGGTCGTGGGGTGGCAATCCATTTGGAGTGTTTCATCTTGGGTTTAGCAAAGATGTTTTTAATTCCTCAGGTCACTAGACAAGGACCCTGAAGACTTCTTTCTGCTGCCCTATCTCAAATGTAAAGGGCCTTCTCCAGTGCCATTTTACAAGGTCACTGGCATGTTTTAGTCTCCACTATAATGGGCCCAAACTTTTAGTATTAGGGGAAGAAGGGCCGAGTTTCTGCTTGACAGCAAAGGTTGTTAAGTTTGGAGAAACACCTGCCATGAAACCAGTGACGTGGTTTGCTGCTGCCTGGGTCAGGCAACTGCAGGGAGGCCCGCATTAGGAAGCCATTAGCAAGTCAGTGTGCAGAGAGCGAGACAGGCTATTTCACAGCAGCTCTGCCCCTTTGGAAAGGTAGTTACCAAGGAGCAGCCTTTGTAATGCAACCACAGGACAATGCCACGAGGAAAGGGCTGTCCCATCCATGTAATGTTCACTTGCTGGATTCGTTAATCATAGAAGATATATCAACAAACCATTGTCATTGTGTGGTCCTTTTACTCAAGTGAGATGCTGGTACCAGTCTTGAGAATTTAAAAGGATCAGTGTTAGTTGATTTCTAAGGTAATAAATTCTGTCTCTGATGGTTTATGTCAGAGTCATTAATAATTTTATTTATTTTTTATTTTTAATTTATGTATTATTATTTCTTATTTTTGGCTGCATTGGGTCTTCGTTGCTGCACGCAGGCTTTCTCTAGCTGCGGCGAGCGGGGGCTACTCTTCGTTGCAGTGCGCGGGCTTCTCACTGCGGTGGCTTCTCTTGTTGCGGAGCACGGGCTCTAGGCACACGGGCTTCAGTAGTTGTGGCTTGAGGGCTCAGTAGTTGTGGCTCACGGTCTCTGGAGCGCAGGCTCAATAGTTGTGGCACACGGGCTTAGTTGCTCTGTGGCACATGGGATCTTCCCAGACCAGGGCTCGAACCCGTGTCCCCTGCATTGGCAGGCGGATTCTCAACCACTGCGCCACCAGGGAAGCCCCAGAGTCGTTAATAATTTTAGACTCAAAAAGGTATCCTCTCTGTCTCATCTTCAGAGAGAGAAGAGTCTTGAGAGTGGTCTGGTTTCTCAGTCTCTGAAAAGGATGTGTGGTTTGGTGTAGCCGCTGCAGGATCTTTAGGACCCTTGTCATCTCTTGCCTGGCTCAGGCCTCCATCAGCATCCCTGTCCTGGCAAGGTCTTCCAGCATTTGTCTCCTCATTGCAACTGCTTCTCATTTTGACCAAACTTCCAGTTCTCTGTGCCTCTGGGAGGGTCATTTTGTCTCCCCAGAGTGCCTGTCGGCTTTCCTTCCCTTGTCTGCACTCCACCCATCTTCTCCTTGCCCTACTCCTGACTCTTCGGACTAGTGCTGCATATCCGAATGCCTTTCCTGTGCCAGAAACCATTAACACTGCTGCTCTCCGCCCCCCACCATAGTCTTTTTTGTTCCCTTAAAACTACCTCACAAAACTTGACTTTCTCCAGAAAGTCTTACTGAATCAGAAAAGAATGGGAACTTTCCATGCCTCAGCCCAACCACTTAGTTTTGAAAGTGGACCTTGCAATGCTGCTGTCCTCCGTTGCCCCAGTTGCGTGTTGGTCTTTTTCCTCACCTGTGAAGTGGACTCACCTATGACCTGAAGTGGCCTCTCAGAGGCCTCTGTGCTGCTGTCTCCAAATGTAGGACTTGGACGCACCACAGGCAGGCTTTCGTGGGGCACTGTGGTTTTGCTTTGCATTACTTGGCCCTAGCCCTGTATATAATTAGGGGCTTTGGAAGTGCTCTGAGACTCTTCTCAGAAGTCTTTCTCATACCTAGCTTTTCCATCCTAAAGAAAAATACATTCAGTGAACTTCCCTGAGATTTCTCACATTTATCTCTTAGGTGCTTCTCTCTTACCCTTTCTTTTACTTTTTTTTGTCTGGAGAAGGAAGGATTTATTATTTGCAGCAAGTAAGGAGAACACTTGCTTTCCCAAAGCAGTGTCTTCTCTTTTATTTTTTAAAATCTTTTTTTCTTCTCAATCCCCTAATATTAGTTTCCTAGGGCTGCGATAACAATGTATCACAAACTGTTCAACAGAAATTGATTGTCTCACAGTTCTGGAGGGAAGAAGTCTGAAATCCAGGTATCAGCAGGGCTGTGCTCTCTCTGACATCTCCAGAGTAAGCATCCTTCCTTGCCTCTTCTAGCTAATGGTGTTGGCCGGCAACCCTTGGCTTGGAAATGCGTTAACTCCTATCACGTGGCTGTCTTCTCCCTGTGTGTCTTCACATTGTCTTCCCTCTGTGAGTGTCTGTCTCTGTGTCCAAATTTCCCTTTTTTATAAGGACACCAGTCATAATGGATTAGGGCCCACCCTAATGACCTCATTTTAACTTGGTTATCTGTATAAAGACCCTGTTTCCAAATAGATCATACTCTAATAGATCCAGATAAATCTATTAGACTTCAAATTACTTCAGATTACTTTTGAAGGGGATATATAATTCAAGCAATACTACCACTCACTTCAATCCATAGTTTAAGGTTCCATCCACAAATTCCCCAATTCCAACCTCTTTCCCCAAAATTGACTCAAAGCGCTTCTACTTGAATCACCGTTTCATGCAGGAGTTTTGTGTCCTCCACATTGCAAAGCAGCTCACTATCCACCTTCAGATAGACTCACACATGCCGTCGGCTTTCAGTTACCAAGTGAGAGGTGCAGGTTAGGAGAGGAGCCCTGCTCCTCTCTGCCAGAGAGAGGAGGATGGAGAGAAGCAGGAAGCACACTGAGCATAGCCTCGAGCCACTGCAGGGCAGAACCTGGTCCCTGCCTCCTTTGCTGGAGTCATCCCACAGCTGGGGTGGGGGCCAGGCTACTTGCTGCAGCGACTTGGGGAATGAAATGCAACAGGATATGGTACAATGTGAACCCAAGAGAGGGCCATCAGGGCTGCCCTGGTAGTAGTCCTTTTGTCCTTTTTGATGGCTGTAAAACTATTTAGGGTCCCCATGACACAGAGATGTTTCATATTAAGCAGCTTTCATACACCATGAATAAGTTTCAGATTCCGAGACTCTGGAACTCCCCCCACCTTTCCCTTTTCTTTTAGCAGTTAAGTTTTTTCGTTATTGAGGTCTAATTTACATAAATTAAAATGCTGTCCTCTTAAGAGCACAGTTTGGGGGCTTCCCTGGTGGCGCAGTGGTTAAGAATCCGCCTGCCAATGCAAGGGACATAGGTTCGAGCCGTGGTCCGGGAAGATCCCACATGCCGTGGAGCAACTAAGGCCGTGTGCCACAACTACTGAGCACACGTGCCACAACTACTGAAACCCGCGCGCCTAGAGCCTGTGCTCTGCAACAAGAGAAGCCACCACAATGAGAAGCGTGTGCACTGCAACGAAGAGTAGCCCCCGCTCGCTGCAACTAGAGAAAGCCCGTGTGCAGCAACGAAGACCCAATGCAGCCAAAAATAAGTAAATAAAAATTTTAAAAATGCGTTAAAAAAAAAAAGAGCACAGTTTGATGAGTTTTGACAAATATCTACACCCATGTAACCAACATCCAGATTAAGATACAGAACATTTCTCTTACCCCAGAATGTTCTCTTAGGACCCTTTCCAGTCAACTGCCCCCCTCCAACTCAGAGACAAGCACTTCTCTGATTTCTGTTACCATAGATTAGTATTGCGCTTTTAAAAAGAATTTCATATAAATGAAATCATACAGCATGGGCACTTTCATGTTCAGCTTCTTTCCCTCAATATAATGTTTTTGAGATTCATCCATGTTTTTACATGCATCAGTAGTTTTTTTTCTCCTTGACTGCTGAGAAGTATTTCTTTGTGTGGCCGGCCCATAGTTTGTTTATCCCTTCTCCTGTCGATGGTCACTTTGGGCTGTTAGGAATAAAACTGCCATGGATGTTTTTGTACACATGTTTTTGTGAACACGTGCATTTGTTTCTGTTGGTTGTACACCTAGGAGTAGAATTGCTGGATCATAGGTTAAGTACATGTTTATTTTTTTAGAAACTGCTTGGCTGCCTCTCAGTAATGACCCTCTTAAAAGAGGGGCTCAGGGAATTCCCTCGTGGTCCAGTGGTTAGGACTTGGCACTTTCACTGCTGAGGGCCCAGGTTCAATCCCTGGTTGGGAACTTATGTCCTGCAAGCTGTGCAGCTCGGCCAGGGGGAAAAAAAAAAGAGGGGATCCGTTTCGTTTTAAGGCTCCCGATTTTTGTTAGCAGATCTTCCCAAAGCTTGTTAGTTAGCTGTAGAACCACATCACTTTGTTTTAGGAGAAAATAACTTTGCAGGCTCTGATTCTCCCTGCAGAGTTGTGGGTGTTCTATCTCTGTAGTTTCCTGCTGCTCCTGAGCCCTGGGCTTCTTCAGGGCCTCCTCAACTGAGTTTCTCTTAGCATGCGGGGCCACTAGTGTCCCCAAGTGCTCAAACTAGCAGGCTTCTTCATGCCGATTTAAAAAGTGAGATTTGCTTGCTGGCTAGATAAGCTTTTAGTTGTTAGGCAAGAGATCTGTACATTTATTCCTAATTGTCCTTTTGTTTTTAGCTGTTTATTTTAGTCAGTACTGTAGAATGCTGGGAGTCCTTCCAGATAGTTAAGACCATAGGCTCAAGCATGCGTCTGCCCACTGATGACATCAGCAGGGCTCATGACCCAGCTCTGGTGTTCTCTGACCAACCAGCCGAAGTGAGGGAGCCCGTGGGCCTCCCGTTTGGGCTCTGGAGTCTCGGTGGGTTGTTTCCTTACAGGTCCTGTCCTGCTGCGTGCCTATTGTCTTTATGTCCTCCTGCTTGCCATCAATGGAGTGACCGAGTGTTTCACATTTGCTGCCATGAGCAAAGAGGAGGTCGACAGGTAGGTAACCTTAAAGACGCACCTCTGATTATGGCCTTCAGCCAAAATGAAGTAACTTCTTTCTTTTCATTCTGAACATGCATTTACAGAAGGCTCTTTTAGAACCAGGAGTGTGGTGCCTTCCTCAGGCACCATGCAGTAAGTCCTCCCCGCGGTAGGGCTGGGGGCAGCAACTGCTCCTCGCCTCCCTTTGTGAAGGGAGAAGCCTGGGCCCTGAAGGGTTGTGTTAGTCCAGGTTGGCAGAGGCAGGCACCAGACAAGGTCCACTCCTCCACCCACCTCCTTGCCCAATGCTGCGATGGGTTACCAAGGAGCTTCTTCAAGATGCAGATCTATAGAATCTGATTTGTAGGTCTTGCAGAATCTCAGGGATCTGTGACACCTCTCCTCAGAGAAAGGCCCAAGTGCACATACAAGTTTTGCCACATTTTTTTCCCATCCATTGACCCCCAGGTCAGGACCTCTGCCCTAGAATTTCAAGCAGTAGTTTTTAACACTGGTTATGAGTCACAGTGCCCCATGGAGCTTGTTAGAAATGCAGATTCCTGTCCACCCTACTCCCACCACTCTCTCTCCTACCACGCCTACAGAATCGGCAGGCCCTGAGCATGTGAATGTTTTTTTTAAACTCCTCAGTGATTCTGACGTGAACTCCTGGTAAGAGCCTCTGACCCACACCTAGGATCATTGATCTCTTGTGTCCCAGATGCCAAAATTAGCAAGGTGGTATCTGAAGACATCACTGCAGAGTGCAGTTGAGGAGAAGGATACAACTGATAGGGACAAAGAAGAGAGAGGAAGAAGAAGAGAGAAGGGGTGGGTGTAGGTAATGGGGCAAATGGCCCTTGTTATCCCTTTGCCCCTTGAGGTCTGGGTCCCTCGGGGGTTTCATGCTGCCTCTGTAGTGCCCTGAGTGCTGTTGAAACCCCTCAGAGTCCCGGTGCGGGGGTAGGATGGGAAAAAGGTACTCAGAGAGTTGGCGAACCCTTCCTCTCATTCAGAGCAGCCTCTGTCTGCTTCCCACTGGGGCCTGTCTCACAGAGGCTTGGTGACCTTGTATGCTACACCGTAGTTGAGAACTGGAGTCTAGGGCAGTGGTCGCAGCCCAGACTGCTCAGAAGTTCTGGCCCCCTCCCATACCAGCTGAACTGGAATTTTAGGAACTTAGGCCAAGGAGTCTTTTATTACTCAGCTCCAGGAGATTGCTGATGATAGATAGCGAGGGCCTTAGGAACCGCTGGCTCAGACCAGCTTTCAAAGTGAAAACTGCATTGAACACTGTGACCCAGTGCATATTTGGGTGTGACTGAAAGGAAGCTTCCATGAAGCAACAAGTACCCCAGTTACGCACAGGACACACTGATGGTTTTTAATTCTGTTCTATTTCATTCTTTAAACTGCCATGTCATGACCCACTAAATTGATTTCCCAGCCTACTTTTAGGTCACAACCCATAGTTTTCAAATGGTGGTCTAGACATGGTTTTTACTTCAGACAGTTAAATTTATACCTATAAACCGCTTTGAGTGTATCTTTTTTTTTTTTTTTAGTGGATAAAATGTTCTCTAAGTTTAATTTTGAAGTACTGTGTTTCTACTTGAAAGGTGCTTCTAACATGAAATAATTTAAAAATATAATTTAAAACATACTAAATAAGGCACTGAGGTGTAATGGAAAGAGTTCTGGACTGAGAATCTATCTCTTTGAAGGGAATTTTGTTATAACAATTTCAGCATTAGTGTTGAGGGGGAGAATCAACACTAAGCCTGATTAAAACATTAAGAATACATATCTTGCAACAAATCATGGGGGAATATAGACAGTGGCCGGTTGCTTTGGTTTCTCTTACATTGCATTGACCCAAAGAAAGCAACTTTTTAAGTTATTTGTAGTAATGGGATCAGGACAGTATATTAAAATCTGGAAAATTGTTTTCATGGTATTAGTAGTCAACAAAGAGAAAAGACAGGGCCTTGTTCTCATCTGAAGTAACTCACTTCCCCCAAGAGTAAAATGTGTGTTCCTTTAAGCATGGTCTCCATGTTTGTATTAAACATAGCAACCCCCCTTCTGTCTGGGCCCCTGGCCCCAACCCTCAGTCCTGTCTGAACACAGGGAGCACCTGGGCTCATCACAGACCCCAGCATTTTTTCCCTCTCTATGAATTTAGCCAGACATAAAACGGTAGTAAGAATTTTTATAGTAGAATTGAGCAGCTTAGTTAAATGTTATGATTGATTTACCTTGTACATTTCAGATTCTGAATTGAAAAATATATACTGATGAAATCATGGCTTTTAGTTAACTACCTACAGGTTAATCAGTGTTTTTCTAAATAAAAATAGGGGATTTGGTTGGATGTGAAATATTAGAATGTCCATTGAACTGCAGGTTGCTTTTTTGTTAATAACCTCATAATAAATATAGCATAAAATTGATGGCTTTTACATTATGCTCCACTGAAGGATTTTTGTTGTGTTTTGTTAAGGATATCTCATTTTCTTTTGTTCATCTGACAAATACTTTTTGAGCATCTACTCTCTAACAGGCATTTCTTTAAGCTCCAGGAATTCAGCAATGAACAAAAGAGAAGAGATGCCTGCTCTCCTGGAGCTGACAGTGGGGAAGGCAGGTAGCAAACAAGTAAATAAGCAAGAAAATATTGTGCTTTGCAGAGAACTAAAACAGGGTTATGTAGTGAGAGTGGAGGCCTTTTTAGATTGGGGGGCCCCTCCAAGGAGGTGGCATTTAGGCTGAGGCCTGGATGACCAAGAAGAGTCTGCTATGCAAAGATGGGGCCGAACCTTCCAGGCAGAGGGGACAGTGATGCAGAGGCCCAAGACTGACAGCTCCTTTTTCTGACTTGTTGGCCCTTGAGTGCCCAATGTGGAGTGGGACTCCGTAACTGTTGAATGAAGGACGAGTGCACACAAGACTGGCACCATCCTTTGCATGGTTGCCAAGGCTACAACGTATGGCTGTGCCTTGATGTTTTCAACCAGCACCCACTGGGGGATGCTTCAGTTGCTGCTGCAGTCATCTATCTTTTGATAAGCCTAATTAAATAACTTCCTGTCTATGTTAACCAAGCCTTAGAAAATAGTCATTGTCACTGACTAATTTTCCATTGATTTAAAAAGTGGCATTTTAATTTTATCTTTAAAATTCTCATTTTTTTCCTGAAGTGGATAATGTCTTTAAGGCTGTAGATTTATGAGTTCTGGAAAGTTCAGTAGCTGCAGAGCCCTCTTCTAGTGAAAAACAGTGGACTCCGTCATCATCAGCACCTCCCGAATGGCTACGTTAAAGAAGCCACACCATGGAACTTGTCCCTGCTTGAATTAGCATGAATTGCCTACCGGTTTCATTCATTGTTTCCATTCTACTTGGGGCTGGGTGAGGATGACTTTGAAAGTTTGTGAACCTGTGGCCTAAACTCCAAGCATTGGTCTTAATAAACCTTTCTGAGATCATTTCTGGAAAAAAAAACTGAACAGATTACACATCTCTGCTTCTTTTTGGAAAAGAGGTCAGGGTACTGGCCCAGCCTCAGTGGCCTGTTATAAAGTTGGCCATTCTGATCATTGATTAGCAGTTAGTGAAGAAACTTCCCCTTTGAAGATGTGGGCTCTCGTAGTTCCATTACTCATTAAAAGAAACTCTCTCAACTAAGAAGCAAATGAATTCCCTCTCTGAAATTCTGGATGAAAGCATACCTCCCCTGTTGGAGTACAGTGTGTGTGTGTGTGTGTGTGTGTGTGTGTGTGTGTGTGTGTGTGTGTGTGTGTGTGTGTGTGTGTTTGTGTGTGCGCGTGCACGGATGTGTGTTCTTGCTATCCTCTCTGATGAATTATATCTCCCATAGCACCTTGGGCTTGGTCAGCCCAAGGACCAGAACCTGGGCATTTGGAGGCCACAGTGGCTTTCTTACCACCCCTCCCTCCTGTATGGAACCTGAGTGGTGGCCTCTGAGGTTTCCTAACCCAGCTGACACAGCTTGGGGATCTAAGGAGTTTGGTTCCCTTAACAACTATACACTTAGAATGCCTGCCGTGTGCTAGGCAGAAACGAGATGCTGGAGAATTTTGTTCATGGATGTACCACAAGCCTTTTGGAAGACTGTGGCAGCTATTTTATCTCTGCTGAGACTCAGTTGAGAACTGAAAACTGAAGATAACTAAGTGACGTGCTGCTCTGGAATCATAGAAGTGAAAGGAGCAGTATAACCCCTCCAGTCATAGAACCCACAGAGCTCTGGAGATGTAGAGAGCAGAGGAGGGATGTATAAGAGTCTGGGAAACCCTGAAGGTGGTCCAGGCCTTGCTCCCTCTTTCCATTTCATTATGGAAGCTGGTCACTTGCTTTGAGTGAGATCCACTGGCCAAGGTTATGGGGCTTCTGCATTTTGCAAGGGAGACGGTGTGAGGTGCTAAAGTTTAGGGGCCAGGGGTCAGGTTGGGGTGTCGGCTCATTCCTTAGGCAAATTACTTAGCCTCTCTCTGCCTGGTTTCCTCGTCCGTAAAACGGATCCAAGCTCCACAGGGAAAGGGCCATGTGTTCATCCACCAGTGCATCCCCAGCACCCCTCACAGTACCTGTCAGAGTGCCTATTCACATGTAATTGTTACCCGTGTCATATTGTTGTGTCTCACGTTAAAGACAGGCTGAAAAGGATTTTTATGTGTTCTGATCACAGTGTCACTTAAACTAACCAGTTATTATCCTTAAACACCATAAATATGTTGAGTTGTTCATTTTCCTACTCTTCTATTCAGGGGTGAAAGGGACAGTGACATTTCCATGTTGTCCACTTAGCATTCGATGTTGTGAAAATCAGCTGGATCACGGGAACTTGAAGGTGCTTTCTGTGAATTCATGTTCACAGCCACTTTCTTTGCAGCAGCCCTGTCTTGGGACCAGGTACCCACTGCCCTTCATTGCTTGCCTCCCTCTTCCCAGGTACAATTTCACAATGCTGGCCCTCTCATCTTCGTTCCTGCTGTTAGCCTATCTCCTGACCCATTGGTGTGGCAGCGTGGGCTTCATCTTGGCCAACTGCTTCAACATGGGCATTCGGATCACACACAGCCTTTGCTTCATCCACCACTACTACCGGAAGAGCCCCCACAAGCCCCTGGCCGGCCTGCTCCTGTCGCCAGTCCTCCTCGGGGCATTTGCCCTCAGTGGTGGCATCACTGCTGTTTCCGAGGTGAGGCGCCCCGCAGCCTTCACGCCACATGATTTTGCAGCATGTCCACTGTCCCTCATTCCAGGCATCCCGTTCCTGCTCTGCCTGACCCAGCTGGACGAGTACTTGCTTCCTCTTACCCGTTCCCCTAAGCTTCTGGGACAGCATCTTATGATAGAAATGACTGATCAGTGGTACCCGTGGGAACAGAGTAGGCCCTAGTACATAGCTGTCATGCCTTTACCTGACTGGAAGCTGGAGCGGTAGGGCCTCCACTCCCCCTGGCTTGCCCCAGAGAAAGGAGGTACGGCTGGGGGCCCAGGGCAGTGACAGTGGTTTCTTTCTGCAGGTGTTCCTCTGCTGTGAGCGGGGCTGGCCAGCCATGCTGTTGCACGTCGCTGTGGGGGCCCTCTGTTTGGGAGCGACTCTTGGGACAGCGTTCCTCACGGAGACCAAGCTGATCCACTTTCTTAGGACTCAGTTAGGTGTGTCGAGACTCACTGACAAAACAACGTGACCTCGCGGAAGCCTTGTGGCACCTGGACCAGCTGTGGGGCAGTTTTGTGGGTGGAACATGTTTTCTATGCAGAAGAGCCCAGTTAGGGGTCTGTAGTGGAGCGAGACCAACACACAGGTGAGTCATCAGAGCGAACCACCAGACCAAACACTTACTGTCCATTTGAGGTTTCAGACAGCAAGGAGGAGTTCCATTTTTAAGGGAAGACCAAAAAGCTTTTAAAATAGATACAATTATTTTTTTCACCATTTTGTTGTAATCAGCATTTTTCTTTTTGAATAATGTGTTAATTCTTTTTGGTTGAGATTGACCTTCAGAACTACATGTTCCAACAAACTCTATCTTGGATGATAATAGTTAATAATCTTCTGGCCCAGAAGGAGAGATGTAGCCACTTTACCCTCCACGGGAATATTTAACATATTCCATAAAAGCTGGAAGGAGACTTGATGTTATGTGATGTTGTGCACCAAACAAGAACAAGTTGGCCCTGGAGTTGTAGCTTTCCCCATGTCAACACTGTGGCCTGGTTGTTTAGCAAAGGAGAAATGTTGCTCAATGAGAAATCCAAGAAATGAAGACACAGTCTTTCAGATCACATTTCCCACAGTTAGCCAGGCAGAGTCACGTCTCTCCCCTTCATGGCTGTCCCCCACTCCCACCCCCACCCCCAGGCCAGCACATGTCTTCCCACAGCAGGGGAAAGCCGGCTCACGACCTCTGGCCTGGCCACTTGAGAGAGGAGGGCTTTGAAGGACACTGTGATCCTTCGTGATCTACTCTGAAGGGAACACCGCTTTGCAGTTGGCTGTAACTTCTCATGAGGAGATTGCACAGATGACAACTAAAGTTGAATAGAGGTGTCTTTTTTCCCATCAGAATGAAATAGGGTAAATTCTATATGGCATGTGTCACTGAATCACACCCTTCCCCCGCTGACCTGTTACTTCCAGCGCTGGTCAGTACACCGGAATTCCAGCCCCAGGACAAGGCTGGCAGGCCTGTGGATCTGGTCCTTCAGGCTACAGTGTGAGCCCAGGCTTGCCTCCCTGCCCTGCACCCAGCAGGTGCTGTTCTCAGGCAGCAAAGCATTCTTCTTCTTTCATTAATGTATTACTATATTAACTGATGTAATTAATGTATTAATTAATTAGATGTGATTGACCTTTGGAGCTACATGCACAGACTATATCTTGGGTGGTAATAGCTAGTAATCATCTAGCCCCGACGTCCCCAAACTTTCTATGTTTACACCCAGAGAGCAGGGAAGCTTGTATCAGATGGCAGTTTGGCTGAAATGCACACATTTAAATCCACTGGCCCAGAGCCAAAGCCAAGAGGCCAAGGATTAAGACCCACCAGTGGACCAAGACTAGGACCCAGTCACCTGGACACCTTTTTATCTATTCAAGGAGAGAATGCTTCGTGTTAATTGCAGGGAAAGTAGCTAAATGCAAGGTGTCACTGAACAATCAGAGGCCCTCCAGAATCATGGGCTTGGTCATGTTTTGTAAGGCAGGGTCAGCCTACCTCAGAAGAACTGATTGCCCCGTGGGGTAGGGTATGTGGCACACACAGAAGGCAGCCCCCCGCCCCCAAGTACTTTTTTTTTTTTAAATAAATTTATTTATTTATTTATTTTTGGCTGAGTTGGGTCTTTGTTGCTGCACGTGGACTTTCTCTAGTTGCAGCAAGCGGGGGCTACTCTTTGTTGCGGTGCTCGGGCTTCTCATTGTGGTAGCTTCTCTCTTTTTTTTTTTAATAAATTTTATTTATTTATTTATTTATTTATTTATTTATTTATTTATTTTGGCTGCTTTGGGTCTTTGTTGCTGCGCACAGGCTTTCTCTAGTTGTGGTGAGCGGGAGCTACTCTTCGTTGCGGTGTGCAGGCTTCTCATTGCGGTGGCTTCTCTTGTTGCGGAGCACAGGCTCTAGGCACACGGGCTTCAGTAGCTGTGGCACGTGAGCTTAGTAGTTGTGGCACCCAGGCCCTAGAGCACAGGCTCAGTAGTTGTGGCACACAGGCTTAGTTGCTCCGCGGCATGTGGGATCTTCCCAGACCAGGGCTCGAACCCATGTCCCCTGCATTGGCAGGCGAATTCTTAACCACTGCGCCACCAGGAAAGGCCCCCCAAGTACTTTTTTTTGTCTTTTGAATGCACAGAAATGGGCCTCCAGCCCTCACAAGTTCCTTCTCTGCTGCCGTTGACCACCCTTCTCTCCCCTAGAACCCTGTCACCCAACCCCTGCCCACTTGACCCCAGACTCAAAGTGTGGTCCTCGCACTACCTGCCTCAGAATCACCTGGATTGCAAGTTATAAATGTAGGTTTCCAGGATCCATTCCAGACCTTTGGCCTCTGCGTCTCTGGGGCAGGACTTTGGGACCAGCTTTTTCGGCAAACTGAGGTTGGCACACCCCATTATCCTCACCAGCGTCAGTGCCCAGGACCAGTCGTGCTCGTGTTCGCAGTGTCCATTCCCAGCTCTAGGAAGACAGCTGCCATTGCCTGAGCAGCAATGCTAACACCCCACCTCCTCGGGAGCAGGAACACCATGGCTCCCACTCTGTTCTCCAGCTTGGAGAGTCTCTGTGTCTGACAGCAAGGGCTCATGCTCATCTTGTCCCCATGCGGCCAGGCTCTGCTATCAGCATGGGGCTGCCACAGTCAGGGCCAGCGCCTCTTGAGAGATGGCCAGCTGGGACGGCCACCGGGGACTGCTTCCTGTGGCCTGCTTCCCTGTTTATAGAAAGAGGAGTCCCCGTGGCCCAGGGTTTTGGGAAGTGGGTGTTGTCCCATTACTAACGCCTGCTTCCCGGGCTCCAGCACTTGGGCAGCAGGCCCTTTGCAGCCCATGGCCTCTGCCTCTGTCCCCGCTGCTCCCTGGAGCACAGCTGGGCCCGACCACTCGCTCTGGGGCTTTCCCCCTGTTCCCCTAGAGCCACACCTGTGCCTCAGGGTGCTTGCATACATGGGTGCTGAGCTGCCCCACGTTACCCAAGAAGGGTTTTGCGGGGGGAATCACACTTGAGGCTTTAAGTGCCACTCAAAATATAGTGAGGCTACTTCTCCATGGAAACAAGTCTCTAAAGCACATCCATTTATGAAACACAGAAGCTTTTGTTGGTGAGGATAACAGCATTTCTTCTTTCTGTGCTGCTCTGGCCACATGTGTGTTGGTGTCTTCAGGTTTGGCCTGTCAGGTCCCTCCGTGAGGGGATGCTGCTGTGCTACTTAATGCTTCCTCAGCTGTGACTTCTGGCTCAGGAGATGCTGTATACTCTGCCCCACTCCCTGCCACTTACCACCTGATTCACCAGGGCACCTCCTCCCTCCTGTCTTTTTTTAAAACCATGTATTCATATTGCTAGTTTCATGTCAATTTCCCCATTTTAAAATGAATAAATTATTTTCTTCACATCTCTGTGAAGATGTTTCATACTACTTCTGCTTCCAAAAAAGAAACAAAAACTCTTAAATTTCAAAAGGAAAGTGGGCAAGTACCTTGAGTATGTGAATCATTTTTATTCCTCATCAGAACGCTTCTCCCTACGTTGACGTTACTGGACCATGATTCTGACTTTGAAAGAGGGGCTGGATTCCTGGCCCCTGCGATGGAGCTTTCTGTGTCCCAGACTGACAGGCCTGGCAGTTTATTCACTGCCTTTCCCTTCCACCCAAAGTAGTGCTTCCCATTGTTGATAGCATTTTCTCTTTCCTATCTTCTCTGTCTGGCCTGTCCTTGTCTTGGTCATGTTTTTAAAATATGCAGCCATTTTTGGCAGGTCAGAACTAATATCAGGGCAGGGAGGACAAGTGTGTGATTTTAGGCCTGTGGGTTTTAGGGAGTCCAGGGTACCCCTTCACCTTTATATCTTCCTCATTCGGGTGCTTGACTCGTGTATTTTATTTGGAAATGAGACTTCTGAGCCAGTCACATGCAGGTGGAAAGTGATTTGTTTTACTGCTGTTTACCTGAGTGAATGTCCTTAATGTTGTAAATATTTTATTGATATTTGTTAATTAACTTTCTTTTTTTAAACAGGGTTTTTTATTTTTATTTATTTTTGGCTGCGTTGGGTCTTCGTTGTTGCGCGCGGGCTTTCTCTAGTTGAGGCGAGTGGGGGCTACTCTTCGTGGCGGTGCACAGGCTTCTCGTTGCGGTGGCTTCTCTTGTTGTGGAACGCGGGCTCTAGGCGCGAGGGTTTCAGTAGTTGTGGTGCGCGGGCTCAGTAGTTGTGGCTCGCGGCTCTAGAGCGCGGGCTCAGTAGTTGTGGCGCATGGGCTTTGTTGCTCTGTGGCATGTGGGATCTTCCCAGGCCAGGGCTCGAACCCGTGTCCCCTGCATTGGCAGGCTGATTCTTAACCAGTGTACCACCAGGGAAGCCCAAATTTCTTTTTTTTAAGATTTTTTTTTTAATTCTATTTTATTTTACTTTATTTTATTTATTTATTTTTGGCCACGCTGTGTGGCATGTGGGATCATAGTTCCCCGACCAGGGATGAAACCCACGCCCCCTGCAGTGGAAGTGCAGAGTCTTAACCACTGGGCCACTGGGGAAGTCCCTAATTAACTTTCAAGGGTAGCAAGAAAGGTGTTTTATTTGAAGAGTTTGGGGGGAAAGGAAGACTCATTGATTTGCATCATCAGTCCGACCCCAATTACTGTGGCACAATCATTCCCCCTACTTAGTGTCATTCCTTCTTAACCAGAACCATCTGGGTGTATCAGAGTGAAATAGGGAAAATGGGCTCCTAATGTAGTTCAGCCTCCTTTAGGGGCCTAATGAAGGAAGTCTTATAAATACTTCTTAATTATCCTCCAGATTAATTAGCCGAAGTTGCTAGGTGCCCCTGTCCCAAAGTGCAGTCAACTCTTGGCCTGTCAGCTTCTCCATCCTTCTGGGGTAGTATGGCTTAGAGGGAAAGTGCTAGAGGTGAGCTGTAGGGAGTTAAGTCTTTCCCTTCACGAACGGGGTCCTCACCAGAGTAGGTGCACCCAGAACCCTGTCAAGTCTGCAGCACGCTCATGGAGACCCCTCCCCATGGCTTGTCAAACCTGTTACAGTACACCCTGTCCCACATTGAGCATAACAGATATGTAAGTATGCAGGAGTTGTGGTTGGCTAACTCTCCTGGTGATATGTTCTGTAGACATTTGAACATCAGCTTTGAAGCTTTGTGTTTGGATCCAGTAAGTTTTTTTCCATCTCAGTCATTTCTGTAGGTTCCTGAGGAGTTGAAGGGCCCTGGATTCTGCGCCTATGAGGCTGAATAAACAAAGGGCCCCAGGGGGCTTGAGAAGGAGGAGAGGGGGTGCCTGGATGGCTGCCTCACCATGAGGCTAGCAGGTGCTGGGTGCTGGGGCAGCTCCTGGTTTCTGTGCTCCTCCTGGCTTCACACTGGGGTGATACCCACCTGTCCTGGGGCCCAGATGGTGGGCAGTCAGGCTGGTGGGCAATGAGAGGAGGAGTTCCCAGAAATAGGTGCTGCTCTCGGGTAGGGGTCCACGTTCTTCCAATGATGAGACAGTCTCTTTCTTTCTTTTTTTAATATTTATTTATTTATTTGGTTGCACTGGGTCTTAGTTGCGGCTCACAGGCTCCTTAGTTGCGGCTCGCTGGCTCCTTAGTTGCAGCAGGTGGGCTCCTTAGTTGTGGCATGTGAACTTTTAGTTGCGGCATGCATGTGGGATCTAGTTCCCTGACCAGGGATCGAACCCGGGCCCCCTGCATTGGGAGCATGGAGTCTTAACCACTGCGCCACCAGGGAAGTCCCGAGACAGTCTCTTTCACCACCTTTTATCTCCTGCCTGCAGTCTCTCCTCTCGGGTTTAAGCTCTGTTCTGTACGCAAAGCCCCTGAGGAGAAATGGAACTGGCCCAGGTTAGCTACTGTGGGCCATGGGTCATAAGGGAGCCAGTGGATGGGCCACCCTCGGGGCAGCTGAGTGCCCAGTTCAATCAGCTCTCACTGGGTAGGGGCTGGGCAGGGTGGCATGGTTCATCCGGAGTTGCCCCTTCAGCCTCAAAGGAGCTGCCCAAGGGCCTGTGATGTAACACCCAACTTGTGAGGGAATGTTCTAGTCTACCATTTACTTGTCTCATTACCTCCCTCCATCCAAAAATGTGTCCCTGTTGGCTCTACTGTCACAGTGTTGCCCTGGTCTGACCAATGCACTTGGCAGAGGCCACCTGGGTTCAGAGTGCTCAGTGGGAAGGGGACCTGAAAACCTGGCAACTCTCAGTCCTTTAATCTCATCCGCATCACAAACTGGGGCCTTGGAACGGGGCTCTGATGCTGTCAGCGCAGTAAACAGTGACTAATTAAGACACGACTGCATTAGTCACATTGGAGGTGACAACTGAGCAGCATGTTTCGGGTTCGTGTCTGAGAGATCCTGACACACTTTTCAATTATGTGGAACTAATAGTGTGCGGCTTCCACGCAGCTGTGTCGGGCGGGAGGGAAGGGGAGTCTGAAATGAAAGCCTGACTCACTGTGGCTCTTCACTCGCTTCTCTGCACTGCTTTTTGAAAATCACAAAAGTTGACACCAGGGAGCGTGGCATCAGGGGGACCAGAGGGCATCTTTCAGAAGGAGAGTTATGAGACAACTCCGGGTGACACAGGAGCCTCGGTCCTTTCGGGAGGTGTGTGTTGTGAACCCCAGCGTTGACTAGCCCCAGCTTCCCCTGGGCTCGGGGCACACTCTCGTCCAGCCCTCATCAGGGACTGGCACAGCCAGGCAGGGAGAACCATGAGGACCCAGGAGAACCAAAACCCTTACCCATGAGGGAAACGGCAATGTTTTCCCCCACATGTAATCCCAACCAAACTAGGGAATGTTGCTAAAATATCTTTCCTTTTTGTTTCCCCCAGGGCATTAACACAACAATTTTATGAACAAACCAGATTAGCACAGCACATTTTTATGTTCTTGAGCTAGAGCTGAAGATTCCTTTCTTCCTCATGTGGCTTGTGAAATCCCTAAGTGGCATCTCTCCAATGACAAGACGATGTTCTTGCAGGTGTGCAGATGTCCAGCTCTGGGGGGCAATAGAAAGGATAGAGCTACTTGCATTTTTTTTCTTTTTTCTTTAGTAAGCGGGAGTGACATCATACGGGGCTGATGGCAAGATGCCCAAGCACACTGGCCACTCATCCTTGCCTCTTTTCAGCTCTCCCTGCAGCAACCCTACAAACACATGGCTGAGAGCCAGGCTCTGGGGGAAGACCCCAGAGGTGTCCTGCCCGCGGCGTTCCTTCCATGTGCACCACCACCAGGGAAGTCCGCTTGCGTCCATGTCTGCCTTCTGAAGTACACAAACAGAGTTTTGCTTTCTGAGCGGCCCATGGTGTCACATACATGGTTATACTCCAGCCTGGCTGCCCTTTTCTAACTCAGTGGGTGACCTTGAACAAGCCTCCCTCGCTCTACCACCTGTGGCGCACTGAGCACGTGCCACGTACCATCTACCTTTGGGCTCCGTTCCTCCCTCAGGTTAACAAGGGCTGGATTTGAGCTGTAGTGATAACATTGAGCCTGAGGAGATGGACAGGCCATCCAGCTCCTACTCCAACTGGAGCAGCACCCTTTTTATCTGTTTTGAAAATTAGGGGTTAGTCTAAGAATTTGCTTGAAAAAAAGGTTCTTTCTGTTAAAAACAAAAACAAAAAACCCCACGTTTTTTGAAATCCACGATTTTGAATGTTTTAAACCTCCTCGCTGACCTTCCATGACTTTTTCTCCCACAATTCCTCTCCCACCTCAGTCTTTATCTCATCTTAAAGAATTTAAGGTAATTGTTTTGCACAGGCATTAGCACGCATAAGAAGTATTTGGGAGAAACAAATCTGGCCAAAAATTATGTTGCGTTACAAAGAAAAAGTTGTCTGTACCCCATGGTCCCCTGTCTGTTGGTGGCCTTGACCCCAGGTGACACCACCAAGGAGTGGGAAGGTAGCTAACTTTGGCCACTCCATCACTTTGTAATCATAGGCAGGAGATGTTGCCTCTCTGTGCCTCAGTTTCCTCATCTGTCAGTAGCCCACCCCTGCATAGCCCAGAGAGGATGGAAGGAGAACAGAGGTAGGACAGGCAAATGCAGCTCTGAAAGCCTTGGAGAAAACAACCCATAGCAAGACTCCCTACATGTCCTGTGTGTGCACCTCCCTGCCCGCTTTCTCTTCTGCTCCTCACCCTCGGCCAGTCCTCTCCTGATGCTGTCCACCCCACCCCCTCCCCAGCCCAAGCTCTGTTCTCCCCACCCTCGCTCCTATTAACCCACTCAAGGCCTGTTTACGGCTGGGCCAGCAAAGGAGCGAGAAGTGAGGACATTACAAATACTGGTGATTTAACCACTTTTCTTTAGCCCTGTCACCCCCAGAAGGCACTAAACCCCAAACATGTGGCATTAGTAAACACAGGACCCATCCCTTTTCCCCTGCTTCTGCCTGGTCTGGTTCTTTGGGTGCCCTCGGGAGCCCAGCACCACCTGCTATCCAGTCTCCAACCTCTCACCTCTCCGCCCCCTGGGCCCTCGCCCCCGTCAGGTTCAGTTACTCATGCCCTTGATCCCATCACGCTCCTTTCCCTTTCTTCCAACAGCCCTATTTTCATTCTCCCTTGAGAATGAGGAAGGCAGGTTGTGTGTGGGTTCCAGAGAGGGTCTTGGAGGCAGACCCATCCCCACTTCAACCTTGAGCAAGGTAGTTAATCTCTTTGAGCCTCAGTTTACGCATCTAAAACTGGGCATTAGAGCACTTGCCTCATAGGATGTGGCAAGGATTCCATGAGAGGATGGAGGGGCACTGAGCAGGGGGTGCCCTGCACCAGCCCGTTTGCTCTGTGAGTGGAATTATAAATCTGCTGAACAGAGAGGAACTGTGGCCCCTGGGAACATTTGTTTCACACCTACCTGCTCCCTCCTTCCCACCTAAACCCAGTCCACAGACATGCATGTGGTTGAGTCTTTTTCCCTTCAGTGGCAACATTTCTTTCCCCTTTTCTTGGAGGCAGTGCTGCAGGTGAAGAGGAAACGAAAGATCCTTCTCAGCCCAGCTTGCCCGGAGGAGCTTAGAAGGTGACGACATGGGTAACGGAGACTGCCCGAGGCCTTCTGACTCTTGGCCAACTCAGGTAGGCAAGCCTGGGGAAGCAAAGCCACAGCTTCCAGGGAGAGCCAGCAAATGACCTCTTTCAGGCTCAGCCTGAGTGGCCCCCCAGAGCAAGAGGGGATGCTTCCAAAGCTTGTTAAATGATTTTCAGCAATTTCAGAAATTACCTCAACTGGTAGTTTAAATTTCCCTGTAGCCTTAGATTAAAGCAGAAAGAAGAAAGACCCCAGGTGATAGAAGAGAATGTGGCTTTGTCCAAGGAGGGCCAGCTGCTGTCAGCAGCTTCTGAAGAAAATGGAAGGGTCTGCGATGGTCCTGCCATGTGGGTGGGCGGCCATGGGCACTGGCTCCCCTGACCTCAGCTTTAGGCCTGGGCCATGGTGGCTGTGAGGACACTCCCAAAACTACCCCCGCCGCCAGCCTCGATCTCCAGTTTGCCAGTGTCCTCACCTTGAACCCACTCATCAAAGCTGATCTGAAACTTGTTGAGTTCTTCCTCCTCACCCTAAAAAAGACAACAAAAAACAACCATTGCCTCTGCCATCAGCCTCTCAGACTTAACCTCTATAAACTTCTATTTCATTTGTTGTTTTTCCTTCTCTGGACTGGGATAAAGGATGCCAGGTTCAGACCAACCAGCTTTCCCCTTCCAGAAGCAGCTGAGAGGAAGAGAAAGGCCAGAACCTAGGGTGCCCAGAGGGTTCTGTCTTGAGTGCTACTATTAAGGTGGGATTTTCCTAAGAAAGGAAGTGTGTTCTGCCCACAGTTAGGACTCAAGGAGAGCAGGGAGATACCAGACATGTCTGGGTCTGGCACCGCTCCTTGGGGAAGGAGTAAGGCTGTTGACCTTTGGTGTCTGGGTCATATCTGAGAAGTGGGGGTCCATCAGGCCTTCCTCTTGCTCCTCTTCAAAAGGAGCTGTGACCTGGGTGTGCCACAGAGCCCGGTGCTCCAGGCCTCCCCACTCCCATCAGCTTCTGTGGGCCACTCCCCTGACTCTGCAAGGTTTCTGGTTGTCTTTGCAGCTTGGGAGATGATGTTTTAGCTCCAGGGACCGGCTGTTGATACAGATAATCAACAGAGCCAGGGAGCCTGAAAATCACACTCTAATTCCAGGCCTGCCGCTGTCTGTTCGTAAGATCCTCTTCTCCATCTACAAAAGGTTCTGATCCCTACTCACTGTTGCTCTAGGACCATCGTGGGGGCCAAGAAAAAGTCACCATGCAGCACTATTTGGGGCTGAGTGGAGAGTGGGAAAGCAGGTGGGCCTGTGTGCTCCGAGGCTGGAGCCTGGGCCTGCGTTCAGACAGGGGAGCTAGACCAGAGCAGAAATCGTCACAGAGTCTAAAATATCTCCGGGTGTTGTTCTTCCTGGTAGCAAATGATCTTATCTCTAACAGCATTATGTATTTTAGGTATTTCTTATTTTAACTTATAAGTTGTAAATTATGAAGTATCCTGGGCAGCCAAGTGCCCTGTAGACGGTTAGAAACGCCCCATCCCGTCCATGGCCTCTTTTTACTTTGCATGTGGTGCACACATCTTGCCATGTATACACTGCCCTCTACATTGTTCTTTTTTACTACACGGTGTACCAGTTAAGTTGTCCCCAGTTTTCCCTACAATTGTAAACCACGTGGTAGAGAATATCTTGACACAGAGACCTCTTCTGCATTTTGCCCACTGATGGAGCCTGAGAGCGCTCTTGCTGTATCAGAGCAGGGCCCTGCCTCTCGGCCCCAGCCTCACCCCAGAGGAAGCCCCGGGATGGAAGGAAGCCTCTCCAGGTCACACTGTGTTAATGACCAGCCAGCCTGGAGCCCAGACCCAGGACCTGCTAGCCAGTGGGCCATACCCCTCCTTTCACACGAAAGAGGCTTTGCACAATGCCAGGCACCCAGGCCATGCTCAGCGGTAACTGTGAGATCATGGCAGCCTGTCACTGGGTCATTCAGCCGACTGTCTTTCCCACTGCAGAAGCCGGGACACTCCTGGAGGAGCAGTGGACCTTGGTGCCTCTGGTGAGCACAAGCCAGCAACGAGGATCCGACCCTCCAGGCTCCACTGCCTCCTTGGCTGCAGGTGGAGTGTGTCTGGCACAGGGAACTGCTTCCCAAGGTGTCAGGAAAGTCACTGATACCCCAGGCCTCCCCCTGGAGAATCTAACTAATTAGCCTGGCTGGATGGGGAACTTGGGAACTAAAGCTACCAGTAAACAGAAAGGAAGTGAAACCACCCTCTGCTCCTGCTCCTCCCTCGGGGTGACGTGATCTCCTCAGGGAAGTGGCTTTGGGCCTTGTTTCCCTGCCCAGAGGCATAGGGTGCAGCCGGTTAGGCTCGAGGCCTTATTTGTGCAGCCTTTCTGGGCGCTTGGTGAGCCACCGGCCCATAGGTGGAGTCCATGGTCTTGACAAGGTCACTCCAAGCTCTCAGAGCTGAGTGTGGATCCCTGCTAGGCTGTCTCCCAACTCTGCCACCCTGGACGAGTTACTCTACCTCTCCAGCCTCAGCCTGCTTTCTATCTAAACTCTACCTATTTTTATTTTCAGTTTTTCTTTTGATCAAAAAAACACATGTACATCGTTTTAAAAGATAACCCCCAAAGGGCAGGTTCTGCTCCCCTCCAAGCTTCCTTCTCCTTGGGCCATTGTTTTAGTTCTTTTCGTCATTCCTTCTTCTATTTCCCTTCATATTTCTAAGTAATCTGCATGTAATGCTATTTCTTGATTGTTTCCACTTTAGAATATTGACCTCCTCGTATGGAAAAATGAGCTCTGATGGCCACCTCCCTGCACACTTACCTTCCCATCCTCCCAGTGTTATGATTTGGGGTAAATTGATATTCATGTTCACATGGTTAAAACTATAGAAACATTGTTCTCTGCTAAACCAAGTAGTATCCTATTTCCTTTCTACTACAATCCTCAGGCTATTAATGGTCTCGTTATTTCATTTGCTTTTTTAAAAATACTTTATGCTGTCCCCTACAAAATTATAAAACGCTGAGCAAACACTATAAAGCTCTTGGCAACATGACTAACCTCAGCAAGTATCACGGAGTCTGTGTTTTCCCTGGAGACTTTGCTCGGGGAGCCCCTCACCCCCCCTCCTCCACTCTCACGGTCCCATCTGTGGGCCCCTCCCTTCCCCAGAGGGAAAAGGCTCAGAGAAGTTAAGGAACTTTGCCCAACATCATAGCAGTAGTAAGATGGGGGCAGAGATGCGGGCCTAGCCCAGGAGATGCAGTTACAGTCAAGAGCCGCCACCCCCTCACCAGAGGATGCTGCAGCCCTGTGGGGCGGCGACCCTGTAAACAGGACCACGTGGTGGGTTTAACCTGCAGCAGGATTGCATGTGGTGGGAATTCCCTGGCAGTCCAGTGGTTAGGACGCTCATGGCACTTTCACTTCCATGGCAGAGGCCTCAGCCCTGACTGCAGAGGGCAGAGGCGGGTCTCCCTGCTCATCCTGAGTGACCCTTCCTGGTAAGTTCCCCTGCATCCACGTCCATCCCTGTCCCAGGCAGATTTGAGAACAGCCTGAGCCACAAGTCTGCCCGACAGCCAGGTCCACGCGTTTCTCTGACTGCCCATGGCTACCTCCCGTTGAACAGGCTGAACCAGCCCTCACCCAACTGCCAGGCTGACATGTGCCTCCCAGGGCCACTGGCAACCCCCTTATCACAGAGAGGCCACTCTCCCACCACCCCAGGTCTCCTTCACTGGGGGACTGAGCTCTGACCCCTGCCCCCATGCTCCGCACTGGAGGCGACTCCTTTCCTTTGCTGGTCACAGTCAGCTAAGGTGAGCTCCTGGGAAAGCGTGGTTCCGAGGGCCCCAGGGGGCCTGGTCATCCAGTTGTTCACACACAGGCAATTCCCAGCCAAGGCCGCCGAGTCCCTAAAGGCAGCGCACACCCCTGAAGGGGACAGAGAGCCTTCTGAGTCCAGAACTCTTGCTGGAAACCCCTGTGCCTCACACGGAAGAGGCCTGTGCATGGTCTGGGGCCTCTGATGACCACCATCCACCCGCCCCTGAAGCTGCACACCAGAGTGTTGTCAGACGGAGGCCAGACCGGCAGGGGATGCTGCCACTGGGCCAGGACCGCCCCTGGGACACAGGAGCTGGTGCAGGACATGTCTCGCTGGCCTCAGCCGTCAGGAAGCAAGGAGTGGGCATCAGAGGCACTTGGGAAACGGAAGATGCATAGATCTCTCCAAGCAGCCACATGCCTTCTAAACAGACAGCTCACCACGATTTAATCGGCAGCTCAAATTCAATCTGCTAAGTAGGGAAGAAGAAAGTGTGTGGTTGTCATGGCAACACCAAATTGCCCAGGACTGTTGGTCTCTCAGGTAGGAAAGGGAGGGGAGCAGAGCCCAGCCTCTGTTTCCCTGATGGGGATGTTCTGGGGAACAGGGGCCAGGCTGGACACACCTGCTTTCTTCCCACCACCCCAGCTTGCGGCTGAGGGCCTGAGCCGTGTGGTGTGGTGTAAAGGGGGCTGGCTGGCTCAGGGCCCTCACCCTGGGGTCTGGGGCCCAGGTTGCTCAGCCATGCGTGTTCCAGCCCCACATCAGAGCAACTGGGACTTGGACCCCCCTTTTCCTCTTACCCCCCAAATCCTATGACTTCCTAGCAGTGCTGTGCCCGCAGGCCTGGTCACGGGCATGTGCACAGCTGGCCTTGCTGGCCTATCCTCTGAGTCCAGTCTGAATGACCAAGAGAACAACAGCCTCACCCAGAGAGTGCCAACCAGAGCCACACGAAGGAAGGTGTGGGGCTGATCCTTCCACTCACAAGTACACCGCACCGCCAGCCTGGCCTCCTTCTCTCCATCAGGAATGGGATGAAGCCATCTGATGGGTTGCCCCCTGTAATCTATGCCAAGCTGGGCCCAGGCCTGGGTGGGGGTGAGTGGTAGAGGAAGGGGCTGCTCAAGTGGAGGAGTTAAGCACTAGGAGCTTCGCCTGCCCTCATACCCACCTCCAAGGCCCTGCTGATCAGCTTCATGTCTATCTCTGTGGTCCCAGGGCCTGGCCCTAGGAGGTCCATGGACACTTAACGCATGAATGAATGAGTGAATAAATGAATGAATGAGTGGATGACGTATGGAGTGAGGACTAGGAGCAGAGGAACTGGAGAGGCCAGGTTGGGATGAGGAGCTTGGGGGAAGGCCTCAAAGGGAGGTGTTTGTCAGGCTCCCCTTCCTCCAGTCTGCCCAGACCTGGGGCAGCTCCCATCTTCCAGAGGGACCACTGAGGTCCCTGGCAGATGTGACCCTGTCACTTGATCCCCCCTCAGAGAAGCAGGGACCCCAGGGCCCTTCCCCCAAGGCCCTTCTCACCTGGTGCCTGATGGGGACTGCCTCCCTGGGACCCCACAGACCTGACTGCTTTTGCTACACGGTCTGTGGGTTCTCCCGCTGTCTAATTAGTGCTAATTGGGAGCAGGAAGTGTGTGCGTGAGTGGGGATTCGTGGGGGTATGTGTGCCTGGAGCTCGGATGTCCTTGTCAGAACCTAGAGGCTTCTTGGGACGGGCCCTTGCCCAGAGCCACGGGGTCTCTGTGGGGCCTGGGTGGGACTGACTGGGCATCGTGTGCGCTGAGTGCTTCTCTGCAGAGGCCTGTGCTGTCACTGGCCACCTCCTACCCTGGGCGCCAGCTGCCCCAGGGCCAGGCAGGCCCACTTTGTTCATGTGAATCCTCAGCGCCTGGCACAGAGCCACAGCTCTTTGCATTTCAGACTCCAGGAATGAAGGGAAGAGGCCTCCGGGGCTGGCAGGAGAGACATGGAGGGCCTGGGGGAATGACCCGGTCCCAGGCTCAGTTCATGGTTCGGTAAAGGCAAGGAAAGACTTGCTTATCTGATGGGTTCACACTTGTGCCTCCCTTGAGGGACAGAGGATGCAGAGGCTCTCCCTAGAGAGGAGGGACTTCCCCTTAGTTTTCCCTCCTTCCCCAGGTCCCCGCCTCCTTTCACTTGGGGCACAGATGGGGGTGTCCAGAAGCAAAGCAGCTTTTGTGTCAAGCCCTAGGCTAAGTTCTCAGCTCCTGTGGTGCTCCCCCCATCCATAGGCACTGGTCACAGCCTGATGACAGGCTGCAATGGGGGAAGCAGGGGTGCGGGCATGTGGGGAGCCTGGGCAGAAGCATGTGCCCCATTCCAGAGCTAAGGCTCTCCCTGCTTCCTGTATTGCTTGTATTGACCATGGTCCGTGAGTACCCTCATCCTGGGCACAGTCAGGCCTTCCTCTTAGTGGACCCAGACCCTGTGACCCTAGGACCCTAGGACCACCAAGAGCCCGGAAGTAGAGCCCTCAGGGCTCAAAGGTGCTCAGAGATTAAGATAGCTGAGCCAGCTCCTAGGACCAGCCTCAGTTTCAGCCACTGTAAAACAGACTTGTTCCTGTGAAGCCGGCACTGGAGAAGGTAGAGCGGGCAGTGGGTTCCTCTGAGGCCTGGGATCCAAGAGGAGAGGCCTGACCGCCGGCGGCCACTAGAGGGCAGGACCCTCCCGTGTGTTTCCTCCAAAGTGCTGGTGAGCAGGGTGGTGGGAGACAATGGCAAGGCAGGCCCTGGACACAGTTGCCAAATGCTGAATGGCTGCTAGTCAGGTCCAGCAGAGGCTGGGGCACTGACCAGAAGTCCACCTGGGCCCTACACCCCACAAGCCCTCGCTGAGCCTTTAGGCTTTCCCCTCCTGAGCCTGCTCAGCGCCTCGCCTCCCCTTCTTAGAATATCAGCGGCAGAGGAGCAATCGGAACTGGCTCTTCAGCCTCCTCTGGGGACACTGAGGACACTGAGGCAGGTAGGAACTCAGCTGGCCACACCCGATGCGTTGGCTTGGAGTAGACCAAGGGCTGACCGTGACCCAGGCACTCACAAAGACTCCATGGGGTCAGAGTTGTTGGGGTCATGCTGCTTTGGCAGATGAGGAAACTGAGGCTCAGAGGGGCTTTTGTCTGCCCGAGGTACACCAGCAATGGTGGTACAGGGATTCCAGCCCGGGCAGGGGGACGGCAGAGCCTGTGTTTGAGCTACCACACAACGTTGCCATCACACATGCAGAGACACCCTCCCATGACCCTCCCAGACATGAATGCATGTGTGCCCACAGGGCCCTGGTAGCTAGCTGCAGCAAGCACGGGGTGTCTCTGCACCCTGCCTCTCCCAGCCAGAGGCTTCTGCCTCATCTGGGCCTGGCCGGTAGCGAGGCCCAGGAGCGCTGCCTCCAGGGTACAGGCTCCTTGAGGATGCCCACCCCACCCCTGGGCAGGAGGAGCTGTGTGAGAAGCTGTCCATGCTGTGACCACGCCTCCTTCATGGCCCCTTGGCGCTAGTGGGGAAGTGGGTGCCAATTAAGGGAGCAGATGGTGGCCCTGTCCGCCTCTTGAGGCTGTGCTTGCAGCCACGGGAGTCAAGGACCTGTGTTCGAGCCCTTGCTTGGCCTTGTTCCTCCAACCAGGCTTGGAGCTCTTTGCCCAGGGCGGGGAGTGGGGAGTTCCTGACCCAGGCCGCCCTACTTCTGCCCTTTCCCAGAGAGGGCGGAGGCCATGGAGCTGCTGGGCATTATATTTCCGGTGAGGGCCTGAGCAGTTAGAGGCTGAGTCCAGCTGTCCCAATACTACCTTGGAGCAGTAGAGAATGAGGGTGTCTTGGGGGCCTGTTTCTGGAGCTCTGGTCTGAACTGAGCTGTAGCTCATACAGCTGATTTGCATGGAGATCCCCCACTGGGCTGCTGGGCTGAAGTGGTGGGCCCTGTTAAGGGCTGGGGTCTGGTTGGGGAGGTAGCCCTGTTGCCAGATCTTTCTCTATGGCCCAGTTGGCCTCCTGGTGTGTTGAGACCTGTGAGCATCAGGCACGCCTGGGAGGGCAGCTCCGCAGGCAGGCCCG
Source organism: Balaenoptera borealis (assembly GCF_965194805.1). Taxonomy (NCBI): domain Eukaryota; kingdom Metazoa; phylum Chordata; class Mammalia; order Artiodactyla; family Balaenopteridae; genus Balaenoptera; species Balaenoptera borealis. The sequence continues at coordinate 39,838,853 of NC_138869.1, forward strand.
AACAGGGTACTTGGATGAGCCCTGTCTTCCAGCCACGTATCTGGGGAACAAACCCCACAGACTTCAGAGTGCACCTCCAATAGTGCTAGGGTCCTGTCAACAGCTCCGGTGACCATAGGATTCAGTGCACCCATTTTAAACAGATGGGGACCCCCAGACTCCGGCCACACCACCCCTTCACCAATAGCTTCTTCACTGGTCTCCTTGACTTCAGTTCTCTCTTTTCCTTCCTTGTTTTCAATTAAAACAATTTTTTTAACTTTTAAAATTAGTTTTTATTACATAAGAAGTACATGAAAACATCCTCATTTTTAAAATGTAATACAGTAAGATTAAATTGAAAGGCTCCCTTGGCCTTGTTCTTCACAAGCTCAGAGTTCACAAGGGTTAGGAGTTTGATATTTCTCTGTAAAATGAGAATAATTATACTTCTGCTACCCAAGCAACAGATTTATTGTATAAAAAAAAAGAAAGTGCTTTAGGAGCATGTGTGTTTAACACATACAGATGATTTATCAAATGTCCTGTGACTGTGAAATGCTTGTGTCCCAGTGGCAGTGCTCAGCTGTGCTAATGCCCTGGCCCTGCAGGCAGCCCATCCCGTGATGACACTGCCACCCACGCCCTGACTTCCTATCTCTGTCCCCTTATTTTGGCTTCAAGACTCAATCCTTTTCCTTTAAAAGCTCACATCTCAAACTATTTTCAGAGTTTATTTTCTCCTTTCTCCCAACCCCCCCACAATAAGATTTGGGTTGGGATGGGGACAGGTAGGGTCGTGGGGGAAGCCAAGCAGGGCAGGAAATGTCTAGCAGAACACCCCTCCCAGACTGTAGACCCAGGTGCTTCTGCACAGCCTGTGCATCTGGCAAAGCCTGTGCTCCTGTGGACACGCAGCACCCCCAAACCAGCCATGTCCCCCTCCCCCTCCTCAGTCATTGTAATTGCAGCAGAGGACGTGCACTATATAGATGTCCCATGGGCTTATCTGTTCCTCTGTTCCTGGACGTCTAGGCCGTTTCCAGTGGGGTGCTATTCCAGACTGCCACAACGGACACCCCTGTGCACATCTCCTCTGGGGTCTTTCAGAGATGCTGAGAAGTGAACTCGCTGAGCTGAGAGGCAGGTGCTAAATCACCCTCCAGGGACTTCCCTGGCGGTCCAGTGGTTAAGATTCCGCACTCCCAATGCAGGAGGCATGGGTTCGATCCCTGGTTGGGGTACAAAGATTCAGCATGCCACACAGTGAGCCTAAAAAAAAGAAAAAAAAAATCACCCTCCAAACTCTTGAGCTCACACCCAGGATCAGAGGACTTGTTGCACTTTGTTCCACTAACACTTTGCCAAAACATATCCTTTCAATGTGAATTTCTTTCATTACTCATCTTATATGTTACTTATTAATTAATTAATTAATTTATATTGTATATATTTAAGATGTATAACTTTACATCTTAAAGGCAGGAGCTGTCTGGTGAGGCCTCTCCTGAAGCAGAGCCCTGACCTCAGCTCCTTCTCCAAGGCCGGGAGACTTGGAGATTGAGGTCAGCGGCCTGCTGGGCCCTCTCCTCCAGGCTGGATCTGAACTACACCCTGGCCCCAGGTTTCTTCCTGACATCTGACAGCAGGGCTGGCTGGAGGTGTAGCTGACATGGTCCCTGCTCAGGCTCAATCTAACTAGGGGGGAACTGCCCCAAAGCAACTCACTTAGAAAAGATTGACCTTTCCTGGACTTCTCACTCTGAATGAGCAAATCCCAATCTGTCTCGGCCTTCGCTTTCTGCTTCTAGAAAATGGGGTGAAGGAGGACCCAGAATAGGAGATTAAGAAGCAACGGACAGGCAGGTGCTCTGGGCAGCGGGAAGATAGGGTCCGGGCCCTGGGAGCTCAGTGTGGATTCTAGCATCTGCCAGGCCAGGTGCTGGGAGAGGTTGAAGTGTCAAGTTTGGGGCTCTCCTGGGCCTGTCTCAGATGTTTCTCCCAGCCCTTCCTGAGCTCACCGTGCCTTTTCTATGCCCACTCCCCCCGCATCCCACCAAACAGCACTGAGGATTTGCTGGCCAGTAGCCACCAAGAGCTCCAGGGAAATAGAGAGCAAGCCCATTTGATGATGGAAATGGGCTTTCAATAAAGCCCATTCTTGGGATGCCCTGGGCTTGCTTCCCTCTGACCAAAGGAGACCCCACCTGGGAGAGGGTGAGGAGAGGGTAGGGAGAGAGGGAGTGCAGGGGGCAGGGGCCGGACTGGGCTTTCTGCCTGGCTGCAGTGCTTTGGGGTTATGTTGAGTGTCTGGGTGGATGATCACAGGCAGGTGACTTTTCTCCGAGCTCCTGTGTCATCATCTGTAAAGTAGGCAGAATACTACCTGCCACACAGTGTTGTGGTGAGAATTGAATGAATCCACACACGGACAGACCATCTAGCCAAGGGCTGCGCACATGTGAAGTGGATCACAAGCAATCGCTGATCAGACATTGCCCAGTGTTTAGTGGACACCCAATAAATAGTGACTGTTAGCACGGCGGCAATAGTTTATGTGCCCATGGCCGCAGGCACCTGTGCACGTCTGTAAGTCCACGCCTGTTGCCGGGGATCCTCCCGGGATGTGTGTGAATGAGTGTGTGTGTGGTATGTGTTTCCGCATGTGGACAACCATGTCTTGCCACAGGTGTGGGTGTGGGCCCCCTGGGGTCATTTCTTCTGCAGAACCAGTGCTCAGAAGGTAACAAGTAGGGGACAGTCTGAGGAAGTGCTGATGCTTGGATAGAAAAAGGAGTGGACAGGCTGAGCATGGGGAGAAGACAGGGCAGGGAAAAACAAAGATGAGATTAGTCTATATTGGGTGCAGTGGCTAAGGTCTGTTAAGGTCAATCCCTGTCACCCTCTGCACCAGGGCTACCCCTTAGGAGAGGCTTGGGCTGGGCCCTTCCTTCCCAGCAAGGTTGGCTACAGCTGACCTTATGCCCCACCCCAGCCAGGCAGTCCTGGGGCCTCAGAAAAGCCCAGAGTCTAGTGGTGACAGGTGGCCCAGCTGACTTGAGGGCATGATGTGGCCTGTCCAGTTGTGATCTGCCTCCAAGCCCTCCATGCTGTAAACTGCCACTTACATGTGTATGATCTCATTCACCAGCCAGTGCGCTCGACATTCGGTTGAGACCAGAACCAGGAAGATCAATTCCCAGCCAGGCTCCTGCAGGATGGGTTGGATGAAGGGAGCGCTAGGGCGCACACACAGGGCCTCTGCCTGCTTCTCTGCAGCACCCCTCCCCCAGAGGCTCCTCATTTCGGAGTGCATCCTAGAGGCTTATTTTTCCTATCGAGGAATAAGTTACAGTCAGTAAAAAGCACTAATCAGGACTGTACAACCCGATAACTCTCATGCAGATGGACACCCATGTAACCATGACCAGAGCAAGGTTCATCACCCCAGAAAATTTCCTGTGTGCCATCCTAGTCTCTAGCACCTACCCAGGAAGTAATTGCTACTCTGACCTCCATCATCAGAAATTAGTTTTGCTGTCCTAGAACATCAAGTAAATGTAGTCATACAGCATTTTTTTTACGTCCAGCATTTTTTAAATGTAGTCACACAGCATTCTTTTTTACGTCCAGCTTCTTTTGGTCAGAATGATGTCTTCTAGATTTGCCCATGTTGCTTTGTCTAACATTTGTTCATTCCTTTTTATCACTGAGTAGTATTCCATTGTATAAATATACCACGATTTACCTATTCTTCTGTTGACAGGCCTCTGGGTTGTTCCAGTTTTCAGCTATTATGAATAAAGCTGCTCTGAATATTCTTGTGCAAGTCTCTGTGTGTGGGTGTGTTTTTACTTCTCTTGGGTAAATTTAACCTAAGAGTGGAGAAACTGGATCACAGGGTAAGTGTGTGTTTAATTTTATAGGAAACTGACAATAGCAATGAATGTGAATTCCAGTTGTTCTTCATCCTTGGAAGTCCCTCTGTTCCAGACCTTCGGTTGCCTCAAAGAGCCCACCCCATTTCCCATCTGGAAGTGAGCCTGGCTGCTAGAGGTGGCAGGCATCCTCCAGGAACCCACAGTCCTGCTACAGTGGAGGATCTGGCTGATGTGGGAGACTACAAGTTGGGCACCACAGAAGACCTTTACTTGCATGCTTTTACTTAATCCTCTGGTTGCTGGGGTCCCACCAAGAACAGTGCACAAGACATTTGCTGTCTGCAGAGAGCCTGCCCCCACCTGCCAAGTCTGCTTCTCCCCAGCAGTGCCTCCTGGCTGTCATATTGAATCTATCAGAGGACCCAGCACAAAGGTGCTGGGAGGGTCTATAGAGTCTCTCCTCCTCCCCTACCTGCACAGAGGAAAAGCCAGGCTCTGGGAGAGAAGGGACAAGCAGACTCAGATTTTCTGCTCCCAGCTCAGGAGAGGAAATCAGGCCTCCTTCCTTGGAGAGAGGCCCTTTCTAGGACCCCCTTTCATTGAACCAACCCTAGGAAGGACTTTACTCAACTGGGAGCACTTCTGGGTTGACCATTTAATAGATCTGTCTGTGCACCTCAGTCCCACCTGTGCAGGCACACAGCCGGCATCAGTGAGAGGAAGCACGCATGAATGATTTAGTCTGGCTCTGCTGCTTGGAAAACTCCTTATCTGAAATATTCACAATCGTGTTCACAGCCCAATCCCAAATCTTAGAGCTGAAAGAACCTCTAGACATCTTTGAGTGCATTGCTCTGCTTTCAACAGCCCAAATGTTACTAGCCAGATTATAAGGATAAAATAATTGATATCAGGAAGTTAAAAGTGACTGTCTCAGGTTTTGTGCTCCAGAACTGACTGAAGACAGTGGAGAATGGAAATTTGAGGACTTAGGAGCAAGACCCAACAGGAATGAAGATCACACATCTCAGGACTTATAAAGTAAGTAATGAGAAAATTAGAATTCAATTGGCTACACTTCATTTTGTACAAAGCTACTGGGTAAAGCAAGGTCCATTGGCATTGTCTCTGATTTTGTCTGTATTATGCAGAAATCTCTTTCCTCCCAAATCCACCCAGCGCTGACAAGCAGGGAAACAAGTTGGGGGTCTAGAAGTGGCACCACACATTTGGCTGGAAGCCCCGCCAGGTAACTGTGAGGCTCTTGTTTATCAGGGAGATTAAGCTTCCCTGTTGCTATAACAGGCATCAAACAAACATAATGAATGTCCGTGTTAACATGTTATAGATTCATACCAATATCCTAATAGTTATTGAATGTAAGCTATACCTTAATAAAAAAGGAAAAATGGCAGCATGGGAAGAGGCAGGGAGTGCGATGGAGGGCATGGAACAGGCGGGGACTGTGGTCTCCAGTCATGGCAAGCAGGCAGGGGATGGAGAAAGGACTCCAAGCATCAAAGGGATGCAGGCTGCGCTTGCCCAAGCCCAGCCGGTGGCTTTGGGGAGAGGCTGGGAGGGTCCACTGTCATGTCGCCCTTTACTCTTTCCTCTCCTGGTGGGCTTACCCTGCTAACTCCCTTCCAAGGGCCCAACGGCCAGCTCTCTTCATGAACCTCCCACCTCTGACCCTTCAGGAGGCCGTGACAGGCTTGGAGAATGTTCTGTGCCTGAGTTGGCCCTACTCTCTACTCCCTCCTGGCTCCTGGGCTGCAAGCAGCCAAATACAGGAGCCCTTGGCCAGCATAGTGAGCCTTGGTGTCCTGATTGCAAATGCCAGCTCCTCAGCCCCAACTTGACCTCCAGGTCTTGGAAGTGACCTCTCTGGGGTCAAGCCTGAGTGACTGCTTCTTTTTAATGTGGTTTTCAGAACAGGTGGGTAGAGGACCACAGGGAATGGGGACTAAATGTCCCATCAAAGACATACACATCAGATAAAAGTGTGTATGTGTATTTAGGTATTTACATATATATGTATGTGTGTGATATATATATACCTTTTAATGTGTATGACTGTTGATGGGACATTTATTATATATATTCAAAATATTTAATACATATTATATTAATTACATTTTATTATATACTATAAATTATATTTTCATTTACATATTACATATTACACATTTCATATTACATGTGCATATCCCTATACATTTAGTATTTCATATTGTTTTATTATATATTTTCATAGATCATGTTATATTACTAATTAATAATTATGAATATTTCTAGTACATTATATTTAATATATTACATAATATATATGCTGTTAACAAAGAGGAATGAAAACACACATCCACAGAAAGACTTACATATGAATGTTCATAACAGCGTTATTCATAATAGCTCTAAATTGGAAAGAACCCAAATGCCCATCAACAAGGGAATGGATAAACAAATAGTGATATATCCATACAGTGGAATACTATTCAGTAAGAAAAAGGAATGAGCTACTGTTACATGCAACAGCATGGAGGGATCTCAAAATCATTAAGTTGTATGAGAGAAGACAGGCAAAAAAAGAGTACTGACTATTTAATTCCATTTATATAAAATTCTAGAAAATGCAATTTAAACTGTAGTGACAAAAGCACATCAGTGGCTGCCTGGGCATGTTGGCAGAGAGAGGGATGAATTGCAAAGAGATGTGAAGAAACTTTTGTGGGTGATGAAAATATTTGTTTTCTTTATTGTCATGATGGTTTCATAGGTATATTCATATGTCAAAACTAATCGGATTATAAAATTAAATATGTATAGTTTATTGTACTTCAATTATACTTCAGCAGTGTAAAAAAAGAAGCATTTTTAATCCCATTCCTTTTTTTAACAATATTATTTTTAATGTATATTTCTTTAATATTGTTAAAAATAATCATTTAATATAATAGTTTGTGAGGGCCAAAATGATTATACTCCTTTGATAAATAAAATGAAAATTATATTAAAGTAGTATTTATCTTACCTTTACTTCTTCCTTTTAAAATTTCTATATATTGTGTATGTTTTATAATGCATGTAATACTTTACTAGATATAATAGTATGTGTGTATAAAATAATGATTTAAACATAAATAAACATACTGGAGGGTGTATGCTCAAAAATTCACCGATACGGGTACAATATTTTGAAGACCAGTAGAAAAGAGAGGTGCTGAATCTTCATTCCTTGGGCATTCTGTGTGATTAAAATAATATTATCTAACCTGAAATAAAGAAGTGGTTGAACATCAGAGGAAAAGGGAATAATCTTCTGATACATGTAACAATGTGGATGAATCTCAAAAACAGACACAAAAAGGTATTACTCTATGATGAATTTTTTAAAAACAGACAACACTAACTATGGAGATAGAAATCAGGTCAGTGTTGCCGCAGTTAAGACCCAATGCAGCCAAATAAATTAAAAAAAAAAAAAAAATCAGATCAGTGGTTGCCTGTGGGCAGGGGAGTCACTGGAAGGGGATGGAAGGAACTTTCTGGGTGATGGAATGCTCTGTATCTTGATTGTGGTCGTGGTTACCTCTGTCAATACTCAGAGACTGCACGCTTATAAAATGGGTGCATTTTACTCTATGCAAATTACCCCCCCCCCAAAAAAGAGTATTGTAAAAAAACCTCACTGTGCAGGTCAAGTAAAGCACCACCTGGGGCCACATTTGATCCAAGGGCTACAGGCTTGTGTCCTCGGAACAAGTCAATGCAGACTTCTCTCATACAACTTTTAAATGGAGTTATTACTCATAAAATTCACCCTTTTAAAGTGTACAGTTCTGCAGTTTTTAGTATATCATGAAGTTGTGCAACCATCACCGTATCTAATTTTTGAACATTTCACCACCCCAAAGATAAACGCCAGCCTTGTTTTCCCTGCATTGCTGAGTGTTCTTGGTCACCAGTTCTGTGCCCTTAAATTCTTGCTAGCAGATAAGAAGTTGAAGGGGCAAAAAGGCTTAGGAAAATTGCATGGCCCAATAATATAAAATTGAGAACATTGCACCCATTAATTTTGTTTTCCTCCATGAATTGGGAAAAGAGAGCTGTGGAGGTAGAGGGGGATCCCTGGGAATGAATTGTGCATAGCCCTGGGCTTGTGATACTCAAGGATGGAAATGGGGTCTGGTGAGCCTGTGCTTTTCCCAAGGTAGGTGACTGGGGAAAAGCAAGCTAAGTGCCCTAGGTAGACAGAGAAGGAAGTGGAGAGATCTTGGGAGGCCTCCTGCAGGAAGTGGCTTTGGACCAGGCCAATTATTATAATTCTGTTGTGCTTCGCAGTTTGCAAAGAGTGTTTATGAACATTACTGCCTTGGATTCTCAGGACCCAGCAAGATAGGTGGCTTTATCCCCATTTTTATAGAGATGAGGAAACTGAGGCCCAGAGAGATGAAGTGTCTCATAAAGGAGGTCTTATTGGGGAATTCCCTGGTGGTACAGTGGTTAGGACTCCGTGCTTCCACTGATAGGGACCCGGGTTCGATCTCTAGTCGGGGAACTAGGATCCTGCAAGCCGTGCAGCGTGGCCAAAAATGAATAAATAAATAAAAATAAATACATTAAATTAAATTTTTAAAAAAGGAGGTCTCATAAATAAACAGTGAGTAAATCTGGACTTGACCCCCAAGCTGTGTGCCTCCAAGCACACTGCTTTTTCCCTTACAACACAGCATAGGAGAGAGGGATGCCTGGCGGGGTGAAATTGCAGGAGCCAAGACGTGGAGGTGGAGCCGGGCAGGTGTTGAAGGGGCACGTGACAGTGGCCTGTGCCCCTAGGGCAGCAGGGCCAGCATAGTGAACTGGACTTCAATGGAGAGTGGCATGGTGTGAGCAGGGACTCATTGGTGGTGATCTACTTGATCGTTTGCATGATTAGCCCCAGGGCATCATCATGTGACTTGCTTCCCTTGGGCTGACTGAAGGGTGCTGGCTGGTCAGTGGCAATGGAGGGCTGCTGACAGCAGGGCCTGGGAGGCTGCAGAACTTTAAGTTCTTCTTGGGTGGAAAATGGGCCCGTGTCCTGGCTGAGGGCTCTGTGGGTCCCCAGAGTCCAGGCCTGGCCCTCATGCTCTCATTCAAAACAAGGCCCTGAGTTGACACCACCTGCAGAGTAGGACTGCTTGGAAGTAGCAGGGGACAGGGGTTCACACGGAATGATCACACACTGACCCCTTGGTCAATGAGGGCAGGAGGTCATAGCCACCACCCCCAGAACCAGTAGGAAGTGGAGACTGAGTTGGGAATGGCCAGGGTACTTCATGGGTGTGCCAACCTCTGGTCTCGGATGTTGCCAGCTGACCCACTAGCCACCCTCTCATCAACCTGCTGCCTCTCAGGGAAAGGGCCAGCTTCATAGTGAATGAAACAGGCACATTTCTGCCCTCAGGGGGACTGATATCTGTGGGGTTATTAGACAAGGGTGACAGAACCCCCCAAAATGACAGAAGTACAGATATAAATTATAGGTACCAATTGTGGGGAGAGAGAGAACCTGTTAGGTGGAGTGGGCAGGGAAGACTTCTCTAAGGAGACCACCTTCTTATTTATTTATTTATTTATTTAATTTGTTAATTTTTGGCTGTGTTGGGTCTTTGTTGCTGTGCACGGGCTTTCTCTAGTTGCGGTGAGCGGGGGCTACTCTTCATTGTGGTGCGTGGGCTTCTCATTGCGGTGGCTTCTCTTGTTGCGGAGCACGGGCTCTAGGTGCGCAGACCCTAGAGCACACGGGCTTCCGTAGTTGCCGCGTGTGGGCTCAGTAGTTGCCACGCGTGGGCTCTAGGGCTTGCGGGCCTCAGTAGTTGTGGCACACGGGCTCAGGAGTTGTGGTGCCCGGGCTTAGTTGTGCTGCGGCATGTCAGAACTTCCCGGACCAGGGATCGAATCTGTGTCCCCTGCATTGGCAGGCGGATTCTTAACGACTGCGCCACCAGGGAAGTCCAGGAGACTACCTTCTTAAACGGATACTGGAACAATAAGATGGTACTAACTATGTGAAGGTGGGTGCCTCAGGTGGGATGGAGAGTGTCCCAGGCAGTGGGAACACAGTGTGCAAGGGTCCTGAGGTGGGAAGGGGCTTGTCATACTTATGGGATGGAAAGGATATAGGTACAGGTGAACTGCAGCAAGCAAGACTGGTAAGTGGTGCCTGGTGAGTTTGTAGGGTGGCCAGGGCCAGTCTCAGAGGCCAAAGTAAGTCTTTTGGCTTTTTCAAAGTGCAACGGGAAGCCCTGGGAGGCTTTTGAGCAGGGGTGTGCCATGATCAGAAGTCAGTTTCCTCCATGCTCCTCTGGCATTGCCTCCTCTGTGATTAACTACTATACGAAATTCCAAGCGGCAGAGGGGTTGAGGACTGGTCCACCTGGTTTGTGGTCTAGCTCTGGCTCTCACTGAGTGACCTGGAAACTCCCAGTTTGCTCTTTGTCCATAGAGAATGCCATGACCTGCCCTGGGGGATGTTGCAAAGGGTAAAGAAGATTTCCATGTGCACACATGTCCACACCTACACGGGGCCCTGCACAAGCCAGACTCTTAAATGGTAGTTTTCAATTGTTCCTTGTGGCTTTCTGCTCTTCCTCTTCCTCAGGGGTCATGAAGGTAAGCAACAGAGAGAGGCTGGAGTCAATGAGGGACCTCGCTTCTGTCTGAGTTTTAAAATATTTGGATAAATGGGAAGATAGCACATGTCCTGGTTGGGAAAATGAAATATTATAGAATATTTGATCTGTTTAAATGAATTCATAGGTTTAATGTAACTCCATGCAAAATCCCAATTTTTTTTTGGAACTAAAAATATCAATAACAATGTTGATATTTACTGAGTATATATATATATATATATATATATACTATATGACAGGCATTGAGCTTGTGAGGCAGGTGTTACTTTTATCCCCGTTTTACAGACCAAGACCATAAGGCCTAGAGGTGATAAGCAACTTGCCAAGGTCACAGGGCTGGTGAGTGTTGAACCTGGATGATCCCATCTCCAAAGCCAGCACTCTTAAGCCCTGTATGATTATCCTAAAATGTGTAGGGACTTAAACCAGTCTGGATATCAAGTGATATTCTGAATAAAAGAAGACCCCATGAGGAGGATTCTAGCCCTGCCAGATGTGAGAACCTATTTTAAAGAACCAATATTTAGATCCACATGGTATTTGCTTAAACCAAAGTCTGTGAAAGGAAATGGACAATTCAGAAATAGACCAACCAAAATCAAAAGCCTAGCATAAAAGTAGATTTTTACTAAGCAAAGGATAAGGGAAGAATTATTTAATTAATGGTGACTGCATAAAAACTGGTGATGATGGTGGTTAGTTAAATCTATTATTTTACCCCACACAGCAAAATGAACTTGCCATGGATAATCACCAAAGAACTAGATGTAAAATGAAGTTTTAGAAAACTAGCAGAAAATAGACTATCAGATGGGTGGAAGAAAGGTTTGTCTGCATTGAAACAATTTTAAAAAATCACAAAGGACCAGAATGACAGATTGAATAAAACAAAAAAGAACAATGGACTGGGAAATATTTGGATCACTGATGACAGAAGAGCAATATCTATAACATAAAAAATGCTTATTCAATGTTAGAAGAGGTTCAAGTCCCTAAAAGATGAATGGATATGAACAGATCATTTACAGAAAGGGAAATACAGAATAGTAAATGCATGGAAAAAACATTTCTTTTTAAAGTCGTCTAAGAAATACTGAAGTAACCTTGAAATACCAATAGACACTGTTAAAATAGGGGAGAAAAAATGATGGTACCCAATGCTTAGAAATGTGTATTGAACTCTTTTACATTTGTTCCTGGGAGGTGCAGAGTAAGTGGGGCAGCTCTCTGGGAAGCCCTATGGCACTGTGGGGGCAAGAACACCTTGCTGTTCCTTAACCTTCCACCTGGTTATTCAACTGCCAGGAATTTGTTCCAAGTGCAGAACTAAGATACACTTTAGCAAACAATTACAAGGAACCAAAATAGGCAATATTAGGAGACTGAGTGAATGGATGAGGATACCTGCACACATTAAAAATGAATCATGTGAACAGAAGAAAAATGTTAGCGATGGTAGCAAACACAAAAGAGAATGTGTGGTTGCAACTATGTAAAGACGTGCATATAAGCGGAAGGTTTCATGTGTGAAAAGTTGCATTTTGTAGTAGTAGTAGTATGGATACTACTTTATTCTTTTTGCATGTTTCTTTCTCCCTGGTTTTCATATTGTCTTTTCAGTGGCAGTTAAAACAAAAACAAAAACAAACAAACAAAAAAAACTGGATTCAAATCTAGCCAGCAGCGTGACTTTGAGCAGCTCTGTCTGTAAGGTGGGGTAATATTTTCCAGCGCGGTGGTTGAGGTCAGTAGGAAGTGATTTGAGCCGCATTTGGCACCCCAGACCTCCTTCTTGCGGTGGGGGCGCCTCCTCCTCCCGTCAAAGCTGTCAAAGCCCTCTCGGAGACCTCCTCCCTGGGCTCAGGAGTACAGGCACTCCTGGGTCTCCATGGCGCAGGGACTCCTTCCTGCATGGAAGTCTCCAGAGCAGGTGGGGATAGGGGTGTCCCACTGGCACCTGCCCTCGCTGGGGAAGGGGCGAGCTCGGGGAACATAACGCCCGTGGGCACCTCGGGTTGCGGGGCTGGCTTGTAGCCACCTTCGAGCTTCTGTCCCGACCCAGGGCCCCCTGCACTCCCGCCGGAATTCGGCAGCCGTCTTGTGCCCCCTCGCCGGGGCCCCGAGCGGCAGGAAAACTCGGATTTACAGGGCGCCTCCTGCGGAAGCCTAGAGACACCGGGTGTGCCGAGGGTCCGGGTCTGACTTCGCAGACAGGGGGCACTTGGGTGCCTTCCGAGATCTCAAGGGTCGCGCCACGTCTCCGATGTGGGCCAGGCGGGCGGACGCAGCCCTCTCCCACGGCGACACGCGCCGATCTGGTATCCAGCTGTCGCTCGGTCCGTTCCTCCGCTAATGCCATCTTGCCGGAGGCTGTCACGTGCGGACGACAGCGTCGCGCTTCGCCCCGGCTCGGACGCCAAAATCAATACAGGGACGCCACCCGGTTCCCTGGGCTCTGTCCTCAACCCGAGGTGAGGCAGGGGGCCCCTTCCCTCGTGGGTTGGAGCAGGGACAGGGTGGGCACTGGGTCCCTGGGGGCGCGTCTCCCCGTCGGGGCCAGGCAGCGCGGGGTCGCAACGCCGTCGGGGGCCGGAGGCGCCGCTGCTTGCCCTGCGCCACGGCCTCGGGGGTGTCCGCTGCAAGTTGTGGGCTGCGGGCACGTGGGGCGGGGGCGGCTGCCGGCGCTGGACCCCCAGGACCCCAGTCCGCGGCCGCCTCGCCTCCCGCAACCGCCCAGCGGTGCGGGAAGACAAGCGGGCGAGTTCTGGGAGGCCAGGCCGGGGGGCGCCACGCGCGCGGCGCGAGGGGCGCGGGCTGCCGGGAGGAGCGCGGATGGTGGGGGGGCGCGGGCGCATGCGCTCTGCGCCCGTGCCATATTGGAATGAGTCGGAGCGCGGAGCGCCGCCGCCGCCGCCTCCGCCGGAGCGCGGGTGGAGGGGGGCGGGGAGAGCTGCCGGCCGCCCCGCTCCGCGGAGCCCAGCAGGAAGAAGGGCGCGAGCGGGCGAGTGCAGGCGGCACGAGCGGAAAAAGCGCCCGCACGGGGGAACGAAAAGAAGGAAAGAAAGAAAGAAAACGAGCGCGAGAAGGGAAAAGCGAGCGATTGAGCGAGCGCGCGCGCGAAAACTCCCGACAGGTAAAAAAGCGGGGCTGCCGGCTGGGCCTTCCCGCGCGGCGGCCTGAAGGGGCGGCGGCGGCGGCGGGCGGTGGACCGCGCGGCGGCCCCCTCGAGGCGGCCACGCAACTTTGCCAACGAAAATCCGCCGGGAGCCGGAGGGCGGCGGGCGCGCGGGCTGAGGCGCCAACGGGCGGCGGCAGCACGTTGGGGGCGGGGGCGGGGCGGGTGTGTGTGGGGGGGAAACGCGGCGCCCGCGCGCGGCCTGGCGCGTCCCCGCGCGCCGGCCTGCCGGGCAGCAGGAGCGCGCCTGGGCGCCTCGCCGCGGCGGCGGCGGCGGGCCGTCCCGGGCGGACAGCGCGCCGCGCGGCAGCCTTGGAGCGTGAAAGGAAAGTGGCCGGGCGGCGGCAACGCCGGCGCCCAAGTTCCCCGGCGTGCTGGGCCCGCCGCGCGCCCCTCCCCGCGCGTCCCGCGCTCCCGCCCGCCGAGCCCCCGCGGACCCGCCCCCCGGGCTCGCTCTGGGCCGGGGCGCGAACCCGCAGCAGGACCCGGGGGCGCGCCGCCCGCGCGGAGGTCCGAACTTCGCAGGGCCGAGGCGGCCGCTGAGCGTCTAGCGGCCGCCGCAACCGGTTGCTTCGGGCCAGCGTGGTGGAGTGCGCTGGGCCTTCCTAGCGCCGCGCGAGCGGGCCGAGGGCTCGCGGTGAACCCGCTGCTCGACCCCAGCCGGGCTTGCCGCTCTGGAGGTCCGTGACCGTTTCGATTTCTGTTCTTAAAGTCTCTTTTTGGACCTTGAAAAGAGGCTATGGAGAGGCGAGCAGAGTGTCCTGAGAAGGCAGGCCTGCCCTGTGGGGAGCAGAAACGCCTTGTGAGAACAGAGATAAATTCCCGCGGAAAGGATGTGTGTTAAGTTTTTCACAAGATGTCAGCTGCTCACTGGGTTCTAAAACTGAGCCGTAAAGGACAGATCACCTGCACGTTTTGTTATGCGCCAGGATTGGGGTAGGACGCCCTTGCCAGGGCCAGGCGTTTTATTTAGTGGGGGTTATTCCCAGCGGTTCACTCAAAGCCATGCGGGTGGACGGCCCTGAGCGAGGTTTCGTGAGCCCTACTTAGCAGTGATATAGTCTTGAGAACCAAGAAACCATCAGATTTGAAAGGAAATAAGATGGATTTTGTCAATCCCTGCATATGCCTTCTTCTCTGGAATCACATTTTTCAGGTGTCACACTTTATTGCATCGCAAGCAAAATGCCTGAAAATGTAATTGTTCATTTGTCAACTGTCTTGACAGGAGGAAGGAAGATGAGTGTTTTCTTGCGTACACTTTGGGGCCTGTTTGCCTCGTGTTTTGAGGGATATGTTGAATCTTTCTAGGCCACAGGTAGATTCAGAGTTGAGATTTGTTTACAATGTCAGAAAAGTAACTGCTTGGTGGAAACGGGAGTGGCCCAAGATCAGGAAACAGTTACGTTACTGCTGTTGTCATTGACTAGCTGCCTTATCTTGGGTATGTTTCTTACCCTTTACAGATTTGGTTTTCCTTATTTGCAGAGTTAGAGGATGAATGGATCATTATTCTGCGTGCTTTCGGTTCTAAAATTTGGTGACTTTTTAAAGTGAACGATTAAAAAAATCTCGGTCTGTACTTTGAAAGGTTCTACGTAAAAGTGCTCACAATGTGCATCTCTATTAAAATACATTTAGAGAAAATATCTTGGGAGCTCTGTCTGGATGATTTTATGTAATTTATTATCTGGAAAGATAGTTACACATGTATTTTAATATGTTTTTGAAATTTTATATATTTATTCATTTATTTATTGAGGCCTAACAGTAAAATCTTAAGTACATAGAGTTCAATTACTTTTTATGTATGTGTATGTTCTGGTAGCTACACTCAGATTAAGATATAGAGCATTTTCAGCCTCCCAAAGGACTTCTTAACATTCTTTCCGTTCAGTAAACACCTTCCCCCTCCCAAGGTGACCACTATACTGACTTCCGTCACCACTGGTGAGTTTTGCTTCGCAACAGAACTCTTTTGAGGGTGAAAGGGGGCAATATTAAACTGAAGGACAACACGTGTGTAAACCTGGAGTTATGGTCATGGTCATTTTTGCCATGATCCTGATCCTTTTATAACAATTTTTACTTTTTTTAATATCTAAAATAACTAAAAATTCTGACCTGGGAGACTTCTTAGTCAGAAGATCACTTTTTAGCTGAGGCAGTACTGTGCAGGTTTGGATCTGTGGTTCTTGGGAGTCCTTGTGGACATGGGGCCTGTATTAATGTTATTTCTCATTTTTGGAATACAGGTATATTTGCAGACAGTAGGTTTGAAGGATGAATCATGAACTTTCCCAACAAGTCAGATTTAAGTTGTCAGTAGATGAATCAGTTCCTTAAAGCCTAGAATTTGCTTAGAAAATTAAATGAAAATTGATTTTTTTAAAGTTCAGTGAATTGAAGAATGTGGGCATAAAGCTTTCACAACCTTTTAAATGACGGCAATTAACTTGATTTATATATGCAGGATATTTGCCTGGTTTATCAGATCATTAAAACTCTAGCGATGAAAGCAAAAACAAAAAGTAACTAAAAGTTATATCAGGTGTGTTTTTTTTTTAAATTTAAACATGATTAAGATACCTTTTTGTGTTAGACCTAGGAAGTTGGGTTTTTTACATTCCTCACTGAAGCAAGTACTTCAGCAATTTGCTTATCCTTCCCAAATGCCTTTTAGTATATTCTTGTACCCTTTCTTGTTTCTACTGCTAAAGGAGAGGAGTTAGAGGTTGTAAGTGAATTCTTGTTAGTTCTCACAAAGGTCGGTGTTTTTTTACTGCCTGGCCATCTGTGTGATAGAAAGTTGGGAACTCTCTGAGGCCTGTGGTAGGGATGTATGGGGCGTAGTCCACAAAGTTAAAAGATTTTCTTTTGTGAAATGATTCTGCTGAATAATTGTGTTTTTCTGTGACTAAGTCAGACAGTTGGCCAAAAACTAAGCTGAATTTGGTCACTCTACCCCAAGATTCATAGCATCATTAGCAAAGAAAGTAATTCATCGCTTAGTTATTATTGATCCACCAGTTTTTCTCTCTCCTTCCTTCCTTCCTCCCTCCCTCCCTTCCTTCCTCCTTTCCTTTTTTGGTGGCTCTTTTTAGATTTCTTAGCTTTGGCATTATCAGATATTTAACTTAAAATTTGTTAAATTTTTGAGAGATGCAACTGAAGAGATGCAAAATGAGAAGCACACATGAAAGGGAATTCCGTCTTTTGCTGTTTGTTTTTTTGTAAACTGTGATTTTTCTCTTTAAAAATGCTTTTCTTATTCATAATCTTGCTGCTCCTGTAGGGTACTTTTGCTTTCACAGTGGTAACTAGACTGGGCTTAGCTGTAGAATGATGATGTAGAAGCTGCTATCTTTTGACTCTGAAGTCTATAGAAAAGCTGAACTGTCCAAACTTAATTGGCCTTTTTATTATGACTTCATGTTATGTTCACATTAAAGAAGTGAATACAATCCAGAAAGCAGAAGACCATAAGGCAGGTATTTTGAATGCTAAATATTTTTTATTAAAGCTTTTCTATCTTACAATTCCCTGAAACTTTTCTTTCTGGAATTATTTGGCTGTTAACCAATATTTCAGAATAATTTAAATGAGAATGAAAGAACATTTAATCAGTAAATGGTATGGCTTTGTTATGACAGGGTATTTTTATCTCTGTAAATAGAATTTGTCTTCTAACTGGAATGTTTTGTAATTGAAAAAAAATTTTCTTCTTGTACATAGTTGTTAAATTGGCTGAAAGTCTCCGGGGATTTTGGTTACCTGGGAGATTTTGAACCATTAGACTTCAGGGAGTGGGATTTTGATATGACTCTATACTTCTTCAAGTGGAACTGGCCCCATTGGAAAATGTTTAAAATAGAAAGGTTGTGGTCAGGTTGTTACAAGTTCATTTTTAAGCTTTACAAAAGTGGGAGAGAGGATAAGAAGACAGGTTATTAAAAGAAAAATTGTGACTTTACTGCAGAAGTTTTAACAAGTTTGATTGTAAATCTTTGCCTGTTGCTGAAAGGCACCTAAAGATTTGTAGTTATTTTTTAGTCTCTTTTATTCAAGAGGATGTTTATAAATTTATTCAGCTCTTTTTGACTTTAGATCGATCATCACTCAAGGACGTAATTTTTTAAAAATGTTGTCTATATATTGTGCTAAAGGTATTAGGTCCCTGCTGAACTTTGTGGTTTGATAGTTGAGTAACTTCAGAGCCAAGCACCGGACTGTGTGGGTAAAGGCTATACAGTGGCATTTCTAACATGGTGTACAGTGCTGCATGCAGGTGTGTTTGCTTAATCTAGAGAAAGGTTAATCACTAGACTGATTTGGGGTGGATAGGGCAGTTGAGAGTAACTGCTTGGTTTGGGAAAGTTGGTTTTGGGCTGAGATGACATTTGGAGAGGGTCTTAGATGAGAGATGGAGGGAGGTTTGTTGGCAGCTGCAAGTGCAAGACAGTTGTATTTGGAATGACAACATGAGATGGACTGAGAAATTTATCAATCATTAGAATACCTCAAGAGTTTTTCCTGCTGAAATTCAGTTTAAAGTGTTAACCAACAAGTACTTCGATTTAATTCCAAAATATTATATATATTTTTTACCCAGAATAGTTTTAAAATTTATTTATTTTATTTATTTATTCTTGGTTGCATTGGTCTTTGGTGCTATGCACGGGCTTTCTCTAGTTGCGGTGAGCGGGGGCTACTCTTCGTTGCGGTGCGCGGGCTTCTCATTGCGGTGGCTTCTCTTCTTACAGAGCACAGGTTCTAGGCGTGCGGGCTTCATTAGTTGTGGCTCACGGGCTCTAGAGCGCAGGCTCAGTAGTTGTGGTGCACGGGCTTAGTTGCTCCGCGGCATGTGGGATCTTCCCGGACCAGGGACAGAACCCGTGTCCCCTGCACTGGCAGGCGAATTCTTTTTTTCTATTTTTTTTAATAAAGGGAGTTTTTTTAAAATATATAAATTTATTTATTTATTTATTTTTCGCTGCATTGGGTCTTCGTTGCTGCGCGTGGGCTTTCTCTAGTTGCGGCGAGCAGGGGCTACTCTTCCTTGCAGTGCACGGGCTTCTCATTGTGGTGGCTTCTCTTGTTGCAGAGCACGGGCTGTAGGCGCGTGGGCTTCAGTAGTTGTGGCGCACGGGCTCAGTAGTTGTGGCTCGTGGGCTCTAGAGAACAGGGTCAGTAGTTGTGGCGCATAGGCTTAGTTGCTCTGTGCCATGTGGGATCTTCCCGGAGCAGGGATCGAACACTTGTCCCCTGCATTAGCAGGTGGATTCTTAACCACTGCGCCACCAGGGAAGTCCAGTTTTCATTTTTATTATTGAGCAAAATGGGCACGGGTAGGTGATCTAGTAGCTAAAGCTAGAAATATGAAAAACTTTGGGTATTTGATTGTTATTATGGTCATTTATGATATCTGAACCCCTTGACCTCTTAATGTAGTTGATGCTTATTATTTTCATTTGTTTCCCTTTTGAAGCTGATTTTAGTCCTCAATCATGGTTTGTACTTGCATTTAAAATATACATAAGTTTCTATTATAGTTAATATTGATACAAGTAACACTGTACACAAATTGGGAAACAGACTTAATCTGCTCTTAGGCATTATCTGTGCCTGGTTTTCCTTAAGGGCTCCTGGGTGAACCCAGAGAAATTTTAAATGGCTCTGTTGCCAGTAGTAGCTGTGACAAGGGAAGCAGCGGGCTGGGTGGGCTCTTCTGGCCTTGCCTTCTAGGGTGGCTCTCCCTTCTCTGCCATGAGTGCTTGAGGTGGGCTCCATGACTTCTACAGCCAGCTCCAGAGCTTTAAGGCACAACAGGGTTCTGAAAACCGTTTCTCCTCCCTGCCCACCCCTTCACCTTTACCCTGATTTTGGCTGTCTATTAACTTTGGGAGGAGCTCTTTCCAAAGCAGCTATACTACTGAAATCTCAGGTTCTGGTGTGGTATTCTTTTTCTGCCACTCCTTGAGAGGCTTCCCTGCTCTTCCTATCTCATCTTTGACCTCATTGTTACCTCCTTTTCCTCTCAAAGAGTTCCAGCCCCTTTAAGCCTGGACCCATTGTCCAGTCTTTTGCTTCCTGGCCAGTACCCTTTACTCTGGTCCCTTTGCCCTTCTGCAGCTTCTGCTCTGTTGAGTACCACCCCTGCCACTCCAGCCTGTGCCCGCTCTGCTGTGGGCAGACTGCCCACTTCAGACCCTGAAGGAGACTTCAGGGTCTCCTCCTGAAGTGGCCCTATGTGCCACTGGCTCCACACAATCTTAGCTCGAGGCAGACCCTTTTCTTTTTGCCTTCTGTGACCTTTTCAGACCCTCCCTTGGTGGATTCCCCCACATTTAGACTTCATCTAGCCCTTATGACCTCCTAAACCTTTCTGCTGAGCTTCAGATCCATATATCCTCTGCTCTCTGGGCCTGTCCAGTTTGGATGCTCTGCTGGCGTCTCAAAATCTACAGGTCCCGAACAGAATCCCTCAGTCTACCTTAAAGCTACTCCTCTAGCCAGCCCATCTGCCTAGGTCTCCTTTTTTACCTTCCTTCTTAGTGATGGTGTCCATTTTTTCCCCCAACAGCTTTCCCGTGGAACTGAGTCTCATTCTTGAATTACCAATCCTTTACTTAAGAATGTGCAGTTCTGACTCCTTGGCTTTCAAACATTTTTAGAAGCTATGGGACCCTTTGTTAAGTGAAATCTTTCTAGGAAGCCCAATATATAAAATAAGTAAAACTAGAGTTCTGGTGGAAGGGGAGTGAAGGGTCAGCATCCTGTCCTGCCACTTAGGCCTCCTGGTGCTGTCCTCTTCCTCCTCTGAGGCAGAGCTGGTATCTGGTCCTTAGACTCTGTAAGTGGAACTCTCTGGAGTTGCTCAGTACTGCCTGAGGGCACTCTGCTTGTCGGAAAATCACTTGATCTGTTGTGCACCCCACCTCTTTCCCATTGGTTTTATTTTAATTGTGACTGGTAAATATAAAATTAATGTGGCGATGAATCTTGCCAAGGAGAAGGAAAGCCACTTTGGAAAGTGAAACTAGGTATTAAAAAGAGCCAACTCCTTTAAATGCTGAAACTTTCAAAAGTGCCCAAGGGTTTCTTTCAAGTTTTACGGAAGTCTCTACTAACTTATCTTTTTCTCTTAAAAGCTGCTCTTCTACAACACGAACATTCAAGTAAACTTAGTTTAGTTTTACTGTTTTTGTTTTGTTCCTTTACCAGTATAGCAGGTTTGTTCAACCCATAATATAACTAAAATGTTAAATATTTGCAGTTAAAAATATGTTGTTGCCTCCAAATGGTTGTCCATACCCTCCATCCTCTGCCCTTCCTTCTCCAATCCATCTGACACACTGTGGCCAGATAGCTCTTTCTAAGCAAACTTGATTTTATCACATAAACTTATCCTGCTGCCAGCAGGGGAAAGTCCAGGCTCTTCAGGAATGTGCACAGAATCCTTGAGGAGCTTGTCCCCTCACCTGCCCAGCTTAGCCCCCTCTCACACACGCTGTCCCTCCAGCCACGCCCACACCCTGGTCCTCTGCACATACTCTCCTCTGCATGTCCAGTGTGTCCTCCACTAACGCAAGGCTCCCCAAATATCAGTCTCGCATGTACCAATCTCATGCTTTTGGCCATATTTGATTACCATAATTATTATTTTAATATTTTAAAAATTTACTTTAAAATTTTGACTATTTTATTTTTTTTAATATTTATTTATTTATTTATTTGGTTGTGCCAGGTCTTAGTTGCAGCATGCAGGATCTTTAGTTGCGGCATGCGGACTCCTAGTTGTGGCATGCATGCGGGATCTAGTTCCCTGACCAGGGATCGAACCCAGGCCCCCTGCACTGGGAGCATGGATTCTTACCCACTGGACCACCAGGGAAGTTCCTAAAATTTTGACTTTTTAACTTAAATTTTATAAAACATTATTACATTTTAAAAATAAAAATAATGAAGTACGAGTAATAATAAATCTAATCGTTTTATCAAAATATATTCCTTCAGTAAGTTTCTTTTATTTATTTATTTATTTATTTACTTACTTATTTATTTTTGGCCGTACCACGTGGCTTGTGGGATCTCAATTCCCTGACCAGGGATTGAACCCAGACCCTGGCAGTGAAATCCCGGAACCCTAACCACTAGACAGCCAGGGAACTCCCAAGGTTCTCAACAAAGACTTTGTACTTAAAATTTTTAAAAACTATATACCTCATAATAGGTGATATTAAGGAATTTTTTTTTTTTTAGGTGTGGTAATGGCATTGTGACTATATATGAGAATGCCTTTATTCTTGCGAGAAGCAAGCTGAAGAGTTTAGAGCTGAGGTATCATGATGTCTCACAATGTCTTCAACACTTTCAAATGGCTCATGAAGTATACATATATGCACATATGTATAGAAAAATAAAGCAAATCAGGAAAATTTTCATAACTTTTGAGTAAGTGGAGAGTATTTGGAATTTTTTCAAAATCTCTGTGTTTGAAAATTTTGATTAAAGGTTGTCTTGGCTTAAGTATAAAAATGGCTGCAAAAAAAGTTGGTATTAAAAAAAGTTTTTGGGCTTTCCTGGTGGCGCAGTGGTTGAGAATCTGCCTGCCGATGCAGGGGACACAGGTTCGAGCCCTGGTCTGGAAAGATCCCACGTGCCGCGGAGCAACTAGGCCCGTGAGGCACAATTACTGAGCCTGCGCGTCTGGAGCCTGTGCTCCGCAACAAGAGAGGCCGCGATAGTGAGAGGCCCGCGCACCGCGATGAAGAGTGGCCCCCACTTGCCGCAACTAGAGAAAGCCCTCGCACGGAAACGAAGACCCAGCACAGACATAAATAAATAAATAAATAAATAATTAAAAAAATAAAAAAGTTTTTAACCCCAGTACACAATGGATAACATACATACATACACACACACATACACATACATATACAGAGAGCACAGACCCACTTGTTGAAGTGATATTTAGACTACCCACATATTCAGTGTTGTGGAAAAACCAAATGCTAGTGAAAGTTTTTTAAAAAAAATTTAATTTTTAAATTGAGGTATAATTGACATACAACATTATATTAGTTTCAGGTGTAAAACTAATGATTTGATACTTGTATACATTGGGAAATGATCACCACAATAAGTCTAGTTAACATCTGTCACCATACCTAGTTACAAAATTTTTTCTTATGATGAGAACTTTTAAGATTTACTCTCTTAGATACTTTCAAATGTGTAATACAATATTATTAACTATAGTCGCTATGCTGTACGTTACATCTCCATGACTTATAACTAGAAGTTTGTACCTTTGAAGTTCTTAATAAATCCTCTTTAAGCAATACCTGTGAAGTTGCAGTTGCATGTTTTATGTGTTAACTCTTTTTCCCATTCCACCTTAATGATGCTATGTAAATACTTTAAAAGAAAGTCTTCAGCAGCCCCTAAATTTTCTCATGTTCCACCAGTGGTTTGGGTGTTGTGCTTAGGGGACTACACTAAGGAGATTCTTGCTTGTCCTGTAAGACTCAGGTCTCCTGTCGAGTTTTTCTTCCTGGACTCCTCCAGGCCAGATTAACTACCCTTTGCCCTGGGTACTCACAGTATTCTACATATTCTCCTCTTGTGAATATTACAATTGTAATTATTTGTTCAGTGTCTATACCAGGTTGAGAGCTCATGGTGAGAGACCCTGTTTTATTCTTTATCGGTACCTTGCATACAATGTAGCAGAGAGTAGACAGTAGATGAATTATAGCTGAATGAAAGCACAGAAGCAATACTGCAGCACCATCATTTATAGCATTATTTCTACTCTAAAATGTATTATGTGCTAAACAAGAAACTATGATGTTTAATCAGATTCTATCTTGTCACTCCTAGGCTTAGAGCCTGCCAGTGGCTTTCCATAGTTAATTACAATAAAATCCAAACTCCTTTTGGTCTGTAATGCCCTTTGTGATTTGTTCCCTGTCCACCTCTGCCACTTTTCCGCCTGCTTTCCCACAATCCAGCCACATGTCTTTTCTGTCCCTCCAAGTACACTGAGTTTGTTACATTTAGTTCCTTTTCATCAGAGGGGTCAGCTCAGTAATGAAACCTTTCCTAAACATCCTTACCTCCACTCCCCTGGCTTTTCATGTCTCATTACTGTTTGGTTTTCTTCATGGCACTTATCACTATATGAAATTATCTTATTTTTAGCTCATTCTAATATTTAAATTTAAAAGTTTAATTTATTATAAAGTGTTTTAGAGCCCCACTGTAGAGAATATTAAAACCTACTCCAGGAATGTTTTTCCTTATTGTTCCTTGTGGGAAAACTAGACAGTGCACTAATGCATTGTTCTGTTTGCTGTTGTAAACTCCGTGAAGATAGGAACCAGGTCTGTCCTTTAATCAGCATGGCATCCCTGTACTGAGAATGGTGTGTAGCAAATACATACATGTTAAGTGGAGGTATGAATAAACAACCAACTTGTAGATGATCTAAGAAAAAAAATTTTTTAAACTCTGGAGATTTGGGGGCAGTGTTATAGTTTAGTTCTGAATGTTCAGAATTTTTTTTTTTTTATGATAAGTCAATATTTTGTCATATTTTGCAGCTTGGAGTGTCTGTTTATTGTTTTAGGTGAGCCACATTGCTTTCCTCAACTTCATTTTCTTTGTAACTTATAACATCACTTTTTCGAGGATAACTGCCCATCTTTAGATCTTTGACAAATGCATTTCCATTAGTAAAAATCAAATTGAAGGGCATTAGCTCCAGTCATTTGCTTTACTTTTCATGATAGTAGTTACAGAGAGGCAATCACCAGTCTGGTTCTATATGAGCATAGGATGGGGCAATTCTATTGATACTTCCTTTGCCCTCATGTAACTAATGAGAGCCTGTTATTTGCAGGTGCATGAGCCCCCAGGTTGAGCTTCAGAATAAAATCCAGTGGATCCATTGTCCTCCCACCATTGTTAATTGAATTGGTGCTCTTACTGTGGTGGGAGTGCTGATGATGTTGTATCTGGATGAGGACTGGGGGTACCTGAGAACAGGGGAGGCACCACAGAAGTGAAAGAGGGTTGGCCAGACTTAGACTTTGCCTATAATCCCTCCCACCCCCTACTCAGTCCTGCCTGGAAATGGAGAAGTTTTGGAAATCGTGAAGCTATGGGGGAAAAAACCCTCTATTTTTTAATTAAAAAAAAGTTTTTTTTGGTTTGATATATTTTGTTCTGCTTCCATGCACAAAGGAAAAATGAGTCAATACTCTAGTTTTTTACTTAACTGATTTTTGGCTGGAGAGAGTTTAGAAAATTTGGACTCCAGTAATTCTGAAGTTCTTTGTTAGTTTAGAAACAAAAAGATAGCATGTAAAACTGTTTAATCATAATATAGTTAGTATGTGATATTAACATGTAAAATGTAATTGAACTTTAGTTGCAGATCTATTAATATATTTGAATCATTTAAACTTTGATTACAGTGGAGCCAAACATTTAAGGGATTTTTGCATCTTGGTTTGAGGAGGAAGTATACATTTTTTTTTAGCACGGTTGGCAAAAAGTTGAAAGTTACTGCGGGTAGAATGAACCTCTTCCTATACCACCCCTCCACCCACCTGTTTTACTGAATTCAAATGTTGCCACAAAGAATTTAGAGATAGATAAGAAAAATGAGATTGCTTTTAATAGGCATCACTTTTTCTTGCATTGCTTTATTTTTATCATAATCACAGACTTAAGTACTTAATCTTTTTGTTTGTTTGCTTGTTTTTCAGCCACACCGTGCCCGTGCAGCTTGTGGGATCTTAGTTCCCCGACCAGGGATCAAATCTGTGCTCCCTGCAGTGGAAGCTAGAGTCCTAGCCACTGGACCTCCAAGGAATTCCCTTAATCTTTTTTTTTAAACAGGGATACATGTATGTAGTAAAATATTTTTTGAATAGTGAAAAAAAGTGTACAGTACTCCTTTACTGAGATCCCTAGTCCTTCAGTCCGTTCTGTACAAATTTTTTTTTTGGCCACACCACGGCATGGATCTTTGTTCCCCAACCAGGGATTGAACCTGCGCCCCCTGCCTTGTAGCTTGGAGTCTTAACCACTGGACTGGCAGGGAAGTCCCCTCAGTCCCTTCTGCAGGCCACTGTTATCCCTAGTTTCTTTTGTTTTCTTCCAGAAAAATTCTATTTGTATAATGATATATATTTCCCCACCCACTTCAAAAAACTCAATTGGTAGTGCTCTTTTCATTTAAAATATCTTGGATATATCCAAGTACACAGAGATCTGCCTTGTTCTTTTATTGATTGCCTAGTAGTCTGTTAATGGATGCTCCATAATTTATTCAGTCGGTATTTCCAGTTTTTTATGCTATAAACAGTGTCATGGACTAATGATAACTGCATTTGCTTGGATTAAGACAAGCTTTCTAATACTGAATGTGTTTTTTCTGAGTTAATGTGTTTGTATAAGTAGACTGTTCTCCAGCACTGGGTGCAGTAGAATAAGGGGAGCAGGAGATAAAGTCTCTGCCACTCCTTCCCCTTCCTGTGGGGCAGGAGGGGTAGAGGGGGCAGAGTTCCCAGCCGAGTCTTGGGAGGCTGAGGTGTCTGAAGATGTCCACAGACTGTGAGGTGTTAACCATGCCTTTAAAGCCCAAGACCTGTGTGTGTGCAGCTTGTTATCAATTTAGTTTATTTGTGTTTGTGTTTTGGTTTTGAGAAAATCACAGCAGCATGGATTGGCTAACAAATTATTTTATTTTCTGGAAAATTTTTTGTATTCTTTTGTTCATTGGCAGTAATACAGCTAAATTTTTTTTTTAAGTTGCTTTTTATCTGAGCCACTTGATAAGGAATTTTAAACAGAATGCTATGGTTCCAGTATCGTAACTTCTGAAGAAACTGAATTTGGAATCTTGATGCATTATGTAGCTGAATCTTTAAGTGTTATTATATTTCAGTAATCTGAGTTCTTACTTCTTACCCTTTATTGGAAGAACTTGAGAACACTCCCTCAGAGCTTACATTCATACCCCCATCAGTATCTCCTCTGTGTACTGCCATTGCCTCTAAAATACTGTTGTCAAAAAACGGGTAACAATTCATGGTAGTATATTCCTAACCCAGGGCTGTCATCGCTTGTGCAGAGGGTGCACACACTGGGCCAGCGATGGGCGGGCACTGCTGGTCCACAAGTGCTAGTGCCCTTCCTTGCAGGGGCTTGCAGCCGCTGAGTGCACTACTGGGCTTTCTGGAGTCAAGTGTGTTTGCTCTGCTGTGGCATTCTTTCTGCCGTTTATTTTGTATTCTAGTGAGTAGTTTTGACCCATGAAGGCAGACAAAAGGATGCGACTTGTAGACTTGGACTTGTGGCAAAGAAACAGCATCACATAGTATGGCAAAAAGCAAGTTCTTATGGGTTGATAAGGTGCCTTCAGAAAGTGATCTCAGGACTTTTCCTGGTGGTGCAGTGGTTAAGAATCCGCCTGCCGGTGCAGGGCACATGGGTTCGATCCCTGGTCCGGGAGGATCCCACATGCCGCGGAGCAACTAAGCCTGAGAGCCACAGCTACTGATTCCACGCGCCACAACTACTGAAGCCTGTGCGCCTAGAGCCCCTGCTCCACAACAAGAGAAGCCACCACAATGAGAAGCCTGCACACCACAACAAAGAGTAGCCCCCGCTTGCCGCAACTAGAGAAAGCCCACATGCAGCAACGAAGACCCAATGCAGCCAAAAATAAATAAATAAATAAATAATTAAAGAAAAAAGTGAGCTCAGGAAAAGAAGTATAGAAATCGGCAATTAGATTTAGTCAAGTTCCTTGTAATGTGAAAAGCATTGTAAACAACAGGGCAGCCTGGCAAGGTGGACCGTTCAGTGTTTAAAGAACAGGTGGAAGAAACAATGGTTTGAAGCCTTGTTTTAACGTCAGAGAATTTGAAGAGGACTGTAGAGCAAGCGAATTGCCTGTGGATAATGCCTAATAAATTCACACAGGAGCTCTGCTTTAACGCCCTCTCAGGTGAAAAAGGCACTCCCGATTGGTCAGTGTGCACACCAGGACTGTCAGCAGTGCTGACCTTGAGGCACCTCGAGGTGGTGGGCACTGAATTTCCTTCTCTTGTGAGAATGACATTACCCCTCCCTGGAGGCAGGAACGTTATTGCTGCATTAGAAAGTTGTAGATTTTTCCTCTCTACTGAATTGGAGGTACCATGATCTGTTGACATAGAAATTTATTCAGCAGACTTTATAAAGCGGTGGTGCCAGGAGTTTAGGGAATACAAAGTTGAGTAAATTCCCTGCCCTTGAGAAGCTTATAGTACCAGGATAAGATATGATACAAAATAGCTAGTGTTTAAGTGCTGTCAGAAAGGTACAAAGTGCCTCCTATGGAAGATACTTTGACAGGGCTGGGAGGAGGGGCTAACATTTTTGTAGGGTGTTATTTTGAGAAATGGTTTTTTTGGAATAATGTTTGTGGGAGTAAAGGTCAGGGAGTGAGTAATCTTTGAATACTTAACTCATATATTATTAGTGTAAGACTTTCTCAGACTTAAGACATTTCAGGTTTTTTTTTTTTTTTAAAATATTTGTGCTTTTTTAAAAATTATTAATTTATTTATTTTTGGCTGTGTTGGGTCTTCGTTTCTGTGCGAGGGCTTTCTCTAGTTGTGGCAAGTGGGGGCCACTCTTCATCGCGATGCGTGGGCCTCTCACTATCGCGGCCTCTCTTGTTGCGGAGCACAGGCTCCAGACACGCAGGCTCAGTAGTTGTTGGCTCACGGGCCCAGTTGCTCCGCGGCATGTGGGATCCTCCCAGACCAGGGCTCGAACCCGTGTCCCCTGCATTGGCAGGCAGATTCTCAACCACTGCGCCACCAGGGAAGCCCGACATTTCAGTTTTTAATGGAGAAAAGGTCCAGTGCAAAATAAGAAAAGAATCCTGAACTTCTCCTTTTCAAATCCCTTTCCAAGCCTTTATCTTTAGTGCTGCTTCCTCCTAAAGCTGTTTAACTTTGGTGAGGTTCCCACCAACTTTCCCTCTTTGAGAGTACCAGAAGAAGCAAAGAACTAGCTACAGTGATCTTGGGCTGTTGTATCTGAAACTGAAGGCAGGCTCATTGGGACCTGCCTGGAACTGGAGTGAGCAGCAGTCAGGACATGGGGATGGAGGGGAAACTCTTTTAACTTGTGTCCATAAGCATGCAGCTTGGCAAGATTACAGTATATCCTAAATGGGCCCCAAACTTTTTACTTTGTTGTCTGTTGAGTTCCCCTAATTTGCTGTTTAATTGCTGAGGGAGGTTATTATGCTGAGTGCTTATATGTGACTCATTTGCTGTTTTGATTTATTAAAATTTTTATAACCCTGGCATGTTATGCATTAATTTTTCCATATATTGAATATTGTAGGAAGTTAATTTGCAATTATTACATTTTCTTTGGCTAATTATATTCTCACCTGGTAGGAGTCAGATAGAAATTTTTTTTTTTATAACTTTTATGCCCTGGGAGGGTACAGTTAACTGCATCATCAATTTTATTTATTTATAATTAATTAATTAATTTTTGGCTGCGTTGGGTCTTCGTTGCTGTGCGTGGGCTTTCTCTAGTTGCCGGGGGGGCTACTCTTCATTGTGGTGTGCGGGCTTCTCATTGTGGTGGCTTCTCTTGTTGCGGAGGACGGGCTCTAAGCGCGCGGGCTTCAGTAGTTGTGGCATGCAGGCTCAGTAGTTGTGGCTCACCAGCTCTAGAGCACAGGCTCAGTAGTTGTGGCGCACGGGCTTAGTTGCTCCGCGGCATGTGGGATCTTCCCGGACCAGGGCTCGAACCAGTGTCCCCTGCATTGGCAGGCGGACTCTCAACCACTGCGCCACCAGGGAAGCCCTAGAAATTTCTATTGTTGTGGATTTCAGCAAGATTCAGGGACCAGCCCCCGACTTTTTAATGACCACATAGGAGTTCAAGATATATTCAGAATTTGCTGAGCATCCTCACTGTCATTATTTTTCGTCTTAGCTATCATCCAGTCTCATTTGGATTATTACAGTAGCCCCCTAACTGATTCCCCTCCTTCTGCCCTTGCTTCCTCCAGGCTACCCTTGACACAGTGAGATTCTGTTAACAGGTAAGTCAGATGATGTCACTCCTCTGCTCAGAATTTCCTGCTTTCACTCAAGTCTTTGTCATATCCCACAAGGCTCCATGGCTTAGCCTTCCCACCTCTCAGACTTCCTCCCCATTATCTGCTCTCCAGAAAGCCCAGGGGGTTCCCACCTGAGGGCCTTTGCATGTGTTGTTTCCTCTGCCAGGAATGCCTTCCTGGAGATATGTGCATGACTAGCTCTCTTGCTTCCTTGGGGTCTTTCCCCCAAAATCACCTCAGTGACCTGTGTGATTAAAATTTCAACCCTCCTGGTATTACGCTCAGTGAAATAAGTCAGTCAGTCAGAGAAAGACAAATACTGTATGATATCACTTATATGTGGAATCTAAAAAATAAAACAAACTAGTGAATGTAACAAAAAAGAAACAGACTCTCAGATATAGAGAACAAACTAGTGGTTACCAGTAGGGAGTGGGGCAAGATAGGGGTAGGGGATTAAGAGAGGTACAAACTACTATGTATAAAATAAATAAGCTACGAGGATATATTGTCCAGCGCAGGGAATAGAGCCAATATTTTAATAACTATAAATGGAGTATAACCTTTAAAAATTGTGAATCACCATGTTGTACACCTGAAACTTATTACCTAATTTTTTTTTTGGTAAATTTATTTATTATTTATTTATTTTTGGCTGCGTTGGGTCTTCGTTGCTGTGCGTGTGTTTTCTCTAGTTGCAGCGAGTGGGGGCTACTCTTCCTTGCAGTGCGAGAGCTTCTCATTGCGGTGGCTTCTCTTGTTGCGGAGCACGAGCTGTAGGCGTGTGGGCTTCAGTAGTTGTGGCACACGGGCTCAGTAGTTGTAGCTTGCGGGCTGTAGAGCATAAGTGCAGTAGTTGTTGCATGGGCTTAGTTGCTCCTTGGCATGTGGGATCTTCCTGGACAGGGATCGAACCCATGTCCCCTGCATTGGCAGGTGGATTCTTAACCACTGCGCCACCAGGGAAGTCCCTTATTACCTAATTTTGTAAATCAACTATACCTCAATTTAAAAAAAAGAAAATTTTAACCTCCTGCAAAATTTCATATCCCTGCCCCTGATTATTTTTTTTCTCCTTAGCATTTATTGTCTAACACTGTGTATTTTACTCCTCTAGCCTGTGTATTATCTCTCTCCTCCACTTGAATGTTAGCTCTTTGACGACAGGGATTTTTGTCTATGTTGTATCTCCAGCACCTAGAACAGGGTCTTGCCTACAGTAGGTGCTCAGTAAGAAGTTGTTGACTGAATGGATGAATGAATATTTTATAGCATAGCTCCCCACCCTGGTTTGTGAATTATATAAATTCTGAATTTGGTAGGCTATCAGACAATGTCTAGTCAGGAAACCACTCCTAGGTGCTTCAATCAAAAGGGCATATAATTCTATGTGTATAACTGAGTCACTTTGCTGTACTGCAGAGATTGATACAACATTGTAAATCAGCTATATGTCAATTAAAAAAAGGGGGGTATGATTCTAGGAATTGGATACAAAAGGAAGGGCTGGAGGAGCAAAGGGGAAGGTGGTATTGCGTAGAGCCCACACACCACCACTTTTCACCTATACTGCAGGAGTTCACTAACCGCCAAGCAGGAACCTGTATGCCTGCCAGGGCTGCTGCCAGAGTGGAGTGAGAGCACAACTGACAAGGGGGGCTGGCGATGCGGATTCACACCTGATGATTCAGGGAGAGTCTAGAAGGGTAAACATGGGGCTGAGTACCAACATAAACTGTCCAGCACAGGTGGTATTTATTTAATTCATATGTAGAGATAAACTTAGATGTAGGACAAACTAAATTAATAGCAAGGGTAAGATCTGAGATCATGAGTGAAACATTAGAAAGCTAAGAATTAAATTCCAACTTAGCCTAGTCACATCCATGTGTTGAACCACAAAACTGAACTCAGCCTCTCGAAATGGAACACGACAGGAAACATATCTTCACTGTGGCCGTGATCTCTTAGTGTGATTAAGTGCTCATTTCCGTGAGTTCAGTAAATCTGTGTTTAGGCCCAGTTGTGTCCCAGATTAGATCTCTGTCACCTACAAGATCATACTGGCCTCTCCTAATCTGATTGTAGTCCTTACTCAGAGCCCTGCTATCAGTTATTGGTCTAAGATGTGACAGGCTTGTATTTATGGTACCTCTGATTGAGTGCTCCTCCCTTTGCTGTTCAGATCATTCTCACCTCCCCCACACCCCCCAAGACACATTGTCAGCATCTTGTTGCTCCTTTTCTCGCTTATGAACAAGGATACCAAGGTCTAAATATACTTGATTGCAAACTATATTCATGTTCAGTGCTCGTCAATATTTATGACATGAATCTATTACTGATAAGCTTATTTTTGATTAGGGATGGCAACATTTAAATCTCTCAAGATGTGGAGGGAGATCATAGTGGAAATGGTAGGAATTAGTGGGACTTCTGTTGCCTACTTCCCTGCTTCTCTAGGCCCCAATTAAAATTGGCCTAGGGATTTAGGTTGAATGTCTTGTTTCTTGGATGTGAGGTCTGTCACTGATAGATCAAAAAATACTTCTTCCACCTACCCCCCAAAAAAGAAAGACAAAATGAAATCCTATGCAGTGATTACATTTACAGATTTAGAATTCTACTGTAATTTATTTATGAAATTCACATCTTTGCTTTTTTCCTTAAATCTGAAATTCTAAGGGCTTTTAATGTTAAAAGTTATCTTCAGGGAATAATTTATCCTGTTTTTGGTGAATTAAATAATTTATGTTCAAGTACTAGCTTATTTCTTTCATCAGGTTATTTTGGATTTCTGTAATGCTAATTATTTTTCTTAAACGATGATCCTTTTCTACTTGTAAACTAAATAAATGGATCTTTCATGTGCCAGTTTGGATCCATCTCATTATGTTCATGGATTCACTTGTAAGGATAAAATCAGTCTTAAAATTGTGACTAGCTGCAGTCCCTTACTTTCCTAATAGGATTATTTTCTTCAGTCTAAACAAACTGAAAATAAACTGCTATGATTTTTGTTTTCCCATAGACCAGAGTATTTCTATAGCAAAAAAATTAACTACTGCCAGAGCAGCTTACATTCTTCTGTTCTCTGTGCCACCTAATAAATGAGGCCTTCACAGCAGCATCTCTACCACTGACAGCAGCAACATTTTGAAATGTTGGAGTCATGGAGGAGGAGGGCCATTTTGGCTGGGGATACTGGCCTCTGGCAGATTTGCATTTAGTCTTCTGTAAGTCCCTTTCAGAATCTGAAGTGCGCTTTAGAGAAATATTGCCTCATCAAAATTCTAGGAAAAAAATGTTCTGTTTAAGTTTAAGCAAAAATCATTTATTTTCCCTTTCTTCATGCTTCCACTACTTACTCCTTTTAAACAATTTTATTCCTCCCCTAAAGTTGCTCTGTTTTTGAGCTGTGGTTGTTGGAGACTCTCATAGAAAGGAGGCTGGGCTGGAAGTCTGTGACACCTAGACGGTGGAAGGGCCCGCAGACACTCCCAAGGAGCCCATGTCTTACGAAAACACCTTTAGAAACTGTCATCAATTCATTTAAATTAAGTCTCCAGAGGGCAACAGAGCGCACTTGAGCTAGGAAAATAGCTGTGACCCAGAGATACTTACTTACTTTTGACTTCTTAGAGGCATTTACTCTTATTTAACTTTTTATTATGGGAAATTTTAAACATACACAAACGAAGAGGTAATAACAGTGTATCTCGGTTACCGATCACCCCTCATTAACATTTTGCTCTTTTAGAGGCATTTTTCTAATGCATTTAGGCATAAAGCACTTACATTTTATAATTATCTTTTTCTCCTCTTGGCATTATGTTTTAAGCAAAATTTTCTCTTCATTTACATTGGCAAATTTAAGTGTGTACTAGTAACTGCTGAGACTAGTTGTAGAGAAGCGATAATTTGATCTTTCAATAGAAATGCACTGAGTATAAAATAAACAGATCGCTGCTAGAGCTGTACTTTACAAATAGGTTAAGTTATGTATAGAATATTACTGTTAGGGTCAACTTAGCCGACAACGAACCTCTACTTTCACTTACAGTATGGAAAAATCTGTACTATAAAACTCTGGTGGAAACCTGGCTATAGATGGGAAATGTTTTCTTTTCTTCCCTTCTTTTCTCTCCTTCCTCTGTCCTTGATTTATTTCTTCTTTGTGCCACTCATTCTACAAATATTTATTGGCACTGCATGTACAACCCAAACAGAGGGAAGCTTGTATTTTGGGAAAGTAGGGAGATAATAAACTAGTAAGGAAATAAATAGAAGCTAGTATTTGTGATAAGTACTTGGCTGGTAGGCTGAGTGATATGTTAGAGAATAAGATGAGGACATGCTCAATAGGGTGACAAGAAAAAATCTTTCTGTGCTGGTGACTTTTAGACTTATGACGTGAAGGGTGAGAAGCAGCTGTGTGAGGAGCACTTTGGGCAAGGGGATAGTACTTAGGAAAGAGTCTGAGGTGAATTAGGAACCAACAGAGGGAGTGATTGGAAGGAAGATGGAGTGGTAAGTAGGGACCAGACCTTCCAAGGCCTTGTAGATCCTGGTAAGGAGTTTGGAGTTTATTACCTAGGAAGTTACTGAAAGGCTTTAAGTACGATTGTGACAGGATCTATTTTGCTTTTTTTTTTTTTTTTTTTCTAGCTGTGCCTCATGGCTTGCGGGATCTTAGTTCCCAACCAGGGATTGAACCCGTGCCCTCTGCAGTGGAAGCGTGGAGTCCTAACCACTGTACCACCAGGGAATTCCCTCTGTTTTGCCTTTAAAAAGATTTCTATCTGCTGTGTAGAGAAGAGACTTCCAAGTGTGAAAGGAGAGGCAGTTTGGAGGCTACTGCAATAGTCCAGGTGGCTTGGATTAGGATGATAGTGAAAATGGAGAGAAGTGGTTAATTTCAAGATATATGGTCACAGTAGACTCAGTAGGATTTGCTAATGGACGGAGTGAGGGCGATTGAGCCATTGACCATGGTTTCTAAGTTTTTGGCTTGTTTGGTTGTTTATCACTGAGATGGGGAAGCCTGGGGAGGGTTGGGTTTAGAAGCAAATTAGAGTTCTGTTTTGCTTGCCTGTGCAATATTGAAATGGAGATTCCAAATGAGTAGTTGGACATATGTGTCTGGAGCTCAGGGAGCAAGTGCCATGAATTTGCATGATATCGCCCAGGAAGAGAATGTTGGATGTATACGGGAAAAAGAGAGCTCAGCACTCAGCTCTGAGGAATTCCAAGATTTAGAGTTTGTGTGATTCTGGAGGAGCCAGCAAAAGAGAGTGAGATGGATTGGACAGAGAGGAAGAAGGAAAACCAGGACAGTAGTGTCACAGTAGCTGAGAGGAGAAAATGCTTTGAGGAGTTTACTGTATAGATGGGGGTGCCTGGTGAGACCAGAGAGGAAACCATTGGATTTGGTGATTGAAAGGTCAATGGTGATCTGGCCAAGAGTAATGTCAGTGTGTTAGGATAGACTAGCCAGATTGGGGAGGAAGTGAGGAAATGGCACATGTAGACAAGCTTCTGAGATGAGACTTCTTACTGTGAAGGGAAAGCAGAGAAATGGAGAAGTTCTTAGAGGGCATGACGGGGTCAGGAGAGGTTTTCTTTGATTATTGAGATGGCAGCATTAGAGCGTGTTTGTATGTTCCTCTGATGTGACTAATCCTGTGGAAATGTAGTACAGAAGGAATAACTGATGGTGTTATATTATTAAGTGGGTGAAAGGGGTGGAATCTAGAGCCTCTGGAAAGGGCGTTTCCTTTGTCTGAAAGATGGAAACAGATGCAAGCAGGTGATGGGAAAATAAAGGTAGTTCTTGGCCTCTCGCATTTCTCTGCATAGTTACCTTTTTTTCTCTCCTAGTTCTTTATTTTTAAAATTTTTTTATTTTTGGCCACGCCACGCGGCATGTGGGATCTTAGTTCCCTGACCAGGGATCGAACCCATGCCCCATGATGTGGAAGCGTGGAGTCTTAATCACTGGACCGCCAGGGAAGTCCCTCTCCTAGGTCTTGAATTCTTCTATTTTCTGAATATGCATAGACATCCCATTTGTAGTAAAGAAATTAAGCAGAAGTTTATTACTGCTTATTGTACATAGACATGCATCTTTTTAAAGAGGGAAAGAAAAGGGTTAAGAAATAGGACAAGATGTATGCTCATTTTTCTTACAAGAAGTCATGCTCATTTTGTTAAGGTAATTTGGAAATATTGCTAATGTTTTTTGAAAAGTGAAAGTATAAGCTACAGGAGAAGGGAAGAGGCATGGCGATGCTTTCTTTCATGGCGTTCTGTCTGTGTGAAATGGTGAAATTTCTCCAAGTTGCTATTTAAGTTCAGCCTTAAACTTAACAGTGCAACATGTTGCAGTCCTATTGCTCAGCTTTTGAGGAAGTATTTCTTTATTAAGTGTGTAAGACTGGGTCATGCAGAAGGGACATGGGAGACTGCTTATGAGCAGGTTAGACGTAAGCCCTCAAGAGGATAGGGACTTTGTTTTGTTTATCACTTGATCCCCAGAGTAGGGAACAATACCTGGCAGGTAATAGGCACTCAATAAATATCTGTTCCCTGACTATTAAAATAAAGTAAGCATCATTTTATTAGCAGACCTGGAGAGTAAAGTGACTACTGCATCCTCAAATGAAAACGTTTCCTCTTTTATCCAGAGGTCAAATTCTTACCTAAAACAGTGTGGTATGGTAAAAAGAACACGGGCATTAGATGAGACAGATGTGGATCCCATCTTTATCTTTTAACACCTTGGACTTGTTTCTTAGCTTCAGTTTTTTCATTTTTAAGATGGGAATAGTAGCAGTGTACTTCACAGAATTATTGCATATTTGTATAAGGTATGTAAAATACTCCTAGCTGGAATAGTAGGTCCTCAACAAAAGAAGGATCTTGTTAGTTTCCTATTTTGCTCAGTGGTTGAGTCTAGTTACTGGGATCAGATCTAGTTCCCAATAATCAGTTTTGCACGTAGGGGAAAAAAATGAAATTGAATCTTTCCCTTGTAGCTGATGGATTAAGGAACTGAATGTAGAGGCATAATTTAAAAAATTTTAGGTAATAATAATAAGAGAAGATCATTGTGACTTCAGGGTGGGGAAGAATTTTTTAAAACAAGGTGCAGAAAGCACTAACTGGGGACTTCCCTGATGGCACAGTGGTTAAGAATCTGCCTGCCAATGCAGGGGACATGGGTTTGATCCCTGGTCCAGGAAGATCCCACATGCCGCGGAGCAACTAAGCCCATGCACCACAACTACTGAGCTTGAGCTCTAGAGCCTGTGAGCCACAACTACTGAGCCCACATGCCACAACTGCTGAAACCCACACGCCCTAGGGCCCGTGTGCCACAACTACCGAAGCCCGCGCGCCTAGCGCCCGTGCTCTGCAACAAGAGAGGCCACTGCAATGAGAAGCCTGTGCACTGCAACAGAGAGTAACCCCTACTCACCACAAACAGAGAAAGCCCGCCTGCAGCAATGAAGACCCAACACAGCCAGAAAGAAAGAGAGAAAAAAAAAGAGAAAGAGAGAAAGAAAACGAAAAAGCACTAACTACAAAGAAAAGGTTGTTAAATGTGACTACATTAAAATTAAAAGTGTTATCAACAGATACCATAAAGAGAGTAAAAAAATTAGCCACAGAGTAGGAACATTAATTATAATCATATATAACTATCAGAATATATAAAGAGCTCTTTCAAATCAATAGGTAAAAAAGACAGCCCAATGGAAAAATGACTTGAGCAGGCACTTCCCAAAAGAGGAAATCCAGTGGTCAGTAGATGTTAAAAAAAGGTGTTCAACCTTACTTTAATTGGGGAAATGCAAATCAGAACACAGTGAGATACCGTTCTACACTCGCTAGGTTTGCAAAAATTAAAAAATCTCACTGGGAAATGAGTTTGTGGAGCCATGGAATCTTGGTTCACTGCTGGTGGGGTGTGAGACGGGACAGCCACTTTGGGAACGTTGGACATTGTCTGCTTTAAATGTTGGATATAAGCTCATCCCGAACTCAGCCAGACTGACATGTCTGTGGCCTCAGGCTGGCACTGGGACGATCAAGATTAAGGCTGTGATTGTATGATTACTAGAACTCACGGGGGCCCGTGGTGTCTGATAGTGAGTGAGCAAATCGCTCCTACTTTGGAGGTAGGAGTGTGAACTTAAAGCTCTAATGATTGTTCTTCCTTTGTCCTTTAGTTATTATTAATGACTGTGTTCTGGATCTTAGAAAGCCCTGTATTTTCTTTTCTTTTACTGCTAAAAGTAGGGTGCTAAAAAGACAGCAGTCTAAATAAAAGAAAAACAGTTGTTTGTTTGTTTCTAATTTTTTTAATTTATTTTTTTTGACTGAGTTGAGTCTTCATTGCTGCACGTGGGCTTTCTCTAGTTGTGGTGAGTGTGGGCTACTCTTCTTTGTGGTGCACGGGCTTCTCATTGCGGTGGCTTCTCTTGTTGCAGAGCACGGGCTCTAGGCACACGGGCTTCAGTAGTTGTGGTGCATGGGCTCAGTAGTTGTGGCTCGTGGGCTCTAGAGCACAGGCTCAGTAGTTGTGGCGCACGGGTTTAGTTGCTCTGCGGCATGTGGGATCTTCCTGGACCAGGGATAGAACCCGTGTCCCCTGCATTGGCAGGCGGATTCTAAACCACTGAGCCACCAGGGAAGCCCAGTTACATTGTTTTTGATGAAATAAGTCTTCCCCCACTGCATACATTGCCATTTGATGCAGAATATTGAAAAACAAACAATTGTAGGCTTTACTTTTTCTCTTATTTTATTTTTTTTAATAGTTTGATGCCTCTGTTCTTTTTTAAATTAATTAATTAATTATTTTTTGGCTGCATTGGGTCTTCATTGCTGCACGTGGGCTTTCTCTAGTTGCTGTGAGCGGGGGCAGATTCTTAACCACTGCGCCACCAGGGAAGCCCCTTTTTCTTTTATTTAAAAATAGCTTTATTGAGATTTGATTTACTTATCATGAAGTTTACCACTTATTCAAAGTAAACAATTCAGTGATTTTTAGTATATTTCCAGAGTTGTGGAAACCATCTTTATGATCAAATTTTATTTTTATTAGTTTTTTAAAAAAAATTTATTTATTTATTTACTTGGCCGCGTTGGGTCTTAGTTGCGGCATGTGGGGTCTTTAATTGCGGCATGCGGGATCTTTTTAGTTGAGGCATGTGGGATATTTTAGTTGTGGCATTTGAACTCTTAGTTGCAGCATGCAAACTCTTAGTTGCAATATGTGGGATCTATTTCCCTGACCAGGGATCGAACCTGGGCCCCCTGCATTGGGAGCGTGGAGTCTTAACCACTGTGCCACCAGGGAAGTCCCCATAATCTAATTTTAGAAGATTTTCATTATTCCAAAAAGAAACTTTGTACCTGTTAGCAGTTACTCTTTATCCCTACTTCCTTGCTTCCTCAGCCTAAGGCAACCGGTAATCTACTTTCTCTCTCTCTAGATCTGCCTATTCTAGACATTTTGTATAAATGATATATAATATGTGATCTTTTGTGATTGGCTTAACTTAGTATAACTTAGCATAAAGAGAACATCATTTAACTTTCCCAAAGCTACACAACTAGTAAATGACAGCCAAATCCAAAACCTAAGTTCTGTCTTCCCCATACTAAGTTCCATTCAAAACAAAATCTTTACACATAAGCTTTACCAAAATAGATTTCCTCATTTTCTATCATTTCCTCTTAGACATTTTCCTGCATATTCTAAAGCCCCAATTCAGGAAAGAAAACAAGTCACTTCTTAGAATGTTTTCAGAAACACCACCCAGTGAATCAGCTAACAATAAATAAAAAATACATCTAAGAGCTGTCACTGGTAACAGGTATTCCTCTGTAAAAAGCTCTGAGGAACAACAACATAGCTAGTCTACCTTCTAATTGTTCGGCTATTTTATCGTATTCTTTATTCTCATCACAAAATCAGGTGTCCTAGGCGCTCTCGGGACTGGTTCCTTAGAAACAGACAGGCCCCCTCAATGAGTGTTGATGGAGTGAATGAATAAAGACACAGCTAGCATAAACTTCAATACAGCAGAGAGAAATTATGAAGCTAGAGGAGCCTCAAAATGAGAGCATAAAGCAACGTAAAGCAATTTGTCACCTCAACAAAATCATTAAAAAAAAAGCCAAAACCATATTTGAGTCCTACAAAAAATAATAGACCTCCACCTACTCACTCCCTACATTTGGATTTTAAAATATCAACATTTGCATATGAGTGCATAATGGCATCTCACTGTATTTTAATTTCTATTTCCCCAATTAAAGCCACAAAAATGGCTATAATCAGGAGAGAGAGAGAGAGACTAGCAAGTGTTGGCAAGGATGTGGAGAAACTGGAACCACCACACATTGCTGGTGGGAATGTAAAATGGTGCAACAACTTTGGAAAACAGTTTGGCGGTTTCTCAAAAAGGTAAACATAGAGTTACCACATGACCCAGCAATTCCACTCCTAGGTATATACCCAAGGGAAATGAAAATATTATACACAAAAACTTGTACATGAAAGCTCACAGCAGCATTATGTATAACAGCCAAAAAGTGGAAACAACTAAAATGTCCATCAACTGATGAATGGGTGAGTCAAATGTGATATACCCATACAGTAGAATATTATCTAGTAATAAAAAGAAATGAAAGACTGATAGGGGCTTCCCTGGTGGCACAGTGGTTAAGAATCTGCCTGCCAGTGCAGGGGACACGGGTTCGAGCCCTAGTCTGGGAAGATCCCACATGCCGCCGAGCAACTAAGCCCATGCGCCACAACTACCAAGCCTGTACTCTAGAGCCCAGGAGCCACAACTACTGAAGCCCGTGTGCCACAACTACTGAAGCCCTCACGCCTAGACCCTGTGCTCTGCAACGAGAAGCCACCGCAATGAGAAGCCCACGCACCGCAATGAAGAGTAGCCCCTGCTCGCCGCAACTAGAAGAAAGCCCGTGTGCAGCAACGAAGACCCAGTGCAGCCAAAAATAAAATAAACCTTATTTCCTGGCCTTTAGAATGGGACTATTTCTTTTTTTCTTTTTTTACTTTTTTATTATTTTTTTACCATATATTAGATTTTTTATTTTATTTTTTTATTGAAGTATAGTTGGTTTACAATGTTGTGCCAGTCTCTGCTATACAGCAAAGTGACTCAGTCGTACACATATATACATTCTTTTTTTATATTCTTTTCCATTATGGTTTATCACAGGATATTCAGTATAGTTCCTTGTGCTATACATTAGGACCTTGTTGTTTAGAATGGGACTATTTCAAAGGGTGGTGGAATGGATGAGGTATTATATCACACAATGCCTGGCACAACGAGTCAGCTGTCTTCCTCCCTGATCTCAAGACTGTTTTTAAAGAAAACGATGCTGCATAAATAAGCCATGTTCTTTCTTAAAGTAATTGAAACTATCAATTAACTGATTATTATCTAATAGTAATGAAAGTGTGAGAGCATTTTGGCAAAAGAAAAAACAAGAGCTAACAGTAATATATGCAGTTGTAATCATTTCGTAGAATGTAACAAAATTGATGCAATTTTATTTTTTATTTTATTTTATTTTTTTCTGCACATGTGGCATGTGGGATCCTAGCTCCCTGACCAGGGATCGAACCCATGCCCCCTGCAGTGGAAGCACATATTCTTAACCACTGGACCACCAGGGAAGTCCCGATGCAATTTTATTTTGTAAATTAAAAAAAATTATTTTTTTAAAATTTTATTTTTGGCTGTGTTGGGTCTTCGTTGCTGCACGCGGGTTTTCTCTAGTTGCAGCGAGTGGGGGCTACTCTTCGTTGCGGTACGCGAGCTTCTCACTGCAGTGCCTTCTCTTGTTGCGGAGCACGGGCTCTAGGCGCGCAGGCTTCTGTAGTTGCGGCACGCAGGGTCAGTAGTTGTGGCTCACAGGCTCCACAGCACAGACTCAGTAGTCGTGGCGCACGGGCTTAATTGCTCCATAGCACGTGGGATCTTCCCGGACCAGGGCTCAAACCCGTGTCCCCTGCATTGGCAGGCAGATTCTTAAGCACTGCAGCATCAGAGAAGTCCCCTGATGCAATTTTAAATCACTCTTAATTCTTAGGAGTTACCTTTTTTTCTTCTTGTCAATTCTAGATTTTTCTGCTATTTCAAGTTATAAGTAAAAATTCTTAACAGGAGAAGATTTTTAGAGGTCATGATTATATTCTAAAACAAAATGTACTGCGTTTTGCAATAGTAACTTGTAGGAATGTTTCTGATAAAACGCACAGGGAAATGCTCATAAATGCAGTGTTTTATTTTCCATCATTTTGTTGAAAATCATTAGTATGTCCTTGAGGGAGAAAACTGCTCTTTTTTTCTATAAGGTAAGATGGTGTTACATGCTTTGTAACAAGTGAGGTTTGCATCTTGAGTTAATGACTCTGTAAGTATAATACTGTTACATTTTGAACGAATTTAAGAATCTATAGGGAACTTGTCCAGAATTTTTTTATCTGGTGGCATAGTTCTCGCATTGCTTTCAATATTATGAAATTCTAAAACAGTGGATTTTAGTAGAACACTGCATCTGGTCAGCTTTGAACTCATCCATGTATACCACTAAGAGTTGTATTCATCATGAAATATTCTGCACATTCTAAATTTATCTGTTACTTACGGTCCCCTTTGTAGAAGAGCTTATTCTTCAGATAAAAGATTGAAGAATGAGTACTTTTATTATTTTGAGTACAAACTAATGCATAAGTTGTAACTTAGCAAGTTTTATGATTGGCTGGGACTATCTCTGTTTAAGGCTCAACA
The DNA here is from genome assembly GCF_965194805.1 of Balaenoptera borealis. NCBI lineage: Eukaryota > Metazoa > Chordata > Mammalia > Artiodactyla > Balaenopteridae > Balaenoptera > Balaenoptera borealis. The sequence continues at coordinate 39,881,563 of NC_138869.1, forward strand.
CTGGAAACATGGAAAAAATTTTCCATTGAACCAGTAAGAGTTTTTGCAAATCAAATTCTATAGCACTACAATCCCTATAGCAAGTTTCTAGATGATTGTGATTGGTCTTTCAGATGTTTTATTTATAAAAACATGGTTTAGGATTTCAAAAAGGTAGTGTGAAATATTTGTAATTTTTTTTGTAGCTTAACAAGCTCTTTGTGTCTTTGTTATTGGTCTCTCAGCACTCAAAACCTTTCAACTGTAAAGAAGACAGAATATGTTCCAATCAGTGTATGTTAATTTGTTATATTTATAGCTGAACTCTGTTCGTTATGGAATTGAGCTCGCAAAGACTAAAATGTGTCTGTCATTTTCTTTCAATTCTAGCACCTTCAATAATGAGAAGTATGGGCGCTAACCTTTGACTTTTGGATTTTTTGGTCAGTGTTTTCCTAATTACTTTGGTGAACAAAGGATTGTGAGAACTGTTCGACATTGCTGCCCTTTTTAAGGGGCCATTAAATCTTGTCCATTTGCTGCTTGTTCGTTTTATACCTAAATATATGGTTGCTTCTTATTCACTGCATTCACTTTGTATCCCCGCCTTCTCCTCTCAGCCACCCACGTTGCAGCCTCTGCTCCTGCCACACAACTGGAAAGCTCTCTCAGACGTTGCTGGTGATCTTTGCATTGGCATGTCCAGTGCCCTTTTCTCAGTCTTCATTATCCATTGAACTTCCTTTCATAATTGTCTTTGTTGATGGTGCACTCTTTGCGAGAGGGCATTTTCTTGACTTACTGCATTTATATTTCTTCTCTATTTAATGTATGTGAAGTGACTTTGATAGTGGTCAACAAAAAGTGCTACCTCCTTTCCCCTTTTTGTTACCTCCTTTTCTTCCTCTTGGGTTTTTCTGAGAAGTAGCTGCCTGCACTTGCCAGTTGACTCATAATCTACAGCCCAGCCTGTCTTATACTGTCATCTCTTAGCAGCCTAACTTTCACCTGCCTTTGGGACTTCACCTGGATGGCCCACTCTTTTTTTTTTTTTTTTTTTAAAGTATTTATTTATTTATTTATGGCTGTGTTGGGTCTTCGTTTCTGTGCGAGGGCTTTCTCTAGTTGTGGCAAGCAGGGGCCACTCTTCATCACGGTGCGCGGGCCTCTCACTATCGCGGCCTCTCTTGTTGCGGAGCACAGGCTCCAGACGCGCAGGCTCAGTAATTGCGGCTCACGGGCCCAGCTGCTCTGCGGCACGTGGGATCTTCCCAGACCAGGGCTCGAACCCGTGTGCCCTGCATTGGCAGGCAGATTGTCAACCACTGCGCCACCAGGGAAGCCCTGGATGGCCCACTCTTAACCCAGGAGTCCGTATCAGTCATAAAGGATGCACCAGTCTTTGACATGTCCCCCACCCCAAAACCTCAGTTCTGTGTCACTACTCTGGCCTTTCACATGATAGAATTTGGAGTCATCTCTGATTTTTCTGTTATTTCCTACTTTGAAATATCTCTTAGGTTTAGTGTTTCCTCACCATTCTGATGGCTGCTTCTCTGCCCCAAGCCCTCAGCCTTTTGTCTCTGGGCTGTTTTCTGCTGGTCTGCCTCTAGTCCTAATTTTCCTTTAACTGTGTATATGTCAGCTGACAGATAAAATTTAAAACGTAGTACTCCTGGACTCTTTCCTATTTGGTGCCTTTTGTGTAATATGTAACTTTCTACTGTGTACACCCCTCTGTGTGGCCTTATGCTATACACCAGCAGACTGATCTGTCCTTCCACCTTACGTGCAAGCACACTCCCCCCACCCATACACACAGCTGATGCCAGTCTCCTGCCTGCCTTGCTGCCTTTTGCATCCTGCTTGCCCTGCTAGGAATGTCTTCTACTCTTTTCTCTACCTTTCCAAGGTTCTGTCCATTCTTCTTCAAGATGAAGTTCCTTTACTTTTACATGCAGCTTTTTTTTTTTTTTTTTTTTTGGCAGCTGTCTTGACTCACGGTTAACTTTTCCTTCTCTGTGCAGCTGGGTTTCTAATGTCTTGCATTTCAGAAATTCCCCCGGTGGCTCTGTCCCTAACTTTAAAATCCTTTAGGGCAAGACTGACCTTTGTATCATGATCTTCCATCCCTAGTGTAGTGCTAGGAAGGAAGGAGGTGCTCAGTAGTAGGTGGAGGTCAGTTTCGGGAAGGGTTGAGAAAACATTGTAAACATGTGGGTTTCTAATTGCATTGGTAAATATTGGAAGACAGTTCTAAAGATAAAGATATAAAACAGATTTTTATAAGGTTGGTGGTATTTCCCTGGGATGGTTTTATCTTTTACCTGGTGCCGTTTTGTTGATATGGTATAACAGATATTGTGGAATTAAAATTCAGTGGGGGAAACTTTGAGCAAATTACTTTATTTAAACATAATGTTTTATAAGTTAAGTTCTATATATACAGAGAGACTCATTTGCCACTTTCTCAGTCAGCTACTGTAAATATTATGTTATAAATAAAATATCATTAGTCAGACATACTGTATTTTGATTGTACAGATTAAGTGAATGTCATCTTATTTTGAAACATGGCTCCACTTTACCCCCTTGTACGTTTTCCCATCTACATTATGTAAAGAAAGTTAAGAAAATTTCTTGTTGTTTAATTTTCCCAGAGCATCTGTGGAATAGAAAGGGCCTACCAGCTCTACAGAGAGTTAAATCAGGATCCATGAGCTACTTGCCCTAGCTGGGCAGCCGTGTCCAGTCACTGCCCAACTGTTCTCTCTCTCTTTTTTTTTTTTAAATTATTTTGGCTGTGCTGGCTCTCAGCTGCGGCACGCAGGATCTTCATTGCGGCATGTTTAGTTGCGGCATGCGGACTTCTCAGTTGCGGCATACATGCGGGATCTAGTTCACCAACCAGGGATCAAACCCAAGCCCCCTGCATTGGGAGCGTGGAATCTTACCCACTGGACCACCAGGGAAGTCCCGCTGTTCCCTCTTGATAGCTGTCTCCCTTTGCCTTCCCCTGGGCTAGGGAGAGGCTGCCAGAAGCCCCCTGCACTCCAGGCTGTAGGAGCAACTGAGAGCTAGAAGAGCTTTCTGATTCTTCTCCCTTTATTCAAATTGTGCCTTGTTTGTTTAGTGAGAAAACAGAACCTCTTCTTTGAGTTCAAAGGTTTCTTTTGCCCTTTTCCTCTAGGCCTTAAGACATTCTAACCTTGTTACTTGCTTTTGTCTCCTTTCCCACTAGTTTGAGGCAAAGGGGCAATGTTTTATCTTTATAGCTGCTTCACAGTACAGCACAGTACAAGAACCAAGTAAATATTTGTTGAATGAATAAGTGGTTCATGTGTTTAAAAGCCAAACTTTTTTCCCCTTTATTCTCTCAGATTCTCAGCAGATTAACAGCTTTGTTGTTCAAAACCAAGGGTTCTTAAGCTTTTTGATATGCATGTATCCCTTTGGTAAACTAGTGAGGCCTGTAGACCATTCTCAGATTGCTGGTTTTAAATAAATAAAATACATAGGATTAAAAAGGAAATCTTTGTGTATATCTGCATCATCTGTAATGTGATATGAAAATATGTGTTCTTTCTGTGGTGACAAAGTTACAGTTACTGTTAATATTGCTGTGTTGTCGCCTACACTCATATTTGAAGGAAATCTTAAATTTCAATTTGAGATTAGTTAAAACAGATTTAACAGCTTTCTCTCATTCACATTCATGCACCCCTGAATTCTCTTCATGGATCCTAGCACTTCAGGTGAAGAGCCTTGCTCTAAACAGTAGGAATAAGAGAAGCTATTTAAGGTAGGAAGACATTTTAAGAAATTTGACACTGTTGCTGATTTTTAGTAAACAAGTCTGTGATAGGGGGAGTTGACAAGATTATTGTAAATTGCTGAGGATGTTGATGGACGAAGACTTGGGGGTTAAATAATTTCTGTTTTATAGTGATAACAGGGAACTGTGGGGGTAAGGGAGTAATTTCCTGAGTGCATAGTATACAGAAAACCCTTTTAAACATACATATGTGGTGTCTTTCTTAATCATGTTTGGAAATAATAGAGTTAGCATTTAGTGGGAAATTCATGAATGCTGGAGTCATAGAGACCTGAATTTTGAGTAAGTTTCTTAATCTTGCTTGAACCTTGGTTTTCTTACCTGTAAAATCATTATAATGCTTGCTTCCAAGTTCTGTGAAGATGAAGCGTTTGAGAGCATGTCACAGTGCTTGGAGCTCCCAGCCGGTGCTGGTTTCTCTGTGATGGGAGTGGTTTGCCTTTGCCTTGTGTAAGTCCAGGGTCTCATTTCCTTCTCCGTGAAGCAGGGGTATTGGAGTAAAGGATCCTTAATATCCCTTTAACCTGAAAAGTTTTTTGATATTAGGAAACCTACTTCTTAGGCTTACTAAGATGTAAACTTACTAACTAGATACAAGCTGTAAAGAGATTGTTTAGAAGTGGCAGAGAATTAGTCTTGAGTATCTATAATCTGGAAGGCATTCTCAAAGAAACCAGCTTATTTCATCCTCAGAGCCACTCTGTAAAAAAGTTGGTATTCCCGCTTTACAGATTAGGGTATTGACCCAGAAGGGTAAAAAATCTTCCAAGGCCGTGAATTCATTTGTGATGAACTGGAGTTTGAAGTCAAGGTTACAATGTGGAAAACCTGTTTTGGGCTTTCGTTTTTTGTTATACAACACTGTTTCGCACTACTTTCCTAGTGATCAAATGCCAGACTCAGTTTAGTACTTGTCCTACAAAGAGAACACTCTTGTTGGAAAGAATACATGTGTATGTATTAAGATTATATTTATTACTTTCATTTTGGAGAGATAACCAATCATTTAAAAATATTTTTAAAATTTTGAAACAGCCAAAAACAGGGAAAACTTATAAGTGCAATAGGGAAAATGTTTTCCCACCCCAGAGTCCTTGGCAGTAAGTTGTCCATCTGATGCTCCATCACTCCAGAATACCCTGCTGTGTTACTTCTGCAGTAAGGACATTCTCCTATGTAAGTACAATATAACTCTCAAAATCCGGAAATTAACACTGACACATTATTACCATCAAATACACCTCAGACCCCATTCAAGTTTGACCAATTGCCCCAATAAAGTCATCCACCTCCCCACTGCCCCCTTTTCTTGGTAAAAGCAAAGGGATCCAGTTGAGAATCATGCTTCATATTTAGATGTCAAGTTGTCTTCAGCCTTTCTTTTGATTTTCATGATCTTGATGTGTTTGGAGATTATAGACCTGATATATTTTAGAATGACCCTCAATTTGGGTTTATCTGATGTTTTCGCAAGATTAAACTAGGGTTATAGGTCTTCGGCAGGAACATCACAGAAATGATGCTGTGTCTTATGTACCCTGAAAGGAGGCACAGATTTCAATTTGTCCTGTTTCTGATGATCAGCTGTTTATGGTGGTATGTGCCAGGCTTTCCACTGATAAATTACCCTCTTTCCATTTGTAATTAATTAGTATTTTGTGACTAAGTACTTTGAAACTATGTAACTATCCCATTCTTTGTCAAACTTTTAATTTATTGATTTATTAATTTATATCAGTATGGACTCATGGTTTTCTGTTTTATTCAGTGAGCTATAGTTTTGTTACTCGTTATTTTTATTTATGTGTAAGTTGTCCTAGATGTGGCCAATGGGAGCCCCGTTAAGCTGGCTTCTTTGTCTTTTGACCTGTGTCCATCATTCTTTGGAGCATTTTCTCACTTTTTGGCATCAAGTGTTCTAGGCCAGGGTTTCTCACCTTTGGCACTGTAAGTGCTCATATGCATGGCTATTAATCTTAGTATCCATTCTATTCTGCAAGAAAATAGAACATTTTTGAAAAAAATAACTACCAAATGTCAATCTTTTTGTATCCTTAGTAATATATCACTTAGCGTGACTTTCTGATACTACTGTGAAGGTGACAGAGAACCTGATATTCCCTTTTGTGCATTTTTCTTCTCTCCGACCTAGGGGAAAAAAGAGGTCTTCTTGTCTAGGAACTGCCAAAAAAAAGGTAGTATAATTGTCAAAGCTTTTCCACTGTCAGAACAAACATTAAACAAAGCAAAGCAAAATAAACATTTCAGTGTCATTGGCACAAGAGTGGAAGAGGAAATGTGCTCTTCAGTTATTTGCTTGCTCATCTATCATGTATTTAATGAATATCTTCTGGTATCAGGTACTGAGCAGGGCTCTTTGCAATGCAGCTGAGATTCCAGGGCAAACAGAAATCAATGGTTCCTGCATACCCTCAAGGAGCTTACAGTCTAGTGGTTAAGAGATGAGTAATCATGAAAAGAAACATGGACTGACAGATAGTCATACAAGGAAATGCCCTGAGCAGCAGTTCCTTACTTACGAAATGTGGCAGATGTTCTACTTTACAAACTGTTCTGAGGGTAAAATGAGCTCATTAAAGGAAAAGTCTTTTGGAAACTGCAGACATCTTACATAAATGAAGTGTTTCCTTCCTGTCACTCTATCTTCTGGTGTTTCTGGTCTTCTTTTTAGAATTACTAAAGTAAGCATCCCCTAATCTAGCTTCCAGGCTCTTCCTCCCCACTCCAATCCTGAACATTACTGCCCATCTTTCTATGTGTACACTACCATTCACTTTCATGGCACTTAACTCTGTTCGAGTGTTCCCATATTTCCTTCAGGTTGAAGTCCAAACCTTTGGTAAATAAGGCCTCCAGGTTAGCGTCAACCTAGCTTTCCAGTCTTGTCTTGTCACTTGTGTTGAAGCCCTCAACCCAAACCAAATTGGTCTAGTTGCTGTGTCTGAAGTACACATTGCACTTTTCCAACTCTGTACCTTTGCTCTTATCCTTCTGCCTGGAATTATCTTCATTTTCTCCATTTTTCACAGTTACATCCTCATCCTGGACCTGGCTCAAACCAAGGCCTTCCTTCGCTTTGCTCCCATTGTGTGTGGTCTGTCCAGAGCACTTGGTAGTCATCATTGCCCTCTTAGGTCACTGTTAGGTTTTCCCAGCTGGCATTACATGCTTTCAGTGTATAGGGACCATATTAAACACGTGTTTTATATTTCCCATATTTATGTAGTGTTCAATAAATTTTTTCTAATTGATAAGAAAAGTGATTAATTCAACCCAACTCTGAAGAATTTAAAAACAAAAACAAAGGGCTTCCCTGGTGGCGCAGTGGTTAAGAATCCGCCTGCCAATGCTGGGCACACGGGTTCGAGCCCTGGTCCGGGAAGATCCCACATGCCGCGGAGCAACTATGCCCGTGTGCCACAACTACTGAGCCTGTGCTCTAGAGCCCGTGCCCCACAACTACCGAAGCCTGTGTGCTTAGAGCCCGTGCTGCACAACAAGAGAAGCCATCGCAATGAGAAGCCTGCGCACCACGACGAAGAGTAGCCCCTGCTCACTGCAACTAGAGAAAGCCCGCGCACAGCAACGAAGATCCAACACAACCAAAAATAAGTAAATTAAAAAAAAATCCATTATCTAAAAAACAAAACAAAACAAAACAAAAACAAAGCCTGACTTTTCAGAAACACAAACTGAGTTCGCACTGCAAAAAATTATTGCTCTGTACCAATTTTGAATTTTGTTAAAAGTTACAGGGACTTCCCTGGCAGTCCAGTGGTTAAGACTTTGCCTTCCAGTGCAGGGGATGTAGGTTCGATCCCTGGTCAGGGAGCTAAGATCCTACATGCCTGGTGGCCAAAAACCCAAAAAACATAACACAGAAGCAATATTGTAACAAATTCAATAAAGACTTTAAAAAATGGTCCGTATCAAAAAAAAAATCTTAAAAAAAAAGTTACAACACATCTGACTTAACTTGTCCCTTGCCTCTGCAAAAGATGAACACTTTTGCACTGTGAGTACACTGTTGTCAAGAAGGAGGCTTCAAACTGAGACAGTTGCAACCCCTTTTGTCCCTCTCTTTTGACCCATTTTGGTACCAGGGTTGGACTGCTTCAGCTTAGCAGTTAGATGTATTAGCTGGGGTCAAGTGGGGTGCCCAAGATGATACAAGTGGATGCTGGTGGTGCTGAAAGGGGCTCAAGACAAGACCCAGTATTTCCCTTTTGTACATGAATGATAAAGAAGTTGTGTCTCAGAATCTGAGGAATCTGCCACTTGATTATCTACCATAATTAAAAATGAAAATCAGAATAAAACTGAAGTCATTAAAAGCAATTCATTCTACTAAAAAGAAAAAAAAAAAGAAATGCCCTAGTGTACTATGGGCAAAATGGGAAAAATGTCTCATGCTGTGAGAACAGAAAATAGGAGGAACCATGAGTTTAGGTTTCAGTAACCAAATGTGATCTAATAATTGGTGTTATTGCGTCTTTTTGAGTTGAAATTCCATATTATATCTAGATGGATTTTCAATGATAGACTGTTTTTTTCCCTTACTGCTCTAACTTCAACATTCACTGTTGAAAGAATGGGTTGTTGAAGAAAAGAATGGTCAGAAATTGGAAATACTCAGATAACAATGATGATCTTTTAGTCAATACATACTTGTTAAATATCATTGATTTTCCAGAAAGATCTCTAAAATACAAAATGCATTTTGGATGTAATGTGTTTTGGACGTGATGTCCAAAATATAATTTGGGATATTAGTCATGGGAGTCGCCTCACGCTGCTGAGAATGCAGCAGGTTTTTTCAGAGTAGTAGCATCCATGAATATCAGGATGTCATTTACCATGCACACTCTTTATTTCTGTGTTTACAGCAATTAATGCTGCTGCTGCTTCTTTGTTGCAGCCTCTAAGAAGACTGATTTATCACTATAATTTTTTTATGGTCTACTTTTCATTATAACAATATTCAAACATACATGGAAACAGAAAGCCCTGCTACTTGGTTTCTGCAGTTATCAACGCGTGGCTGGCTTATTTTATCTATACTCTTTCTCTCACACACACACAATTTTGCCTCCCTCACTGTATTGTTATACAGCAAAACTTGAGTATTTTATCACTTCATAAATAATTCAGTGTTTATCTCTAAAATGATGACTTTTTAAACCATACATGTTTATCACATGTAAAAATCAGTTAATTCCTTAATACTATTAAATATCCAGTTGGAAATATCACATGATATTGCTTATATGTGGAATCTAAAAAAATGGTACAAATGAACTTATTTTCAAAACAGAAATAGAGTCACAGATGTAGAAAACAAACTTACAGTTTCTGGGGGAAAGAGGGGGAGGAAGGATAAATTGGGAGATTGGGATTGACATATACACACTGCTATATACAAAATAGATAACTAATAAGGACCTACTGTATAGCACAGGGAACTCTACTCAGTACTCTGTAATGGCCTATATGGGAAAAGAATCTAAAAAAGAGTGGATATATGTATATGTATACCTGATTCACTTTGCTGTACACCTGAAACTAACACAGCATTGTAAATCAACTATACTCCAATTAAAAAAAAAATCCAATAGGTATCATCACTATTTTTTTTTTAAGATTTAATTTTATTTATTTTTGGCTGTGTTGGGTCTTTGTTGCTGCGCGCGGGCTTTCTCTAGTGGTGAGTGGGGTCTGCTCTTCATTGCGGTGCGCAGGCTTCTTGCGGTGGCTTCTCTTGTTGCGGAGCACGGGCTCTCGGCAGGCGGGCTTCAGTAGTTGTGGTGCGCAGGCTCAGTAGTTGTGGCACATAGGCTTAGTTGCTCCGCGGCACGTGGGATCTTCCCAGACCAGGGATCGAACCCGTGTCCCCTGTGTTGGCAGGCGGATTCTTATCCACTGCGCCACCAGGGAAGTCCCATCATCACTATTTTGAATTCTCTTCCACGTGAAGATTAAAATTTGACTTGTGGTATTGGCTGTTATGCAGAACCTGTAGAGGTTTTTTTCTTTTGAAATTGAGATCTAAAAAGAATAGCTCTGTTTCTGGAATGAAAATCTAAATATCATAATTTTGTAAAATATTTTGGGCTAAGACCAAAAAAAACAACAGCCAACCACTGAAAATCTAGGTATAACAACCTTGATTAAATTAACTTCAATCATTGTGTTTTTCCCATTGCTTCAGTACTTCATGAATACCATACTACTTGTTGGAAAAAAGAGGAAGGTGTGTTGAAAATTTGTGCTCCAGGTTTAGCAAGCTGGTGCTGACTAGGTGATGAGTTTGTGTATGGCTCTGGGTGGCAGTCACTGGTCTTGGACTATGGGATTTAGGGTGCTCAGGACAGGCATCCAGTTATTCAGTATAGTTCATTTTAGCAGGTGCTTAAATGAGCACTTACTCTGTGCAAATTAAACTGAGGAGAATATCTCCTAACTACTGAATGTTGAGTTAATTTGAAATAATAATTCTCTTATTTCTGTTATAATTCAGAAATATCACAATACATAGTGCAAATTGTGTTTGAACTTTTAAAAGTACAAACTGGACTACTCCATAGAAAACACATTTTAAAATAGGTTATGGGTACTTCCCTGGTGGCACAGTGGTTAAGAATCCGCCTGCCAGTGCCGGGGGCACGGGTTCGAGCCCTGGTCCGGGAAGATCCCACATGCCACGGAGCAACTAAGCCTGTGCACCACAACTACTGAGCCTGCGCTCTAGAGCCTGCGCTCTAGAGCCTGCGAGCCACAACTGCTGAGCCCACGAGCTGCAACTACTGAAGCCCACGTGCTCTGGGGCCCGTGCTCTGCAGCAAGAGAAACCACCGCAATGAGAAGCCTGCGCACCACAACAAAGAGTAGCCCCCGCTCACTGCAACTAAAGAAAGCCCACACAGCAACGAAGACCCAACGCAGCCATAGATAAATAAATAAATAAATCCCTTTTCTCCATGCCCTCTCCACCATTTACTCTTTTAAAAAAAAAAAAAATTATTTGTTTATTTGGTTGCACTGGGTCTTAGTTGTGGCTCTTGGTCTCCTTAATTGCTGCTTGCTGGCTCCTTAATTGCGGCTTGTGGGCTCCTTAGTTGTGGCATGCATGTGGGATCTAGTTCCTGGACCAGGGATCGAACCCAGGCCGCCTGCTTTGGGAGTGTGGAGTCTCATCCACTGTGCCACCAGGGAATTCCCGCACATGCTGTTACTTTTTAAAAATGTGTTGCGCAACAATGTGAATGTACTTGATGCCACAGAACTATACACTTAACAGTGATTAAAATGGTAAATTTTATGTTATGCATATTTTACCACAATAAATAAATTTTAAAATATTGTTTACAGGACCAAAAGGCCATTGCATTGCATTTGGTCTCTTAATTCTCTGTCTTTTTTTAAAAAATTGTTTTATTGAGGCATATTTTATACCTTAAGTGAACAGCTTCATAAGTTTTAGTAAGATTATACAGTTGTACAACCATCATCGAAATTTAGTTTTAGAACACTTCCATCACCCCCAAAATGATCTTTTGACCATTTACTGATAATCCTGCCTCTTCCTGGCCCCAGGCAACCACTGATCTGCTTTTTTTTCTACAGTTTTGCCTCTTCCACACATTTCATGTGAATAGAATCATTCAGTATGTAGTCTTTTGTGCCTGGCATATTTCATTCAGTGTGTTGTTTCTGAGATCCATCCCTATCATTGCACGTTTTGGTAGTTTGTTCCTTTGTATTTTGCTGAGAAGTATTCCATTTTATAGATACACCATATTTTGTTTATCCATTCACTACCTGATGGACATTTGGGTGGTTTCCAGTTCATAGCAGTGAACACTTGTGTAAATGTCTTTGTATGGATATATTTTCATTTCTCTTTGGTAGATGCCCAAGAGTGGAATTGCTGGGTCTAAATTTTTAAGAAACCGCCAGACTGTTTTCAAAGTGGCTGTACCATTTTACATTCTTTTACATTCATTCCAGTATTGTGTGAGAGCTGCGGTTTCTCCATATCCTTCTTAACGCTTGGTATTGTTAGTCTTTCACTTTAATCATCTTCATTGGTGTGTAATGATATTTCGTTGAGGTTTTAATTAGCATTTCCCTAATGACTAATGAAGTCAAGCATCTTTTCATGTGCTCATTTACCATTCATATATCTTTGTTGAAGAGTCTCTTTACATCTTTTGCCTATTTAAAAAAATTGGATTGTTTATTGAATTGTAAGAATTTTTATATACACATCCTTTATTAGACATATATTTTGCAATTATTTTTCCCCCAGTTTGTGGCTTTTCTTTTTTTTTTTTTTTAATTTATTTATTTTATTTATTTTTGGCTGTGTTGGGTCTTCATTGTTGCGCGAGGGCTTTCTCTAGTTGCAGCAGGGGCTACTCTTCATTGCGGTGTGCGGGTTTCTCAGTGTGGTGGCTTCTCTTGTTGCAGAGTACAGGCTCTAGGCTTGCGGGCTTCAGTAGTTGTGGCACACGGGTTCAGTAGTTGTCGCTTGCAGGCTCTAGGGTGCAGGCTCAGTAGTTGTGGCTCACAGGCTTAGTTGCTCTGTGGCATGTGGGATCTTCCCAGACCAGGGCTCGAACCCACGTCCCCTGCATTGGCAGGTGGATTCTTAAACACTGCGCCACCAGGGAAGCCCGTGGCTTTTCTTTTTCTTAATGGAATCTTTGAAGAGAAAACACTTTTAAACTTTGATACAGTCGCAATTTATTGATTTTTTTCTTTTGTTGTTTGTGCTTTTTTGGGGGTCATATCTAAAAAATCTTTGCCAACCTAGGTCAAAAACATTTTCTCCTTGTTTTCTTACATGTTTTGAAATTTTAGCTCTTGTATTTAGCTTAATGATTCCTTTTGAGTTTTTATGTATGGTGTGAGGTAAAAGTCGAGGTCGATGTTTACCATGTTCCTCTGACTTCTCTATTGGATCTAGAAGCTCAATCTGATTCAGGTTTGATTTTTGTTTGTTTGCAAGATTGTTTCATAGTTGGTGTTCTGTTCTTCCATCATTAGGCAAGTAACCTTTCAGCTTGTTTTTTGTTTTGTGATTGGTGTAAACTGTTTGTTGATGGTCAACACTCAGATCCATTAATTGTATCAGAGATTCTGTCATTCCTTCATCATGTGTTAGCTGGATTACTTTCACTAAACGAACTCCTTATCTTCTATTTCATTATCCAGTGGTATAGTTGTGTATGATCTCTTTAGTTACAAATGCAGTGACTCTTGTTATTAACAAGTCGTTTGGGTTATTTTTCCTAATGCACCATTTCCCAGATGACTTGGCAGACAAAGAGTTTCAACTAATTAGCAAGTTGAGTTTTTTTTTTTTTTTTCTTCCTCTGTCTCTGCATTAATGGCTTATGAACAAATCCTTCTGTTGGAAACTCTGTAAAGTGTTCTCCTTGGCTTCTTTGTAGGCAAAGACTGTATGTATCCTGAATTATTGCTTTATAAGAGCACATTGCAAGCTTGACCTTATCTTTTCCCAGCATAGTATTTTATACTGAATATATAGTAATTGCTTGCTTTTCTGTTTTTACAGCTCTGATTTATGATGCTGCTGCTGTCTCTTATGCTGCTTTATTGTTATGAAAAGGTTTTCTGTTCTTTTCTTGATCTTAAGTGTAAATAAGAAAAGTTATAAAGTTGACATACATTCTACTGAGTTTTTACTTTTTTTTTTTTTCATTTTTTATACCTTAGTTATTAACCCTGTTTTCAGAATTCTCCCTAAATGGGATGATTTCTTTTTCTTTTTTTTGGCTGTCAGTGTGTCTGTTTTAAATACTAATCTAATGTCACAGTAACTCTGTAGTGTTTTGTAAGTAGATGTACCTCTTAATTGGAGCTGTATGTAGCAGATGCTTAGAGTGGTCAGAACTAAGTGAATGGATGGGGCCAGGGGTGGGGAAAGTTTCTATACTAATTGATCAGCCTAGATTTAGTGACTTTGTTTCCTTTGGATAATACCCAGAAGTGGAATTGCTGGATTGTATGATAGTTCTATTTTTAGTTTTTTGAGGACTATTCATGCTGTTTTCTGTAGTGGCTGCACAATTTACATTTTCATCAACAGTGCACAAGGATTCCCTTTTTTCCACATTCTCACCAGCACTTGTTATCTCTTATCTTTTTGATAATAGCCACCCCAGCAGGTGTGAGGTGATATCTCATTGTGGTTTTGATTTTCATTTTTGTGCTGATTAGTGACGTTGAGCATCTTTTCATGTATCTGTTGGCCATCTGTATGTCTTTGGAATAAAGGTCTATTTAGTTCTATGATTGGTTAAATTTAAAGAAACATAATGAGAAAGGAACAGTTCTTTAGTCCATCAAGACTGATTACCAAGATCTCAGTATCGAAGTCTAATTAACTGAGCAAACTTAGTTTTGAAATATTTTGCCTGGTCACATAAGTAGTGGACTGTGTAAAGTGAAATCAACATCATTTTAAGGTTTTATTTTATTCTTTTGTATTCTGTTGGGATACAGACACTGAAATGTGTTTCAGAGGAAGACTAGGATGGTGAGGGAGCTCAGGACCTGTCTTAGGGAGAACTGTTCTTTCAGCTATGTGAAGGGCTCTTGTATGCGTGAAGGTGCAAACTCATTCTGAATGGGCAATGGCTATGGGTAGAAGCCATTGGAAGTTGGGGGCAGTTCAAAGACAGACTGTGTGGTGCAGCTGCTCAGAAGTAGAACAGATTGTCACAGAAGGTAATCATGGGAGTTTTCTGTACTGTATCATTGATGGTGTTGGAACACAGAATGGACAACGTACTCAGGGATGGGCGGGGAGAGACTTGTTAGAGAAGCACCATAGGTTAACGGAGAGATGTTAGTTGTGGAAATATTGGGGGATGAGAATGGTGTATAATCACAAAACTATGAGGGTCATTGGACTAGATGTGACCTATTGAAGTTTTTTCTAACTTTCAGATTCACCAATATCAGTTATTTAGTGAGACAAAGAAAGATTTAAAAACAATCATCCAGGCGGTTGACTTAATGTATTGTAAACATGTAGTGTTAGGTATAGTTCCTGATGGCACTAAGCAAATGTTTGAAAATGAGACAGTGATGTGAGCATAAAGTATTTAATTGTTTGGGGAAAAAAACGAGTAAAGGGAAAAAGGTTTATATGTTGAACATCATTACTCATTTGAGTAAGGTGGAAAAAGTATTTTATTCTCTTCATACTTCACCCCACTCCATCAGTATCCCTCCAAAATTGCAAGGTTGACCGGGTAACCCCACAGTAGTAATTTTTATTTATTGGGTTTATTCACATGTTTTACAAGGTGTGCTGATGTCTAAATTCCCAAGGCCAAAATTCCATGATGTTTAGCTCTCATTAGAGGATTTGTTAAAATGGGAGAAACTTTCCCTCCCTCCCTTTCTTGACAAGACTTTTTCATTAAGGTGGCTCTTTGAAGTCTAACTGGCAGTCTGAATTTGTTTGACATTTTGTTAAAGATTCAAGCAAGAGCAGTACTCTGGTGTTTGAAAAGCTTATTGATTTTTTTTCTTAAAAGATTGCTTTGAGAGGAATTTGAAGTAAGCTTATGACTTTTTGGTAGTTAGATTTGACATTAAGCCTCTTCCAGCATTGGATTTTGGTTTCCAAGTCAGCAAGGACTGACTGAGTGTCCTATTTGTCTGTCATTTGACTGGTGGGCATGAAATTCCAACTTGATATATCTAAGCCTGGGATAATCTTCAAATTATCATTTTGGAGGAATTGAATGTGAGTTTAAACAACTGAGTTGAGTTCTCTTTTCTATTTTAATAGAAAATAATACTGTATTTATAATCTCATATCCTATAAGAAAATACTGAAGAAAACATGTTAATGATTTATAGGGTGTACTTTGAGTTGTTATTATCTTTATGATGATGTTTTTCCTGAGTGAGTGGCTGTGTTTTGACCAACTAGTTCATTCATTTATTTTCTGAACAGTTTAAATACAATTAAAGTAATAACCATGTCTCCCTCCCACCCCTCATCCTAAAAAACAACCAGCCTTTGGAATGTAAGTCAGAACAGTTTTCATAGATGGTGCTAGAAATTTTTTCCCTCTGAAAGAGACATTAACCACCAGTTATTTACTTCACGCCTACCTTCTGTTAACTTGCAGATAGCAAAGTTTTGATTTCTTTTCAGCTTGTTTTGATGACTTCAGGCACCTATCTCTGGTTCAAACTGAAAGAAGTTTTATATTTTGTAAAAACTATTTTTTCTTATAAAATATGAAAATTAGCGCAGCATAGTCAGTGTTGTTACGGATTGAATATTATGTAGATAGTTTTGTACTACACGCTAAAAAGTGGAATTGGTAAGTGCTAATCTTAGAAAACTGGTAACCTTTGTAGTACCGTATTTAAGTTTACTTAAATAATAATTTAATGGCAGGAAAAATAACATCATTTTTAGGGAAAGAATAGAAAAGTGGGGTAGGAGGCATTGTTTTTGTTTAGAAAGTATGGAGATTTAACCAAAAATCTCTCTATATTTAGCATAGGCACTTCTAGTTTTTAGAGGATGTTCACTGTATATATTAATATATGTGGGTATTGAAATCGACAAAAGCAAATAACAAGCTGCAACTAAGTTAGGGTTTTGGTTTTACATCTTGCATATGAATTTATTTATTTATTTATCTATCTATTTATCTATTTATTTATTCATTCATTCATTCATGGCTGCGTTGGGTCTTCATTGCTGCACGTAGGCTTTTCTCTAGTTGTGGCGAGCAGGGGCTACTCTTCATTGCGGTGTGCAGGCTTCTTATTGTGGTGGCTTCTCTTGTTGCAGAGCATGGGCCCTAGAGCACGTGGGCTTCAGTGGTTGCGGCTCATGGGCTCAGTAGTTGTGGCTCACGGGCTCTAGAGTGCAGGGTCAGTAGTTGTGACGTATGGGCTTAGTTGCTCCGTGGCATGTGGAATCTTCCTGGACCAGGGATCGAACCCATGTCCCCTGCATTGGTAGGCAGATTCTTAACCACTGTGCCACCAGGAAAGTCCCTTGCATATGAATTTAATTGGATTCCTAATTAGTTAGCATAATACAGACTTTGTTTTTCTCATGCCTATTTAATACTTTGCACTGAATTATTTTATAGGTCTAACACATTTGCAGCATATCTCCAGTAGTGACCAGAGGTTTACTCCTTTTTTGGAAGCACTTATTTTATTTTATTTTATTTATTTATTTATTTTTGGCTGTGTCGGGTCTTCATTGCTGCGTGCGGGCTTTCTCTAGTTGCGGCGAGTGGGGGCTACTCTTCTTTGCGGTACACAGGCTTCTCATTGCGGTGGCTTCTCTTTGTTGCAGAGCATGGGCTCTAGGTGCATGGGCTTCAGTAGTGGCTCGCAGGCTCTAGAGTGCAGGCTCTGTAGTTGTGGCTCGTGGGCTCTAGAGCGCAGGCTCAGTAGTTGTGGCGCACAGGCTTAGTTGCTCCACAGCATGTGGGATCTTCCCAGATCAGGGCTCCAACCCGTGTCCCCTGCGTTGGCAGGTGGATTCTTAACCACTGCGCCACCAGGGAAGTCCCGGAAGCACTTACTTTAAAAGCTACTGAAGAGTTATTTTGTTTTCTGAATAATTTATGCTTTTTCTAAATAACTTACACTTGTTCCTTGTATCATTTTTATTAAATGTTCAGCATGCTTCTTAGGTTTGCGGACCACAACGTAATGGCCCAGTGTTTTGCAATAGACAGTCGCCATCATGCTATTTTCCAGGGTTGCCTCAGGGGGCAGCAGCATTGCCCTGGAGTTGGGAGGGGTTGAGGGACTGGTTTTGTCTGATCATGCAGTATGGATACATATAGTGATTTTGAGTGGTTATAGCCTATCCAAAGTTACTTGGCATTTATAGCTGATAATCTTTTAGGGCCTTAAATTCTTTTAAAAAATTCCAATGAATTAATCGTACTGCACACGTGATTATAGTCCAGGAGTCTGTGAAGTCTGACATAAAGCTATTTAAAAATACCTGTGCGCTTAATGTAACAAAACAAAGCAGCAAACTCCCGAAAGCATCCTGCTTTATAATCACGCCCTCCGTTGAAAGCTTTGAGGAGAAAGAGTGGGAGTTCAAGTTTGGTGAATGATTGGATAAAAGTCAAGCCTCCCAGAGGTCTGAAGACATCAATCACTGCTACTTGCCCTTGGTTCTCTTGTTGAGGCCTCTGGGGTAAACAGAAGCCTCTTTACTCCCTTGGGGCAAAGGCTTTGTTTTTGTGCTTTCCTACTGATTTTAAGGTTTTTGGTGATGGCTGTTTATCACTGATTCTTTTTTTAGCCTTTTGACTGTTTTCTGAACTAACTCAATGTCATTTCATTACACCAAAGAAGAATTAATAAAGAAATGTACTTTAATTTTTAAAAAAAATGTGTGCTGTATAATTTTGCTAGGAGGAGTTAGGAGGATATTTGGTAAGAAAAATAAAGAAATAAAGAGGGTGTTTCAACTACGTATGGTCTGGGAATCATTTTAGAAACAAAAGGTATTTTCATTCTAATAAGAGGCTTGTTAAAGAAATAATAGCTAATATTCTTTGAGGGCTTAGTGTGCTGTAAACTTTTACGTGCATTAATTAATTGAATAATCAAAGTAGATGTATGGGATAGGTACTATTGTTAACATCTCCATTTTACAGAAGAGCCTACTGAGGCATAAATTGATTCTGTAACTTGCCCAAGGCCACACAGCAAGCAGGCTGTGCGCCTGTCAAGCCTTAGCAGTCTGGCTTTTGAGGCCACATGCTTCCTTACCAGAACTGTCCAGTTACTTTTGATATGGTGTTGATCATTCATATACCTTGATTTCCTCCCTTTTAGAGACCTAAATTTACCACTTAAAATATTTTATTAAACTTCCTGAACTTTTGAAAGTTGTAATGTAGGTTCAGTAGCCTCTAAAATTTATGATCCCAGTAACTTCCTTAGCTGGGAAGACATGGTTGTATGGAAACATGAGGGTTTAAACATATCTCTAATATTCTGATGGATAGGATTTATTAGGTATCTGCAGTAAGTGTAAATTATCATTTACTCTTCACAACAGCTCTTTACCATATTCCCTATTTAACAGATAAGGAAACTGAGCTAGTAAGTGGTGGCCGGGGGATTTAAGCTGGGTCTCATTTTTATAGTTAGTCTGGTCCATTATTTCACTATCTGCCATTCCCCGGCATGTGAATTTTGTTGTTCACTATTTAGAGAAACATTTGCCCAACTGATGAAGACAAAGGCACAAAGTCAAAGAAGAGTTCTCTTCTAGGCACCTGTATTGGCTTTACCGAGTGATCTTTTTCAAGATACTTACTGTGCTGAACTTCGGGTAGAACAAATTTAGTTATACTCATTATTCAGCATCAGTTGATTTTTCATTCTCTTCAAGAGAATAGTCGGCTTTTCAGATTCATCAAGAAAAAGAGGGAGAGGACTCAAATCAATAAAATTAGAAATGAAAAGGGAGGAGTTACAACGGACACTGCAGAAATACAAAACATCATAAGAGACTATTACAAGCAACTATATGCGAATAAAATGGACAACCTGGAAGAAATGGACAAATTCTTAGAAAGGTATACCCTTCCAAGACTGAACCAGGAAGAAATAGAAAATATGAACAGACCAGTCACAAGTAATGAAATTCAAACTGTGATTAAAAATCTTCCAACAAACAAAAGTCCAGGACCAGACGGCTTCACAGGTGAATTCTATCAAACATTTAGAGAAGAGCTAACACCCATCCTTCTCAAACTCTTCCAAAAAATTGCAGAGGAAGGAACACTTCCAAACTCATTCTATGAGGCCACCATCACCCTGATACCAAAACCAGACAAAGATACTACAAAAAAAGAAAATTAGAGACCATTATCACTGATGAATATAGATGCAGAAATCCTCAACACAATACTAACAAACAGAACCCAACAACACATTAAAAGGATCATATACCATGATCAAGTGGGATTTATCGCAAGGATACAAGGATTCATCAATATACGCAAATCGCTCAATGTGATACACCATATTAACAAACTGAAGAGTAAAAATCATATCATCATCTGAATAGATGCAGAAAAAGCTTTTGACAAAATTCAACACCCATTTATGATAAAAACTGTCCAGAAAGTGGGCATAGAGGGAACCTACCTCAACATAATAAAGGCCATATACGACAAACCCACAGGAAACATCATTCTCAATGGTGAAAAACTGAAAGCATTTCCTCTAAGATCAGGAACAAGACAAGAATGTCCACTCTCACCACTATTATTCAACATAGGTTTGGAGGTCCTAACCATGGCAATCAGAGAAGAAAAAGAAATAAAAAGAATACACATTGGAAAAGAAAAAGTAAAACTGTCACTGTTCACAGATGACATGATACTATACTTGATAATCCTAAAGACACCACCAGAAAACTACCAGAGCTAATCAATGAATTTGGTAAAGTTGCAGGAAACAAATTAATGCATAGAAATCTCTTGCATTCCTATACACTAAGAACAAAAGATCAGAAAGAGAAATTAAGGAAACAACCCCATTCACCATTGCAACAAAAAGAATAAAGTACCTAGGAATAAGCCTACCTAAGGAGGTAAAAGACCTGTACTCAGAAAACTATAAGACACGATGAAAGAATTTAAAGATGATACAAACAGATGGAGAGATATACTGTGTTCTTGGATTGGAAGAATCAACATGTTGAAAATGACTATACTGCCCAAAGCAATGTACAGATTCAATGCAATCCCTATCAAACTACCAATGACATTTTTTACAGAACTGGAACAAAAAATCTTTTTTTTTTTTATAACATCTTTATTGGAGTAAAATTGCTTTACAATGGTGTGTTAGTTTCTGCTTTATAACAAAGTCAATCAGTTATACATACACATATGTTCCCATATCTCTTCCCTCTTGCATCTTCCTCCCCCCCAACCTCCCTATCCCACCCCTCTAGGTGGTCACAAAGCACTGAGCTGATCTCCCTGTGCTATGCAGCTGCTTCCCACTAGCTATCTATTTTACGTTTGGTAGTGTATATTTGTCCATGCCACTCTCTCACTTTGTCACAGCTTACCCTTCCCCCTCCCCATATCCTCAAGTCCATTCTCTAGTAGGTCTGTGTCTTTATTCCCGTCTTGCCCCTAGGTTCTTCATGACCTTTTTAATTTTTTTCTTAGATTCCATATATATGTGTTAGCATACGGTATTTGTTTTTCTCTTTCTGACTTACTTCACTCTGTATGACAGACTCTAGGTCCATCCACCTCACTACAAATAACTCAATTTTGTTTTTTTATGGCAGAGTAATATTCCATTGTATATATGTACCACATCTTCTTTATCCATTCATCTGTTGATGGACACTTAGGTTGCTTCCATGTCCTGGTTATTGTAAATAGAGCTGCAATGAACATTTTGGTACATGACTCTTTTTGAATTATGGTTTTCTAAGGGTATATGTCCAGTAGTGGGATTGCTGGGTCATATGGTAGTTCTATTTTTAGTTTTTTAAGGAACCTCCATACTGTTCTCCATAGTGGCTGTATCATTTTACATTCCCACCAACAGTGCAAGAGGGTTCCCTTTTCTCCACACCCTCTCAGCATTTATTGTTTGTAGACTTTTTGATGATGCCCATTTTGACCGATGTGAGATGATATCTCATTGTAGTTTTGATTTGCATTTCTCTAATGATTAATGATGTTGAGCATTCTTTCATATGTTTGTTGGCAATCTGTATATCTTCTTTGGAGAAATGTCTATTTAGGTCTTCTGCCCATTTTTGGATTGGGTTGTTTGTTTTTTTGATATTGAGCTGCATGAGTTGCTTGTATGTTTTGGAGATTAATCCTTTGTCAGTTGCTTCATTTGCAAATACTTTCTCCCATTCTGAGGGTTGTCTTTTCGTCTTGTTTATGGTTTCCTTTGCTGTGCAAAAGCTTTTGAGTTTCATTAGGTCCCATTTGCTTATTTTTGTTTTTATTTCCATTTCTCTAGGACGTGGTCAAAAAGGATCTTGCTGTGATTTATGTCAAAGAGTGTTCTGCCTATGTTTTCCTCTAAGAGTTTGATAGTGTCTGGCCTTACATTTAGGTCTTTAATCCATTTTGAGTTTATTTTTGTGTATGGTGTTAGGGAGTGTTCTAATTTCATTCTTTTACATGTAGCTGTCCAGTTTTCCCAGCACCACTTATTGAAGAGGCTGTCTTTTCTCCACTGTATATTCTTGCCTCCTTTATCAAAGATAAGGTGACCATATGTGTGTGAGTTTATCTCTGGGCTTTCTATCCTGTTCCATTGATCTGTATATCTGTTTTTGTGCCAGTACCATATTGTCTTGATTACTGTAGCTTTGTAGTATAGTCTGAAGTCAGGGAGCCTGATTCCTCCAGTTCCGTTTTTGTTTCTCAAGATTGCTTTGGCTATTTGGGGTCTTTTGTGTTTCCATACAAATTGTGATGTTTTTTGTTCTAGTTCTGTGAAAAATGCCAGTGGTAATTTGATAGGGATTGCATTGAATCTGTAGATTGCTTTGGGTAGTAGAGTCATTTTCACAATGTTGATTCTTCCAATCCAAGAACATGGTATATCTCTCCATCTATTTGTATCATCTTTAATTTCTTTCATCAGTGTCTTATAATTTTCTGCATACAGGTCTTTTGTCTCCTTAGGTAGGTTTATTCCTAGATATTTTATTCTTTTTGTTACAATGGTAAATGGGAGTGTTTTCTTAATTTCACTGTCAGATTTTTCATCATTAGTGTATAGGAATGCAAGCGATTTCTGTGCATTAATTTTGTATCCTGCTACTTTACCAAATTCATTGATTAGCTCTAGTAGTTTTCTGGTAGAATCTTTAGGATTCTCTATATATAGTATCATGTCATTTGCAAACAGTGACAGTTTTACTTCTTCTTTTCCGATTTGGATTCCTTTTATTTCTTTTTCTTCTCTGATTGCTGTGGCTAAGACTTCCAAAACTGTGTTGAATAATAGTGGTGAGAGTGAGCAGCCTTGTCTTGTTCCTGATCTTAGTGGAAATGGTTTCAGTTTTTCACCATTGAGGACGATGTTGGCTGTGGGTTTTTCATATATGGCCTTTATTATATTGAGGAAAGTTCCCTCTATGCCTACATTCTGGATGGTTTTTATCATAAATGGGTGTTGAATTTTGTTGAAAGCTTTTTCTGCATCTATTGAGATGTTCATATGGTTTTTCTCCTTCAATTTGTTAATATGGTGTATCATGTTGATTGATTTGCCTCTATTGAAGAATCCTTGCATTCCTGGGATAAACCCCACTCGATCATAGTGTATGATCCTTTTAATGTGCTGTTGGATTCTGTTTGCTAGTACTTTGTTGAGGATTTTTGCATCTGTGTTCACCAGCGATATTGGCCTCTAGTTTTCTCTCTTTGTGACATCTTTGTCTGGTTTTGCTATCAGAGTGATGGTGGCCTCGTAGAATGAGTTTGGGAGTGTTCCTCCCTCTGCTATATTTTGGAAGAGTTTGAGAGTTTGAGAAGGATAGGTGTTAGCTCTTCTCTAAATGTTTGATAGAATTCGCCTGTGAAGCAGTCTGGTCCTGGACTTTTGTTTGTTGGAAGATTTTTAATCACAGTTTCAATTTCAGTGCTTGTGACTGGTCTGTTCATATTTTCTATTTCTTCCTGGTTCAGTCTCAGAAGGTTGTGCATTTCTAAGAATTTGTCCATTTCTTCCAGGTTGTCCATTTTATTGACATATAGTTGCTTGTAGTAATCTCTTGTGATCCTTTGTATTTCTGCAGTGTCAGTTGTTACTTCTCCTTTTTCATTTCTAATTCTATTGATTTGAGTCTTCTCCCTTTTTTTCTTGATAAGTCTGGCTAATGGTTTATCAATTTTGTTTATCTTCTCAAAGAACCAGTTTTTAGTATTATTGATCTTTGCTATTGTTTCCTTCATTTCTTTCTCATTTATTTCTGATCTGATCTTTATGATTTCTTTCCTTCTGCTAACTTTGGGGTTTTTTTGTTCTTCTTTCTCTAATTGCTTTAGGTGTAAGGTTAGGTTGTTTATTTGAGATGTTTCTTGTTTCTTAAGGTAGGCTTGTGTAGCTATAAACTTCCCTCTTAGAACTGCTTTTTCTGCATCCCATAGGTTTTGTGTCTTTGGGTTTTCATTGTCATTTGTTTCTAGGTATTTTTTGATTTCCTCTTTGATTTCTTCAGTGATCTCTTGGTTATTAAGTAGTGTGTTGTTTAGCCTCCATGTGTTTGTATTTCTTACAGATTTTTCCCTGTAATTAATATCTGGTCTCATAGCATTGTGGTCAGAAGAGGTACTTGATATGATTTCAATTTTCTTAAATTTACCAAGGCTTGCTTTGTGACCCAAGATATGATCTATCCTGGAGAATGTTCCATGAGCACTTGAGAAGAATGTGTATTCTGTTGTTTTTGGATGGAATGTCCTATAAATATCAATTAAGTCCATCTTGTTTAATGTATCATTTAAAGCTTGTGTTTCCTTATTTATTTTCATTTTGGATGATCTGTCCATTGGTGAAAGTGGGGTGTTAAAGTCCCCTACTATGATTGTGTTGCTGTCGATATCCCCTTTTATGGCTGTTAGTATTTGCCTTATGTATTGAGGTGCTCCTATGTTGGGTGCATAAATATTTACAATGATTATATCTTCTTCTTGGATTGATCCCTTGATCATTATGTAGTGTCCTTCTTTGTCTCTTGTAATAGTCTTTATTTTAAAGTCTATTTTGTCTGATATGAGAATTGCTACTCCAGCTTTCTTTTGATTTCCATTTGCATGGAATATCTTTTTCCATCCCCTCACTTTTAGTCTGTATGTGTCCCTAGGTCTGAAGTGGGTCTCTTGTAGACAGCATATATACGGGTCTTGTTTTTGTATCCATTCAGCCAGTCTGTGTCTTTTGGTGGGAGCATTTAATCCATTTACATTTAAGGTAATTATCGATATGTATGTTCCTATTCCCATTTTCTTAAATGTTTTGGGTTTGTTATTGCAGGTGTTTTCCTTCTCTTGTGTTTCTTGCGTAGAAAAGTTCCTTTAGCATTTGTTGTAAAGCTGGTTTGGTGGTGCTGAACTCTCTCAGCTTTTGCTTGTCTGTAAAGATTTTAATTTCTCCATCAAATCTGAATGAGATCCTTGCTGGGTAGAGTAATCTTGGCTGTAGGTTTTTCTCCTTCATCACTTTAAGTATATCCTGCCACTCCCTTCTGGCTTGCAGAGTTTCTGCTGAAAGATCAGCTGTTAACCTTATGGGGATTCCCTTATGTGTTACTTGTTGTTTTTCCCTTGCTGCTTTTAATATTTTTTCTTTGTATTTAATTTTTGATAGTTTGATTAATATGTGTGTTGGCATATTTCTCCTTGAAGTTGTCCTGTATGGGACTCTCTCTGCTTCCTGGACTTGATTAGCTATTTCCTTTCCCATATTAGGGAAGTTTTCAACTATAATCTCTTCAAATATTTTCTCAGTCCCTTTCTTTTTCTCTTCTTCTTCTGGGACTCCTATAATTCTAATGTTGGTGTATTTAATGTTGTCCCGGAGGTCTCTGAGATTGTTCTCAATTCTTTTCATTCTTTTTTCTTTATTCTGCTCTGCAGTAGTTATTTCCACTATTTTATCTTCCAGATCACTTATCCATTCTTCTGCCTCAGTTATTCTGCTATTGACCCCTTCTAGAGAATTTTTAATTTCATTTATTGTGTTGTTCATCTCTGTTTGTTTTCTGTTTGTTTTGTTTTTGTTTTTGTTTTTAATTTATTTTATTAATTAATTTATTTTTGGCTGCATTGGGTCTTTGTTGCCACGCGTGGGTTTTCTCTAGTTGCAGCAAGGGGGGGCTACTCTTTTTTTCTTTGGTTGCATTGGGTCTTCGTTGCTGTGTGCAGGCTTTCTCTAGTTGCGGCAAGCCAGGGCTACCCTTCATTGCGGTGTGCGGGCTTCTCGTTGTGGTGGCTTCTCTTGTTGCGGAGCACAGGCTCTAGGTGTGCAGGCTTCAGTAGTTGTGGCACATGGGCTTCAGTAGTTGTGGCTCACAGGTTCTAGAGCACAGGCTCAGTAGTTGTGGCACACGGGCTTAGTTGTTCCACGGCATGTGGGATCTTCCCGGACCAGGGATCGAAGACGTATCCCCTGCATTGGCAGGTGGATTCTTAACCACTGTGCCACCAGGGAAGCCCCATCTCTGTTTGTTTGCTCTTTAGTTCTTCTAGGTCCTTGTTAAACATTTTTGGTATTTTCTCCATTCTATTTCCAAGATTTTGGATCATCTTTACTATCATTATTTTGAATTCTTTTTCAGGTAGACTGCCTATTTCCTCTTCATTTGTTAGGTCTGGTGGGTGTTTGCCTTGGTCCTTCATCTGCTGTGTGTTTCTCTGTCTTCTCATTTTCCTTAACTTACTGTGTTTGCGGTCTCCTTTTCACAGGCTGCAGGTTCGTAGTTTCCGTTGTTTTTGGTGTCTGTCCCCAGTGGCTAAGGTTGGTTCAGTGGGTTGTGTAGGCTTCCTGGTGGAGGGGATTAGTACCTGTGTGCTGGTGGATGAGGCTGGATCTTGTCTTTCTGGTGGGCAGGTCCACGTCTGGTGGTGTTTTGGGGTGTCTGTGACCTTATTATGATTTTAGGCAGCCTCTCTGCTAATGGGTGGGGTTGTGTTCCTGTCTTGCTAGTTGTTTGGCATAGGGTGTCCAGCACTGTAGCTTGCTGGTTGTTGAGTGGAGCTGGGTCTTGGCGTTGAGATGGAGATCTCTGGGAGATTTTCCCCGTTTGATATTACATGGAGCTGGGAGGTCTCTGGTGGACCAATGTCCTGAACTTGGCTCTCCCACCTCAGAGGCACAGCCCTGACGCCTGGCTGGAGCACCAAGAGCCTGTTATCCACACGGCTCAGAATAAAAGGGAGAAAGAAAGAAAGAAAGAAAATGATAGAAGAAAAGAAAAGAAAAAAGTTATTAAAATAAAAAACAAAAAATAATTAGTAAAAAAAAAATTTTTTGAGTAATAAAAAAAAACAACAAAAAACGGACAGACAGAACCCTAGGACAAATGGCAAAAACAAAACTATGCAGATAAAATCACACACACAAGCATACACATACATAATCACAAAAAGAGAAAAAGGGAAAAAAATATATATATCATTGCTCCCAAAGTCCACCTCCTCAATTTGGGATGATTTGTTGTCTATTCAGGTATTCCACAGATACAGGGTACATCAAGTTGATTGTGGAGATTTAATCCGCTGCTCCTGAGGCTGCTGGGAGAAATTTCCCTTTCTCTTCTTTGTTCGCACAGCTCCTGGGGTTCAGCTTTGGATTTGGACCCACCTCTGTGTGTAGGTCGGCCGAGGGCATCTCTTCTTCGCTCACACAGGACGGGGTTAAAGGAGCAGCTGCTTCGGGGGCTCTGGCTCACTCAGGCCGGGGGGAGGGAGGGGTACGGATGCGGGGCGAGCCTGCGGCGGCAGAGGCCAACATGACGTTGCACCAGCCTGAGGCACACCGTGCGTTCTCCCGGGGAAGTTGTCCCTGGATCATGGGACCCTGGCAGTGGCGGGCTGCACAGGCTTCCAGGAGGGGAGGTGTGGATAGTGACCTGTGCTTGCACACAGGCTTCTTGGTGGCTGCAGTAGCAGCCTTAGCGTCCCATGCCCATCTGTGGGGTCCGCGCTCATAGCCGTGGCTCGCGCCCGTCTCTGGAGCTTCTTTCAGTGACGCTCTTAATCCCCTCTCCTCGCGCTCCACGAAACAAAGAGGCAAGAAGAAGTCTCTTGTCTCTTCGGCAGCTCCAGAGTTTTTCCCGGACTCCCTCCCAGCTAGCTGTGGTGCACTAACCCCTTCAGGCTGTGTTCACGCCGCCAACCCCAGTCCTCTCCCTGGGATCTGACCGAAGCCCGAGCCTCACCTCCCAACCCCGATCCGTCCCGGTAAGTGAGCAGACAAGCCTCTTGGGCTGGTGAGTGCTGGTCGGCACCGATCCTGTGTGCGGGAATCTCTCCGCTTTGCCCCCCGCACCCCGTTGCTGCGCTCTCCTCCGCGGCTCCGAAACTTACCCCCTCTGTCACCAGGAGTGTCCGCCCGCGAAGGGGCTTCCTAGCGTGTGGAAACCTTTCCTTCTTCACAGCTCCCTCCCACTGGTGCAGGTCCCGTCCCTATCCTTTTGTCTCTGTTTTTTCTTTTTACTTTTGCCCTACCCAGGTACGTGGGGAGTGTCTTGCCTTTTGGGAGGTCTGAGGTCTTCTGCCAGCGTTCAGTAGGTGTTCTGTAGGAGTTGTTCCACGTGTAGATGTATTTCTGATGTATTTGTGGGGAGGAATGTGATCTCCGCCTCTTACTCCTTCCACCATCTTGAAGCTCCTCCTCTCACAGTAGTTTCTGCTTGTTTTTTGTTTTTGGGGGGGCCAGAAATCAGATTTTGAATTTTGATTTAAATCTTCATTGACTGCTTCTCTGTATTTAGTGTACTCTTTAAACATATTCCTTAGAGTTATAGCAAAATTAATACTGAAGGAACACTTTCTCTTTCAGTTTACGCACACATACTATTTTTGAGAAATTGGAAATTCTCCAGTTTGCTTATAATAAATATAAGTGCTTACCAATACTTATTACACTGAATATTCTCTGGTATCTAAAATATATGTATATATATTTTAGTTGTATAACAAAAACTGCTTGGTCTAAAGGTACAATATATAAAATTATCTGAATATTAGTTTCAGTTAAACTTTTACTATTTTACAGCTTAAAAATAATTCTAAAAAGAAAAAAAAACCCAAACCAATTTATTCTACCAAAGTTTTAGTTCAGTAATTAATCATTTGAATTTGCAGTTCGTTAATTCAACAAGTATTATTTGAGTACCAACTGTGTCTTAGGAGCCAGGATTTTAATGTCTCATTTGTTCATGACTCTACCCTGGTGTCCAGCACAAGCCTGATATGTACTAGGCATTTAGTAAATATTAGTTGAATGAAACAATGCATGTTTTTGTGGAGTTTACTTTCTAGTGTATGTTCATATCTAGCATTGGAGGGGCCCTAAAAGAAGTAGAATACATAGTCTGTATACATTGTAATGGGATGTGTTTGCTAACCCTAGCTGTGCCAGTTACCACTGCAAGGTGAACACTGGGTGATATTAAAGATTCTACACATTTTGAAACTATCTTGCCTTTCTTATTAGGAGTGAAAGTATATTTCCCAGAAGCTCCCCAGTAAGTTTTCTCTTATTTTTGAGCCAGGACTGGGTCACATAGCCATAAGGAAGACTCAGAACACAATTATATGACAGAGAGGAATGAGACTGCCTGAGCATGATCCATTATGTGGAACAGGGGACTTTGCCATCATGATCAAATGTGGAGTTTGGTGGCAAGGAGGAAGAGATGGAGGGAAAGACATATTAGGCTGTGCTAGTAGTGACCATTACAGAATTGGAGAGAGTTGAACTGGACTGGGCTTAACTTTGTACAGTGCTATGAAAAAAGTAGTTTCTAGGTGTATAAAGGAGTAAAGTGGGAATTTAAACCTATTTGAGAAAAAACTTTAATCTTAACACTTTAAGCAAAAGTCTCATAAATCCTCTTCTTTGGAGATTAGTTTATCATTCACTTGAAGAATAAGAAAATTATATTTCTTTTTTCAAGTGTTCATTAATTCAGAGTTTTTAGGCTTTTATTCTTTCATATGAATTAACCTAGTTAAGGATCTAGTAGAATAACATTTTGGGAGAAATTCGTTGATGGCAACACCTATCTAGGTACCATTCAGACTCCTGGTTACTTACCCTTGTAGTAGAACAGTGTAGAACCTTGAAGTTAAATAAATGAATAAACAGAAGAACTAGAGTGTAAATCATTTAGGCCCATCACTTTGTGGTACAGGAGATAGACACTTCACAGTTATCCTGAGCTACAGGAAAACTAGAGGAGTTTAGGCTCAGGAATCAGGCTAGGGTTCAAATGCTGCCTCTGGTGTTTCCTAGCTTTATAAACCGACAGGTTATTTAATTTCTCTGAACCTCAGTCTCCTCATCTGTAAAATGGGGTTATCATGTATGTGATAAGTAAATGGTTGGTTAGGATTAAATAAGATATAATTTTAAAATAGTTAACACTTATATTATGCTTACTATGTACTGTTGGGCAGTGTTTTATTTACCGTATAACACACAAAAAAAGTGCCAGGCACATACATAGTAGATACTCAAATATTACTTCTTCCTTTTTTTTTTTTTTAAGATAATTGGCTAACAAGCATTTGTTGCGTTGGAATGAAGTTTCTCATCTGTCATTTGACATGAGAAGGCTGAGAAACAGCAACCATGAAATTACTGAATAGTTTCCTGGCTTTTTGTAACCAGACATGGTCTCTTCCTGTAATCCTTTTATAAAATTATTAAAAGTGGTACATTTTGACAGCGTTTGTGTTGGTGAATCACATTCCTCTTTATTTAATCAGATTAAAGACATATTGACTCTTTTAACATGTGCTCGTGCTACTGGCTCCTGTAAATAAAGCCTGTAATCAATGAGAAATGTGATAATATTTGAGCTCTAGAAGATCTGCTATTTCTGCAGCTTACAAGATAATGTGAGGATAAAGAAATGCTTTTTAAATGCTTGTGTCATATTTTGGTACAGTGAAAGATAATTTCAAAACCTTGATTTAGTAGTCTTGGTATCTGGCATAGTGTAGGTGCTTAGTACCCTGGTACTAATTAGCAATTGCTGAGGAAACAGGACTGCAGAATGGCCATACTTACAACTGTGAACCAGGGATTTATAAATTGGTTGGCATAAAATTTCCAACCTCATTATAGTATGATTCAGTTTTCAAAAATTATTTATGTCTGAAATTTTTGATAGATGTGTATTAAAGAAGGCTTAGAAAAATGGACATTTAAGTGCTTTTAATGGAAAATTTGTGGGTATTGAATTTTGGGTTTTAAAATAAGACAATAAGACAGCATAAATTACTAAACTGGTATGAGGAAGTGCCTTCATGGATGATTAGTAAACCTAGAAAAAAAGGTGAAGTGTAAGAGAGGGATTGAAGATGACAAGAAGGTTCCCAAGGTGTAAGATAAGGATTGAACCCATCTAGCTGTTGTAAAGAGTTGTTATTTTGCTCAGATGAAGTATAGCAGATAAAGAAAATAGCTTATAAATTGGAAATACTTTACATAATAATAATTCTGTTGACTGAAAAAGAATTTCCCTGAACACTCAAAGAGCAAACCCTTAATAATGAAGAAGGCAATCATATTGCCCTATTTAGCATTGAAGCCCTCAATTTGTCTTCCTCAAACCACTCCTCCTTTAGACTTTGCTTTTCCCCAAGTGGCAACTTCATCCTTTCTATTGCATAGACAAAAAACTTAAAGAGTCAGCCCAGGCAATGCTCTTTTTCTCACACCCCATATCCAGTCTCTCATTTACTATTATTCTCAGTGTTTTTACTGCTTCTAACCTGGAGTTAGCCACCAACACCTCTCACCTGGATTATTCCACCGTCTTTTAAATTGGTCTTCCTGCTTCTACTCTTTCCCATTTACAGTCTTTTCTCAACATAGCTGCAGAATAACCTTTTTAAAAAATAGGTCAAACTGTGTCTCTCTTCTGCTCCAAATCTTCCAGTGGCTTCCCCAAAACTAAAATCTTCACAGCAGCCTACAAGTGTACATGTAATCTGGCTCCCTGGTACCTTTCTAAACTCACCTCCTAGATCCCAGCCTTGATCATTCTGCTGCAACAGCAGTGACCTCAGATATCCTGCACAAGCTCTCACTTGAGGGTCTTTGCACTTCTCCTTTTCCTGCCTGGAATGTTCTTCCCTCAGGTGTGGGCTCATGTCACTTCATCACTAAGACCTTAATCACCTTTTTGAAAGTAGTACTTCCGTCCTCCTTCCTTGCTTCATTTTCCTCCTGACATTTATTTTTGTTCAATATGCTATATATACTTTGTTTTTCTGTCTCCGCGCGCTGGATTGTGAGATCCGTGAGGGCAAGGTTTCCCCCCCTCTATTTGTTTACCTAAAACAATATGTGGCAGATAGTATGTACTCAGTAAATATTTATTGATTAATTGAGAAAGCAATTCCATGGCAGTTTGTTGTATCACTACTGTTGATCCGTAGAGGCTTCTTTAAATAAAATAACTGATATT
The DNA here is from genome assembly GCF_965194805.1 of Balaenoptera borealis. Lineage (NCBI taxonomy): Eukaryota > Metazoa > Chordata > Mammalia > Artiodactyla > Balaenopteridae > Balaenoptera > Balaenoptera borealis. The sequence continues at coordinate 39,913,662 of NC_138869.1, forward strand.
CGCTGTTGATATGAATTCTAGAATATGGCAGTGCTAATTCTAAACACTCATATATTTACTAATGTCGGGAAGTACTTCATTAGAGTTCCCGGCTTCCCTTAGAGCAGATGGGTCACGTGACTAAGTTTTAACTAGCAGAATGTGGGTAGAAGGGAGGTGCCGCTTGCAGGCCTGGCCCAGGAGAACCTCCCGTGAGTGATACCCCTATACTCGAAGATTTGAGAACCCTTTGTTGAAGATGGAGGAGGTGTGAGGTAGAAGGCACTTGGCTCCATGAATTACCACGTGGAGGGGAGTTGCCCCACTCCTTAGGAATATCTGTTTGGACTCTATGTGTGTGAGAAATAAATATCTCTTGGATTAAACAACAGAAATTTGGAATTTATCTTTTAAAGCATTAACTTAACTAATACACAACAGTGACAGCTAAATTATCTTTCCGTGTTCTGTTGCATATCCTAATGGTGACCCAGACTCCTTGTCTCTTTTTGTCATTGGCTTCTGTATTTGAAAATGGGAATAATATTATTTTAAAAGCACAGTTGTGTCCTTAATATTTTTTTACAGCTTTTTTTTTTTACATTTTTTTTTACAGCTTTATCAAGATATTTTTACATACCATAAAGTTCACTTATTTAAAGTATACAGTTCAGTGGTTTTTATTCAGAGTGGTACAGCTATCACAACAACCTAATTTTAGAATGTTTCAGCACCCCCGCAAGAAACCCTGTACATGTTAGTCACTCCCCATTACCATCTCCCCCAGCCTGGGCAACCACACTAATCTGCCTTCTGTCTCTATGGATTTGCTTATTCAGTACATTTCATATAAATGGAAGCATACAATATGTGGCCTTTTGTGTTTGACCTCTTTCACTTGGCACAGTATTTTCAAGGTTATCTATGTTGTAGCATGTATCAGTACTTTGTCCCTTTTTATGGCCAAATAATATTCCATTGTGTTAGATATCCCACATTTTATTTATTTATTATTTTTTTAATTTTTGGCTGTGTTGGGTCTTTGTTGCTGCGCATGGGCTTTCCCCAGTTGGGGTGAGCGGGGGCTACTCTTGGTTGTGGTGTGCGGGCTTCTCATCACAGTGGCTTCTCTTTTTGCGGAGCATGGGCTCTAGGCGCGCGAGCTTAAGTAGTTGTGGCATGTGGGTTCAGTTGCTCCATGGCATGTGGGATCTTCCTGGACCAGGAATCGAACTCGTGTCCCCTGCATTGGCAAGTGGATTCTTAACCACTGCACCACCAGGGAAGTCCCCCACATTTTATTTATCCATTAATGGGTGGGTGGACATTTGGGTTGTTTCTACCTTTTGACATTACAAATAATGCTGCTGTGTACATTCATGTACAAGTTTTGGTGTAGACATATGTTTTCAGTCTTCTTGGGTATATACCAAGAAGTGAAATTGCTAGGTCACATGGTAAATCTATGTTTAACATTTTCAGGAACTGCCAGACTGTTTTCTAAAGGGATTGCACCATTTTACATTCCCACCAGCCTTGCCTTTATGTTTTATCACCCCCAGAGGAGTAGGGTCCTGGTAAATATCATAGTTCCCTAAGGACTGTAGGTGGGAGACAGTCACAAAGGAGACTGGGAGTGTGGCAAACAGTGTGAGGTTGACGGCTGTCTTGCCTCTCCTCTCGCTTGCTTATTTATGTGGCCTCTACTACCCTGGCTTCCTTGCTAGTCTTAGAACACACCTCACATGTCCTCATTCTAGGGCCTTTGTTCTGGGTTTTCCCTGTGCCAGGCAGGCTTTTTCCTTCTGTTTGTCCTTCAAGTCTTTGTCCAAATGTTACCTTTTCAGTGATGCTCCCCACCCCCTCATCCCCATCACCCGCCCAACCTCCGCATTTAACTTTCAGCCTATGTGTCTCCCCTGCCCAGCTCTATCACTTACCATATTTCGAAAAGTACTTTTTCTCCTTCCCACTAAAACATAAGCTTCATGAGGGCAGAGATTTTGGCCAGTATTCTTCACTGATAACATCCCTAATATTTTGATAGGACTTATTAACACAGAGTAGATTTCTGGTAAATATTTGTTGAAAGAATGAATAAATAACTTTCCATGTCAGTAAATGCATTTTTTTCTTAAAATAAAAATTTAAATCACAGAAGTACACATATGAATACATTCTTGTCATAAAATGTTTATTCAATGCAGATAAAGCACAAATTCCCTTTTACCCTGTTCCTGAATCTCACTCTCCTAGAAGTAACCACTGGTAGTGATTTGGATGCATTCTTCCAGATCATTTTAAAGGTATCTGTAGATATATAAAGAAAGATATGTACTATAGAAATATGTAGTTTTGTGTATGTTCGAGTATGTTTTATAAGCATGCACACACACACAAACTACTGTCTATACCCAAAACCTTTTCATCACTCCCAGCATAAACTCTGTACCCATTAAACTATCTCGTTCTTTTTAACTCTCATCTTAACGGATGTGCCCTAATTTACTGATTGATGCTGAGGTTTCCAGTTTTTCCCTAGCCACAGACATTGCTCAAGCATACATTTAGGCTTTTGCACTTTGTACATGTGGGAGTGTTTTCTCTGTGTATGCCCTGGAAGTGAGAACAATTTAATCTCTTTCTTTGAAATCGTTATGCTGCTTATTTATTTTTTGGATAGTTTTCTGAAATAGATATTGGAAATTGAATTGCTCAGTTGTAGAGAATACAAGTTAAAATTTTTTTTTTCTTTTTTTAATTTTATAGCTACTTTTATTTTTATTTATTTATTTATTTTTGGCTGTGCTGGGTCTTCGGTTCGTGCGAGGGCTTTCTCTAGTTGCGGCAAGTGGGGGCCACTCTTCATCGCGGTGCGGGGACCGCTCTTCATCGCGGTGCGCGGGCCTTTCACTATCGCGGCCCCTCCCGTTGCGGGGCACAGGCTCCAGACGCGCAGGCTCAGTAGTTGTGGCTCACGGGCCCAGCTGCTCCGTGGCATGTGGGATCTTCCCAGACCAGGGCTCGAACCCGTGTCCCCTGCATTAGCAGGCAGATTCTCAACCACTGCGCCACCAGGGAAGCCCCAAGTTAAAATTTTTGATGGAATAAAATTTCTCTCTAAAAGGGTTGCATCCATTTGTGCTCTTCAACCGGTGATAGCAGCATTCATATCTCCATATCTTTACCCATATTGGGTGTTATTAATCTTTTATTTTTGCCAATCTGTGAGTGAAAAATAACTTGTTTTAGCTGTTGATGTTAAACATATTTTCATATGCTTATAAGTCATTTGCATTTCTTCTATAAAATTCCTGTTTATATCTGTTTTGCCCCTATAAGGTTTGGTCTTTTTTTATTGATTTATAGGTGCTTTCTGTAATTATGGCTATTAATTCTTTGTCTATTATATTGATATATGCTGGCAATATTTTTTTCTAGTCTATAACTTGGCTTTGAAAGTTGTTTATGGTGTCTTTTGCTAATCAGAAGTTTTAAATGTTTATGTAGTCAAATGTATCCATTTTATAGCTTCCTTGCTTAAGGAAGTCTATACTATACCAAGGTTATAACCATATTCTCTTGTGTTTTTCTTTTAATTTGTTTGGAGTCTTAATTTTCATGTTTTGCTCTTTTAATTCACCTGGGATTTATTTATGTTGCAGCACGAAGTAAGGATCTAATTTTTTTCCTCCCAAAATGGATAGCCAATTCTTTATTATTAGTTTGTTCATCCTTTCACAATTGATATGGGATGCCATTGTATCACAAACTGTACTCTCATATAAATGCATCTATTTCTCAATCTCATTCTATTTTATGGATGTATTTGTCTTTTCTTGCACTAATACTACACTGTTTTAATATTTTGATAGAAGGAACTAGCTTCATCATATATCATCTTTTACAAAAATGTAGCTAGATTGTACATTTTCTCTTTTAGATGCATTTAAAAATTAGCTCATCAAGGTGAATAAAATACCCTATTGGGATTTTGATTGGGAAGGAAAACATTTCTCTAGCATAGTTTTATTGGCCATGTAGTAATACATTGTATGTTTGTACCATATTTTACTTAAAAATTTCTCATTGTTAGTCCAAAATAACCCTTTTAAAATATTGCCTTGTAATTTGGCTTTTTAAAAGATTGAGATATAATTGACATATAACATTGTATTAGCCCAAGGTGTACAACACTGTGATTTGATATATATATATATATTGCAAAATGATTCGATTGTGTATGTATATATATGTACACAACATCTTCTTTATCCATCCATCCATGGACAGTTAGGTTGCTTCCATGTCTTGGCTATGGTAAATAATGCTGCAATGAACATGGGGGTGTAGGTATCTTTTTGAGTTAGTGTTTTCATTTCCTTTCATTTCACATACCCAGAAGTGGAACTGCTGGATCATATGGTAGTTCTATTTTTAATTTTTTGAAGAATCTACATAGTGTTTTCACACAGTGCCTACACCAATTTATATTCCCACCAGTGGTGCACAGGGATTTCCTCCACATCCTTGCCAACACTTGTTATTTCTTGTCTTTCTGATAATAGCCATTCTGACAGGTGTGAGATGGTATCTCACTGTGGTTTTGATTTCCATTTCCCTGATGATGTGATGTTGAGCACCTTTAAAAAAAATTAGGGTATTCTTGAGTTGTGGGTTTTGTTTAAAGCTTTTACTGGCTTTGTAAATTAATAAGTACTGATTTGTTCAACTGAGATAGATGTGCCCTGTGTTGCATTTACATAATCATGAAAAAGCTAAGTTAGGGTCAGATTTAACTTAGATGATTTGAGTGGCTAAGATTTGTCAACTTAACAGACTTATTTTTTATCTCCCTAGTTAAACATGTAGCAGTGGGTTAAAAACAACAACAACAAACAACTTAATGAAACAATAGAAAATTTCTACCCATGATAATCAAGTTACATTGACATTTGACAGATGGAAGCATAAGATTTAATTTAGATAGCCTGTCAAATAAGATGTGCACAAGGTCAGGGAGTGATGATTAACCCTTATGGAGAGTGAAAGGCCAACTGAAATCAACACCTGTTGGGGAACAAAAAATACAGTGACTCTACCACTAGCATTTACCGTCAAGGGCAGGGTTAACTTTGCAAATCTGCCCAAAATGGAGCATCTGATTTGCTGAATTGTTTGCACTTACCATATTTACAACATACTTGAAATTACTACTGACCTTCCATTTGTTCAGTTGAGGGAGAGGAGTGCAAATTCAAGCATGTTAGTTAGTGGGAATTTTCCTTTTAACTGTCTGGTAAATATTTACTGAATTAAAGCATTTTCTTGCAACCACCATACATACTAGGTCATATCGTTATAGTCACACTGAGTTTCTGTCCTTCTTCCTAAGTGCTTTAAAAATTATGTCTAACGTGTTAAATCATTTGGCTGAGGACTCATGCTACAGAAATCTCTCTTGCATTATTGTAACTTTTCTACATAATAAATACCCTTACTCAGTGTTTAATCTTAGCCTTGAAAATCAAGAGCATTAACGTGGAGCCGAGTAGTATAAGCTTAGAGTGTGGACTGCATGGGTAAACTGAAATAGGATGAGAGAGGAAGCATCATGTAGCTGTTTATTGTTCAGATGACTTTTACATCTTTTTAAAAATCTATTAAAAGATAAGTATTCCATGGTGGTTTTATTTTATATTGATATATCACTAAAAATGGAATAGCGAATTCAGTTCAGTTTTATTCTACCTGGGTTTTGTTTCTGTTTTCTTTGTGTGCCTGTGTGTGTGTGTGTGTGTGTGTGTGTGTGTGTGTGTTTGACATCAAAGCTGGTTTTGTACAATTAGCTTTGCTTTTTTAAATTGTTATTTAGGTTTCTTAGAAGTGTTTCCTATTTTAAAATACTGGCTTTAGTCTCTTTTATTAGAACCTCCTGTAAATATCTAGGCTGCTGTTTAGTTCACTGAAAGAATTCTAAATAAGATGAACAAGGTCCAGATTAGTTAGTTCATGAGAACTTATTTAAATAAATAATTCTGATGTATTGTGGTCACCACAAGAGGAATTATAATACCAAAATCAATGATAAATAAAGACAGTAAAACAGTTTAACATGAATAGGAAATAAATGAAAAGTGAATTAAATTTTTATATTTTAAGTTTCTCGATATTTTACTGTTTTTTTCCTCGCTGCATAAAAAGAGAGCAGACTAGCAATAACGAGAAAGATCTGACAGATGTTCTAGAGCAAAAGGCTTCATCAGTTTATGTCTCATGATCCTATTAAGACAATGAACTAATTGTTTATTTGTTAAAATCTAAGTGATGCTGTAAGATCGAAAAAATGTCACAGCCCTTTTTAACAACTTTGTATGTTGACAGATGGTAAATGGTCTTCTTGCAGTGATATAAAAATACTGGGGGCTTCCCTGGTGGCTCAGTGGTTAAGAATCCACCTGCCAATGCAAGAGAGACAGGTTCGAGACCTGGTCCAGGAAGATCCCACATGCGATGGAGCAACTAAGCCCGTGCACCATAACTACTGAGCTTGCGCTCTAGAGCCTGTGAGCCACAACTACTGAAGCCCATGTGCCTAGAGCCCGTGCTCTGCAACAAGAGAAGCCATCACGAGAAGCTCGCACACCGCAACGAAGAGTAACCCCCACTCACTGCAACTAGAGGAAGCCCGCGCGCAGCAACAAAGACCCAACGCAGCCAAAAATAAATAAAGAAAAATTAAAAAAAAAATACTGAATCACTACACCTGAAACTTATGTAATAGTGTATGTTAATTATAACTTAATTTTTTTAAAGTTACATTCTTAGTTTCAGCTACATAAGACTTGCATTTCCCCCAACTCATGTCTTTTTGGCTTTGAAGATTTATTAATAATAATAATTATTATTATCGCACTATGTGGCTCACTGCACAAAATATGCTGATGTATTTCAAGAGTTTATGAGTGTAAGCAGTGGATGACATCTTCACAGCCTAGTAAACCAACAGATAATTTTGTTACATCAGACCCATGATGAAGTTTCAAGACTGTATGTAGAGATGACCCTAAGTTAGTGCCATAGGAACTTGAATCTGTCAATATTGCATAACAGTTAACATTAACTCAGCATTTACTATGTAGCTCTATGCTACATGCACTCCATTGTTTATCCTACTTATCCTGTCAGTCCGGTGAGGTAGGTACAGTACTGTTATAATCCATTTTATTAGTGATATCATTGGCACCAATAAGGTGATTGTTGAAAGTCACATAGCCAAGTAAACAATGGACACAGGATTTTGAAAAGTTAATATAAATGATAATTGTCCTTCACTTGCTTTTTTCATTGAGAATATAGATGACATTCCCATATGCTTTTATGGATCTACTTGAATTCTTCTAATGATTACAAAGTATTTCCTAGTGTAGGTGTATCATAATGTCTGTAGCCATCTCATTCACATTTGATGGACATATAGGCTGTTTCTGGTTTCTCACTGTTAGAGATAATACAGCAGCAAACATCATTGGCTATGTAGCCTTCCACACATTTGTGTTGTGTGAAAGGTTCTTTTGTTGTTGTTGTTCAAGAGTGCTTATTTTTTATTTATTTTTTATTGAAGTATAGTTGATTTACAATGTTGTGTTAGTTTCATGTGTAAAGCAAGGTGATTAAGTTATACATACATATATATATATTCTTTTTTTTTTTTTTTATATTTATTTATGGCTGTGTTGGGTCTTCGTTTCTGTGTGAGGGCTTTCTCTAGTTGCGGCAAGTGGGGGCCACTCTTCATCGCGGTGTGCGGGCCTCTCACTATCGCGGCCCCTCTTGTTGCGGCCACTCTTGTTGCAGAGCACAGGCTCCAGACGCGCAGGCTCAGTAGTTGTGGCTCACGGGCCTAGTTGCTCCACGGCATGTGGGATCTTCCCAGACCAGGGCTCGAACCCGTGTCCCCTGCATTAGCAGGCAGACTCTCAACCACTGCGCCATCAGGGAAGCCCCTATATATCTATTCTTTTTCAGATTCTTTTCCATTATAGATTATTACAAGATATTGAATATAGTTCCCTGTGCTCTACAGTAGGTCCTTGCTGTTTATCAATTTTATATATAGTAGTGTGTATCTGTTAATCCCAAACTCCTAATTTATCCCTCCCCTGCCATTACCCTTTGGTAACCATAAGTTTGTTTTCTATGTCTGTGAGTCTATATCTGTTTTGTAAATAAGTTCATTTGTATCACTTTTTTAGATTCCACATATTGTGTTGTGGGAAAGGTTCTTAACAGTAGAATTATTGCTCAAAGAGTTTGTCTTTTAAATCTTTATATGTTAAATTATTTATCATTAAATTCCTCTCCAAAAAGATAGTACCAATATATACTCTCTCCCTTTGTCTGTCTTCCTTTCCAACTCTGGAGATTTTTAGTTTTAAAAATTTTACCAATTGGAAAGGTGAAAAAAATAGTATTTGATTAAAAAGTCCTATTATTTCACCACTAATGAGATTGAGCATATTTTTGTAAGTATTAACTCTCATTTTTAGTGTGGATTAATTACATATTTTGCCGATTTTTCTTTTCTTTTTTTCTTGTTGAATTATGGGAGCTTGTATATGGAAATTAATCCATTATCTTACATGTTGCTAATATTTTCACCCATCTCAACTGTCTTATTTATTTATTTTTATTGAACTAAAATTGACATATAACATTATATTTGTTTCAGGCGTACAGCATAATGATTTGATATCTGTATACATTGTGAAGATTACCGCAGTAAATCTAGTTAACATCTGTCACCGTACACAGTTAGAAAAAATTTTTTTGTGTGATGAGAACTTTTAAGACCTACTCTCTTATCTTTGAATTTTATTTATGGTCTTTTGCCATGTAGAAATTTTATACTTTTATGGTTTTTGGCACTCCTTTATGGTTTCTCTGATTGGGTCCAGAGTAATTTTTGTTTTTTTTCCAGAGTGATATCTTTAAAAACACAGATTTGATCCTTTCTCTGCTTAAGAAAACCCTCGGTTGCTTCCCATTGAGAGGCACTATAATACAGCGTTTGAGGACATATAATGTGGACGTTTTGCTAGGTTTGAAACCTGGTTTTCCTACTTAGCTAGCTGTGGGACACTGGCAGGTAGTACCTGTTTTGTGCCTGTTTCCTCATGATAGTGATGTCACCTTGTCCAGTTGTTGAGAGTATTAAATGGGTTAATATGTTTCAGTGCTTTGGACAGTACCCCGCTCATGGTGAATCCTCAGTATGTGTCAACTGCGTTACTCCTACTCTTCCTGTCCAGTTTCATGGTGTGCCACTTACCCGGGTGGTTCCCATGCTCCAGCCACAGTGGCCTGCACTCAGTTCCTCCCCACCGTAGAGCCTTTGTATGTGCTGCTCCCTATTCCTGGACTATTTCCTTTCTGCCCTTTTTGCCTAACTGCTGTTTCCCCTTTCGTGTCAGCTTAAATACCTTTCCCCGCCCCAGGGATGCTGTCAGTGACCTCTTAGTTTAGGTTAGGTCTGCCATTATGTTCTATCTTAGCACCCACTGCTGCTTTTCCTTCATAGCACTTTAAATAATTGTTTTAAATTGTTGGCTTAAATTGTCTTACACCAGGTGAAAATAAGCATCATGAATGCAGGAACCAAGTGTCTCTTGATTGCTTTACCCTTATTCCCTAGAATAGTGGATGGTAATGAGCTGGTGTTTAATAAATATGGGGAGTGAATGAATTAGCAGATGGAATGGTACAGTTTGAATGTTTTGGGCTTGGGGTAGGAAAGTAAACTGAGAGAAGAAAGCTTATTTAGAGGCTTTAAATCTCACTACCAGGATTCTATTCAGTTGTTCCTATCTGTGAAAGTGTGAGTTTCAGTGCTTATGTTGTATGAAAAGATTTTGGATAACTGGCAGTTACCTCAAATGGGATATCCATAATTTTAACTATTATTAAGATTTTCTCTATGCTCAATATGAAATTTAGTTTTAAAATCTGAAAATGTTACACTCATTTTACAGATTTTAAAAATGGACATAATATAGTCTGTATAAGATTGCATAGTTAGTTATGGGTAGAGCTGGGGCTAGAATCTGGGTATCCCTATCACCCAGCTCATGCTGTTGTACTTGAGGTAGCTTGTACCTTTTCAAAGAGTATGTTAAAATTTAAACTAATTTTTTCTTAGTGTTTAAAAGATGTTTATGATGATCTATTACTGGGGATCTAATACAGAATCAGAATCTTTTTGAGAGGTTCAGAGTTGTTTGCTCTTGTAGGTATCACCCAGGCAGCTGTGGCTGTTGAGTTCCTATTCCACCTTTATAGTTTTCTTCATTGTTGCCCTTGAGGTTAGTTCACATCACACCTTCCTGCAGCAGCTCCTTTTCCCCCTTGCATTTACTCTTTCTAATCTGTTAGGCATATATAAAGGCAGTATCTTAGATTGTTTTACATGTATGTAAAGCAAGAATAAATAGATTCATCCATGCTGCAGCATGGATGGGCCTCAAAAACATGCTGAGTGAAAGAAGTCAGGTGCAAAAGACCACATGTTGTATAATTTCATTTGTGTGAAATGTCCAGAAGAGGCAAAATCTCTAGAGGCAAAAGCAGATTAGTGGTTGCCTGAGGCTAGGGATGGAATGGAGAAGAACTGCAAGTGGGGAATGAAGTTTCTTTCCAGGGTGATGGAAATATTCTAAAATTGGATTATAGTGATGGTTATACAACTCTGTAAATTTATTGAAAATTATTGAATTGTACACTTAAAATGGGAAATTTTGGCATGTGAATTATATCCCAATAAAGCCTTTTAAAAAAAGAATAAATGGTTTCAGAGGTTATTTTGGAGGGATTGAGCTCTCTTTATAAGTGTAATTGTAGACAAATATAGTTGATACTTTTTGGTTCTGCATAATATTCTAGGTAAATGAAATGGAAAACTAGATAAAATAATATGTCGTATCCTGAATCTTATTTACTGGTTAAGACAGGGCATTGAAAGCTAACTTTTCCCCCCAGGATTTCATTAGGAATTAGAGTTTTTGTGGATGGTGGTGCTCAGTATTATAATCTAAGTTGAAGGGGTAGTGATTCATATATATGTTTATTTGTTGTGATTTTTAGATATCAAGATCTTGATAGCTCTTTCTCTCTACACACACACACACACACACACACAGTCTTCAAAATTAGAAAAGGTGTCAAATTTTTTTTCTCTAATTCCATCTATTCTGCCAGTGTATTTTTGTTTTATCTGCCCTTTCAGCCCACCTGAGTTGTCATGTCTTATGACTGAATAAACACTGGGCTGCAGCCTGTTAATGTGTTCTTTTTGATTTTTCAGCACTTTCATTTGGACCCTTGGATGCCCATTGAACAGATGCTTGAGAACTGCAAGTAATCTTCAGATTGTAGCATAACTATAAGGCCTGTCCTCTGTGTGGGGAGGAGATCACCCATGTGCTGTGGAAATGAACGGGGAGCAGCAGATTGATGCAGGTATTGGTTTTGCTGAGCAAAATCCATTCTTCAGAGTGCAGAATTCCATTACTTACCTGTGTTATGTTGTCTGGCTTATCTTTCTACCACTAAATGGGAAGCTCTTTGAAGACATGAGTTGTCTTTCTTTGTACCTGGCAGAGAACCTGGCACTGAGTTGGCGGGGGGGGTACTCAGCATGTTTGTTGAAAAAGTAAATAACTTTTACGAGCAGACTTCATTAAAAAAAAAAAGAAAGTTAGGTTCTTTTGAGGTAATTATCAATTCATAGGAGCTTGCAAAAATACTGACAGTTCTCATGTACCATTCACCCAGTTTCTACTGTAAGTTACATCTCATTTAAGTATAGTACAATATAAAAGCTAGGAAATTGATCTATGTATAAAATGTATGTAGTTCTGTCATTTTATCATGTGTAGATTCCTGTAACCACCACCTCAGTCAAGATACAGAACTATTCCATCACCACACAGAGCTCCTTTGTACTGCCCCTTCATAGTTACACCTACTCCTCTTCCCCAATATTCCCTAACCCCAGGTAACCATTAATCTGTTCTTCATCTCTATAATTTTGTCATTTCCAGAATGTTACATAAATAGAACCACACAGTATGTGACTTTTTGAGATGGGCTTTTTTCACTGAAAATAGTGCCCCTGAGATCCATCCAAATTCTTGAATGTATCAGTAGTCTGTTCCCTTTTATTGCTTGGTAGTATTCCGTGGATATACTGCAGTTTGGTTAACCGTTCATCTGTTGCAGTACATTTTGGTTGCTTCTAGTTTTTGGTTTTTATGAATAAAGCTGCTATAAACAATCATATACATAAAATTTCGTTTTTCTGGGATAAATGCCGAGGAGCACACCTACTTTCCAGAGTGGCTGTACCATTATGCATTCTTAGCAGCAGTATGTGAGATCTGATTTCTTCACATCCTCACAGCCGTTTGGTATTGTCACTATTTTTATTTAAGTCATGCTGATAGATGTGTAATGATAGCTCATCCTGGTCTTAATTTTCTTTCCCCTATTGGCTGAATGCAAATGATGTTGAACAGGTGATGCAGGTGATGTTGAACAGGTGCTTACTGCCATCCCTGTATCCCCTTCAGTACCATGTCTTCGTATTTTTGGCTCATTTATTAATCATACCGTTTGTTTGCTTTTAATAATTTTTTTAACTATAGAGGTTTCCTGAAAACATCTTTATTGAAATATTTTTCTTTTTTTTAAGATATAATTCACATACTATAAAATTTACACTTTGAGAGTATACATACAGTTCAGTGGTTTTTAGTATATACACAAAGTTGTGTGACCAACACTACTACCTAATTCCAGAACGTTTTCATCACTCCTCAGAAGAAACCATTAGCAGTCATTTCTTGCTTAATCTACCCTCTGGCAACCATGTCTACTTTCTGTCTCTACAGATTTACCTATTCCTACTTTCTTTGTATTAATGTTTGCATGGTATATCCTTTTCATCCTTTCACTTTCTTTTTTTTTTTTTTTAATTTTATTTATTTTTGGCTGCACTGGGTCTTTGTTGCTGTGCGCAGGCTTTCTCTAGTTGTGGCGAGCAGGGGCTACTCTTCGTTGCGGTGTGTTGGCTTCTCATTGCTGTGACTTCTCTTGTTGAGACGCACAGGCTCTAGTCACGTGGGCTTCAGTAGTTGCAGCACGCAGCTCGGTAGTTGAGACATGCAGGCCCTAGAGCGCACAGACTGGCTTTAGTAGTTTCGGCGTGTGGCTCAGTAGTTGTGGCCCATGGGCTTAGTTGCTCCACGGCATGTGGGGTCTTCCTGGCCCAGGGATCGAACCTGTGTCCCCTGCATTGGCAGGCGGATTCTTAACCTCTGCGCCACCAGGGAAGTCTCTCATCCTTTCACTTTCAACCTGTGTAAATTGTTATATTTGGAGTAAGTTTCTTGTAACAGCATGTAGTCATTAAAAAATATTTTTTTCAGTCTTGTAATTGGTGTAGACCATTTACACTTAATGTAATTATTGATATGTTAGGGCTCACGTCTGCCATTTTTGTCCATTTGTTTTCTCTGTTTTTTTAATACATTTATTTATTTATTTATTTATTTTTAGCTGCGTTGGGTGTTCGTTGGTGCCCACAGGCTTTCTCTAGTTGCTGCGAGCGGGGGCTGCTCTTCGTTGCGGTGCGCGGGCTTCTCATTGTGGTGGCTTCTCTTGTTGCGGAGCACAGGCTCTAGTCACACGGGCTTCAGTAATTGTGGCTTGAGGGTTCAGTAGTTGTGGCTTGCGAGCTCTAGACCACAGGCTCAGCAGTTGTGGCACACGGGCTTAGTTGCTCCACGGCATGTGGGATCTTCCCGGACCAGGGCTTGAACCCACGTCCCCTGCATTGGCAGGCAGATTCTTAACCACTGTGCCACCAGCGAAGCCCTGTTTTCTCTGTTTTTTTGTTCCTATCTTTTCCTGCCTTCCTGTGGGTTACTTGAACTTTTTTTTAGAATTTCATTTTGATTTGTCTGTACACTGTTCTTGAGTGTTTCTCTTTGTATAGCTTTTTAGTGGTTGCTCTAGGTATTACATTATATATACTTATCACACTCTGCTGGTTTTATCATTTTGTTAATTTGAGTGAAGTGTAAAAATTTTACCTATTTTTATGTCTCTTTACCTACTCTTATTTATAATAAACTTGTCTTAAATATTCGTCTACATGTTTTGAGAACCACATCAGATATTGTTAAAAGTTTTGCTTCAACTGTCAAATATAATTTAGAAAATTCAAGAGGAGAAGGAAAATGTATGTTTTCCAGTATTTTTACTCTTTTCAGTGTTCTTTATTCCTTCCTGATTTTCCAAGATTCCTTCTCTGTCATTTCATTTCTGTTTATAGAATTTCCTTTAGCCATTTTGTTAGGGTAGGTCTCTTGGTGATAGAATTCATTAGTTTCCCTTCATCTGAGAATATCTTAATTTTGCCACTCATTATTAAAGGCTGTTTTTGCTAAATATAGAATTCTGAGTTGAAAGTTCTTTTCTTCATCTCCTGAAAAATATGGTGCCTTCTGGCCTCCCTTTCTGATGAAAAATTTCCTGTCATTGGAATTCTGTCTCCCACCACTCCCCTTAAAAGAGGTATTGTTTCTCTTGCTGCTTTCAGGATTTTTTGTCTCTAGTTTTCAGCAGTTTGACTCTGTGTATCTGTGCACAGATTTCCTTGGGTTTATCTTGTTGGGAGTTTTCTCACCTTCTTAAAACTATAGGCTTACGTCTTTTGACAAATTTGGAACATTTTCAGCCATTATTTCTTCTAGGACTTTTTCTGCCCTGTTCTCTTTCTCTTCTTTTGGGACACTGAAGACACTTTTATTAGATCTGTTGCTATTGTCGCACAGCTCTGTGAGGCTCTTTTCATTTTTTTTTCTCTCCGGTGTTGAAATTGGGTGTTTTTTATTGCTCTTTAATTTTGGTGTTTTTTTCCCTGTCCTCCTCATTCTGCTGTAGAGCTTATCTATAGAGGAGTTTGTTTTGTTTTGTTTTTTGGTTATTGTATTTTCAGTTCTAAAATTTCTGTCTTGAGCTGGGGAGGAATGAAAGATGGGAATAGCTCCAACTTAAGAGCCACAATCCCACTATTCTAACAGAGGTTCTGTAACTTGTCTTAATAGATGCTTTTCAGTTTGTTCTGTGCCTTCAGTTAATTTCAGAACTTTGAAATGGTCAATTTTCATTGTTTAGCCAGTATTTTTGCTGCTTTTCTGGAAGAGTGGGTTCACTGAGGTACTCACTCCGCTATTTAGGAAGTTGATTTGTTTTCTTTTAAGTGTTATTATTAACTCATATCGTATATACATTACATATATATTTTATATATAAATTTGAATCCATTGCTGTCATCATTCATTTGATGATCAAATTGCCTCATTCTAGACCAATGAGAGTTCTTTCAGATTGGTTCCTGTGTTCTTTGGATGTGACGTCATATATCTTTGATAGTTATAGTCCTTGCTTTCTGGCATAATAAGATTCCAAGGTCCCTCTTGCACGTTTCCTGCCCCAAGCTTGCAATCTGCCATTTCTCGGAGGAGCTCTTTTTTTTTAAAGTGGATATGATATTTACAGTCTACAGTCCAGGTGCTGGGGTGCTCATTGATAGCAGATTGCCATTTCTTCTAGGTCTTATCTAGACATAGCTAGGAAATACACGTCTTTTGAAGAGAAAAGAAAATCAGATGGCTTCATCTGATATTTACAATTTTAATTTAAAATTACAGGGTTTTTATTTCTTTGATTTTATATTTGTGTCTCTTTTCTTTTAGAAATGTGTTGTTTTGTAATGTCTTTAGTATCACTTATTTGTTTTTATCCTATAATATTCATATAATTTTTTCACAATAACAATACCAGCCTTCCAAATATCAGTAGGATAATAGTGTATAGTTTAAGATCTCTTTATGGTTTTGCCTTTAGATATATTCCACTTGGGTTTGCAGTCAAAATTTTGTATTTTATTAATGACTTAAAGGGATCCTGTTTTCTTTGCGGTTTTGACACCAACAGTTAGGCATATTTGTTTAAGTTCATTTTCAGTTTTTAGAATTTTTAATTTAAATGTTTCTAAATTGTGTAAGTATATACATAGTTACAAAGTCAAAATTATATAACAACATTCCCACTTTCAACCTGATAGTATTCATCCTTTTTATTCTTCTCCATATATATAACAAGTTTTATTACTTTTTATTCTATTTTTCATGTTTTAAAATGTAAAAAGATATGTGTGAGCATTTACATATATATTCATCTCTCTCTCACCTTATACAAAAACGAGAGCTACAATGAAAACTGCTCTGTGTTTTGCTGTTTCACTTAGTGTATACTGAAGATTATTCCACATCAGTATGTGGAAATCATTCTCATTCTTTTTTACAGATGTATAGTACTGGATGTATATACCGTATTTTATTCACCCTGTTCCTTATTGATGGACATTTGGGTTGTTTCCAGTCTTGGTATTACATATAGTACTGCAATGAATAGCTTTGTACATATGTCTTTTTGTATTTTTGCCAGCATATCTTTGGGATAGATTCCTAGAAGTGGGATTGCTGGATCAAAAGGTAAATACGTATGTAATTTTGCTAGATATTGCCAAGTTCTTTCACCGGGGTTATGTCGTTATGCTTTACCTGCTTAATTACCTGCCTCACCATGGAGTGTGTTGTCAGACTTCGGAATTTTTTCCATCTGATATCTCAATGTAGTTTCCATTTGCATTTTAAAAAAATGAATAAATTTGCACACGTTTCCATATGTTTAAAGACTATTTGCATTTTTAAAAAATAAATTCTCGGGACTTCCCTGGTGGCGCAGTGGTTAAGAATCCGCCTGCCAATGCAGGGGACATGGGTTCAAGCCCTGGTCCGGGAAGATCCCACATGCCATGGAGCAACTAAGCCCATGTGCCACAACTACTGCGCCTGCGCTCTAGAGCCCGCGAGCCACAACTACTGAGCCTGCGTGCCGCAACTACTGAAGCCCGCACACCTAGAGCCTGTGCTCCGCAACAAGAGAAGCCACCGCAATGAGAAGCCCACGCACCGCAATGAGAAGCCCACGCACCGCAACGAAGAGTAGCCCCTGCTCGCCGAAACTAGAGAAAGCCTATGCACAGCAGTGAAGACCCAATGCAGCCAAAAATAAAATAAATTTATTAAAAATAAAATAAATAAATTCTCTTTTCATGTGTTTTGCTGACTTTTCTATCAGATCATTAGTCTAGTTTCTTCTCAGTTTTTAGGTAGTTTTTGATGAATGAGAGATTTTAGTCCTTTCATTCGCTGCTTTTATTGTTGTTACTGTTTATTTTTTATTTTTAAATCAGCATGCTGTTTGAGGGACTAGGGTTCTTGCCAAGGACCATGAATATGAATGTCCAGCCTTGTTATGTTTTAGTGATGGAAGTTGACTTTCTACTGGCTCATACTTCCAGAATGCTCCCAATAAAGTCTTTGTTGGTTTGTTGTATTTCTAGGGAAAAATTTCAAATACATAGAAACGAATGGAAAACAATATAGGAAACACCCACGTACCTACAATGCAGAATTTAGAAATTAATAAATAATAAATTAACATTGTCCAATATTTGTTTTCATTTTTAAAATTGTGGTAAAATATCCATAACATAAAATTGACCACTTCAGCCATTTTTAAGTGTACTTTTCAGTGGCATTACATACATTCACGTTATTGTGTAACTATTACCACCATCCATCTCCAAAACTTTTTCATCTTCCCATACTGAAACTCTGTACCCATTAAACACTAACTCCCCATTCCCCTCTCCCCCTAGTCCTTGGAAACTACCATTCTTCTTTCTGTCTCTATGAATTTGACTACTCTAACTACCTCAAGTAAGTGGAATCATAGAATATTTGACCTTTTGTGGCTGGCTTATTTCATTTAGTGTAATGTTCTCATGGTTCATCCACATTGTAGCCTGTAGCCTGTGTCAGAATTTCCTTCCTTTTTTTTCAGAGATGTGGTGCTGTTTTTCTTATATATATAAATTTATTTATTTATTTTTGGCTGTATTGGGTTTTCATTGCTGCATGAGGGCTTTCTTTAGTTGTGGCGAGCAAGGGCTACTCTTCGCTGCGGTGCAGGTGCTTCTCATTGCGGTGGCTTCTCTTGTTGCGGAGCACGGGCTATAGGCATGCGGGCTTCAGTAGTTGTGGCACGTGGGCTCAGTAGTAGTGGCTCATGGGCTCTAGAGCTCAGGCTCAGTAGTTGTGGCGCACGGGCTTAGTTGCTCCGCGGCACGTGGGATCTTCCCGGACCAGGGCTCGAACCCGTGTCCCCTGCATTGGCAGGCGTATTCTTAACCACTGCGCCACCAGGGAAGCCCCTCCTTCCTTTTTATGACTAAATAATATTTCATTGCATGCATATAGCACATTTTGTTTATCCATTCATCTGTTGATGGACACTTGAGTCAGTTACTTCCGCCTTTTGGCTATTGTGAATATTGCTGCTATAAACATTCATGTATAGATATCTGTTTGAGTCCCTGCTATCAGTTCTTTTGGGTATATACCCAGAAGTGGAATTGCTGGATCATATGGTAATTATATTTTTAATTTTTTGAGAAAGCACCAAAATTTTTTCCACAGCGGCTGTACCATTTTATATTCCGAGACCAGCAGTGCACAAAGATTCCAATTTCTCACAGCCTTGCCTACACTTATTTTCTGCTTTTTTGATAATAGCCATCCTAATGAGTGTGAGGTGGTGTCTCACTGTGGTTTTGATTTGCATTTCCCTAATGATGTTGAACATGTTTTCATGTGTTTTTTCATTTTTTAAGAGAAATAAAACATAATACAGTTTAAGGCTCTTTTGTACTTTCCTTCTAATCTTCTTTGCTTCCCTCCATCCCCAAAGGTAGCGCTGTTAATGTCGATGTATATTCTTCCCATCCTTTTTTTATACTGTTATTGATCTGTATTTATAAACATTATATTGCAGTTTTGTTTTGAAGCCTAAATTGTATCTTGTGCTTTTCATTCTGCACCTGCTGTTTTTACTTGATGTGATTTTTTTTGAGATTTATATATGTCAATATAGTTCATTTATTTCAGCTGCTATATGTAGTAGTACTCCATTGTAGGATTGCCATAATTTATCTCTTCTTCTACTGATTGATTCTGTCTGTTGCTGCTAGAAACAGTGCTGTGGTGAGCATCCTTGTATTTGCCTCCTTGTGTTTGTGTGAAGCACAGGCTCCCCAAGGGTATACTCATTCAGCAGCTGTTTATCACAGACTTGCTAGTGACAGGCATTGTTTTGGGCAGTGGGGATAGTCAGTGAACAAAACCCTGCTCTTAGGGAGCTTATGTGAATTGGGATTATTGGATTCCAATGGAGTGTTTGAATCTTTGCTCACTCAACAAAAATGTATTGAGTCTCTGCTGTGACAGAGATGTAGGAGTGACCAAAACAAAGTTCCTGTCTTCACAGAGTTTATTGTCTAATGGGGAAGATAAAAAGACATGGTATGCTTGCAGGTAGGAATGAATGCCGTGAAGATAATGAAAGCAGAGGCTGGAGGTTTCTACTTTAGATGCACACTGATGGAAGGCCTTTCTGGTGGAAGGCTTTTCTGGAGAGGTGTTGAGTAGAGGCTTGAATAACGTAAAGCTGTCAATGACAGGGGAATGAGTCTAAGCGGAGGAAATAACAAACACAGAGACTTTGAGGAAAGAACATGGTTAGAGAGGAGTGGCAAGAAACTCAGTGTCCCTCGAGTGCAGTGAGCAAACAAGAGGCTGGTTGGGGATGCAGGAGCAGGGTCGGGAACTAGGGGTCAGATCACATAGGGCCTTTGCAGTCTCCCAAATTTTAGATTTTATTGTGTGATTAAAAGGTGAAAGATATTGTTGTTAGACCTTGCGCTTAGAGAGATAGCAGTAGAAATGGTGGAAGGTGATTAGATTTGGGATATTTTTAAACGTAGTACCCAGAATTTTCTGATGGATTGGATGTGAGATGTGAAAGAAAGGGAAGAAAGTAAGGATAACGCTACAGTTTTTGGATTGAGTCAAAATATCAACCAGTGGTAACTTTTACTCAGTTGGAGAGTACTAAGGAAGAACAGATTGAAAATTTAAGTTTGAAATGCCTATTAAGGATCTCAGATATTTGGCATTAGATACTAAATTACAGTCCAAAGCGATTATAGTAGTTATACTCTCACCAGCCTTATGTGATCTATTTAGGTGAATCCCAGATAGATCCCAGCAGGAGACAGCATGTCACACTCTATGGTGTTGAGATTCATTGACAATCAGTGCACTAAGGGAACCTGCTATTTAAAAAGAATACTTAGTTATTTTGTGTGAAAAGTCAATTAACTTGTGAAGTAAGTTGTAAGTTAGGTTTACTAAGTTTATGTTTTTATACCTTAAGTTTTTTTTAATTGAGTCTTACCTGTTTTTGTATTGTTTTGTTTTTAATTCCAGATGCTGGATCTGGAGTGGAAGAAGTGGAATTGAGCTGGGAAGACTATCTAGAAGAGACAGGGTCCACAGCAGTTCCCTACGGGTCTTTTAAACATGTGAGCAGTGACTATATTGCTTGACTTACTATATTTCTTTTCTTTGACTCACTGCACCATCATTAGAGAGTTTAGAGTTATTTTAAGGTAGAATACTTGAGAGAATTTGAGTGCTTTTTCTTTTTCCCTCCTGTTGCCACTTTTATTAAGAAAACTTGACATATTCTAAAACCCTTTTGGTTTTGTGTATTTTTTGCCACTCGATGCCAACTTGTCTTTTTTTGACCAGTCATGAATATTCCTTTATTTTGTCAAAAAAAAAAAAAAAAAAACCTCTTCAGTTGAAGAAAATGATTTATAGTCTGGTACAGGCAGACCTTGGAGCTGTTGCGGGTTCAGTTCCAGACCACCACAGTAAGGCAAGTATTGCAATAAAGTGCAAGTCACACGAATTTTGTGGTTTCCCAGTACATATAAAAGTATGTTTAAACTATACTATAGTCTGTTAAGTGTGCAATAGCATTATGTCTAAAAAAAAGTACCTACCTTAATTTAAAAATACATTATTGCTGAAAAATGCTAGTCATCATCTGAGCCTTTAGCCAGTTGTAATCTTTGTACTGGTGGAGGGTGTTACCTCGACGTTGATGCTGCTGACTGGTCAGGGTGGTGGTGGCTGAAGGGCTGGGGTGGCCATGGCAGTTTCTTGAAAAAAGACAACAGTGAAGTTTGCCCCATGGATTGACTCTTCCTTTTACGAATGATTTCTCTGTAGGTGCAATGCTATTTGATAGCATGTTACCCATAGTAGAAGTTCTTTCAAAATTGGAGTCAATTCTCAAGCCCTGCCACTGCTTTATCAACTAAGTTTATGTACTATTCTAAATCCTTTGTTGTCATTTCAACAATCTTCATAGCATCTTTACCAGGAGTAGATTCCATCTCGAGAAAGCTCATCCATGAGAAGAAACTCCTGGGACTTCCCTGGTGGTCCAGTGGTTAGGACTCCACGGTGCCAAGGCAGGGGGAATGGGTTCGATCCCTGGTCGGGGAACTAGGATCCCTCGTGCTACACGACGTGGCCAAAAGATTAAAAAAAAAAAAAAAGGAAGAAGAAGAAGAAACTCCTCATTTGTTCAGGTTTTATCATGAGATTGCACCAATTCAGTCACATTTTCAGGCTTCACTTCTAGTTTTCTTGCTGTTCCACCCCATTGGCAGTTACTTTCTCCACTGAAGTCCTGAACCCCTCAAAGTCATCCATGAGGGTTGGAATCAGCTTCTTCCAAACACCTGCTAATGTTCATTTTGACCTCTTCCCATGGATCACAAATGTAATTAAAGGCATCTAGAACGGTGAATCCTTTCCAGGAGGCTTTCAATTGTTAGATTCATCAGAGGAATCACTATAGCAGCTACGGCTTCATGAAATGTATTTTTTAAGTAGTCAGACTTGAAAGTTGAAATGACTTCTTAATCCATAGGCTGCAGAATGGATGTTGTGTTTGCAGGCATGAAAACATTATTAATCTTGTACATTTCCATCAGAACTCTTGGGTAACCAGGTGCATTGTCAGTGAGCAGTACTATTTTGAAAGGAATCTTTTCCTGAGCAGTAGGTTTCAACAGTGGGTTTAAAATATGCAGTAAACCATGTTGTAAACAGATGTGCGGTCATCCAGGCTTTGTTTTTCCATTTATAGAGCACAGGCAGGTTAGATTCAGTATAATTCTTAAAGGCCCTAGGATTTTTTCATGGTAAATGAGCACTGGCTTCAGCTTAAGCTCACCAGCTGCATTAGCCCCTAACAAGAGAGTCAGCTTGTCCTTTGAAGCTTTGAAGCCAGGCTTTGACTTCTCTGGCTATGGAAGTCCTAGATGGCATTTTCTTCCATCTTCTTCCAAGATAAGGCTGTTTCATCTACATTGAAAATCTGTTGTTTAGTGTAGCTACCTCCATCCATTATCTTAGCTAGATCTTCTGGTTAACTTGCTGCAGGTTCTACATCAGCACTCGCTGCTTCACCTTGCACTTTTATGTTATAGAAATGTCCTTTTTCCTTCAACCTCATGAACCAGCCTCTGCTAGCTTCACACTTTTCTTCTGCAGCTTCCTCTCTCAGCCTTAATAAAATTGAAGAGAGTTAGGGCTTTGCTCTGGATTAGGACTTGGCCTAACCATAAACCTGAATTAGTATATGGTGAAGGGCTGCCAAATATAGTAAAAATCAAGCATGGATATAGGAAGATGTTGAGAAGGGATGGCTATGACTAGCAGATCATGGGCAAAACTGGTAGAACTCAGAACTCTAGAGCAATGGTAATGTATGTCCAAGCCACTGGCAAGGGTTTTACACGACCAAGTTTGGCACAAAGGAAAGAGGGAAGACAGGGCCGAAGAAGGAATTAGAGATAAACCACATTTGCACCGAGGAAGAGTGTAAGATAGTGAAAAAGCCTTCCTCATGGTGCATGTCTGGTGGAGAGAACAGCCCCCACTATGGGAAAGGCACTAAGCTTTACCTGGGTCTTCTAGAACAAAAGCATCAAACTGGGGAAGGAATGTAGGTAGGAGAGGGGTAGGAATACATGCTGGAGCATCAGAAGTCCCCTACCGTTGAGGGAAGGTTAGGATCACTGAGAAGTTTCCACCCCCAAGACCAAGGGACACAGAATCTCACAAGACTGAGGCTGAATCTCAGAGAATGCTTGTCCCCCACTACCAAGTTAGAAAATTGTGGGTGGTAGAGGTCTGTTTGTGGGGGAGAGGCAAGAGTGTGGAGAGAGAGAGAGAGAGACAGTCACAAAGAGAAGTGTAGTTACAAAAGAGGTGTAGTCACAAAGAGAAGATCTAAATGTGAGGGTGGAGCAGCTAATGTTGAGGGAAAAAACCGTATAGCAAATGAGCCTACAGCATAAATACCAGACAGTGCTAGTGGAATCTGAAGCCTATGGTGCACTGTGAATAACTGTTAGCAACAATAAAACCCAAACACAGCTCTACTCCTAACTAGATTGACTTAACCTTCTCTCTTGAACTTAAGACCTAAGAAGAAACTTGCTCATTTCCGTGAGTAAATACTATGTGTCTCAGTCTTGACTGTTCTACCCAGGATGTCTAGCTTTCAACCAAAAATCATGAGAGACACACAAGAAGGCAGAGAAAAACAGCACACTGTCAAGAGGCAAAGCATTCAATAGAACCAGACTTTATGACCCAGATGTTTAAACTGTCAGAGAATTTTAAATAACTATGATTAATATGTTAGAGGCTCTAGCAGAATAGGTGGACAACATGCATGAACAGAAGAGAATTTCAGCAGAGATGGAAACTATTAGAAAGAATCTAATAGAAATGAAAAACGTGGTAACAGATGAGTGCCTTTTTCAGGCTCATCAGTTGACTTGACACAGATGAGGAAGGAATCAGTATACTTGAAGGTAAGTCAGTAGAAATCGCCCAGACTGAAATATAAAGAGAAAAAAGTGGGGAAAAAACAGACTAGAACACCCAACAGCTGTGGACAATATTGAAAAGAAAAAAGAATGTAATTTGTGTGTAATTGGAATCTCAGAAGGAGAAAAGAGCAGAGGTGAGGAAGAGATGTTTGAAGGGATAACGGCAGACAATTTTCCAAAGGAAAACAAAGATACTACACCACAGATCAAAGAAGCTCAAGCAATGCAAAACAGGATAATTAATAACAATAAAATGCATCCAGACACATCATATTCAGACTGCTGAAATCCAAAGGGAAAGAGAAAACCTTGAAGGCAGCCAGAGGAAAAAAAGACACATTACAAATAGAGGAACAAATATAAGAATTATAGTGAAATTTTTTGGGGAAACTATCCAAACCAGAACACAGTGGAGTAAGATCTTTAAAGTGTTGAAAGAAATGAACCTATCCACCCAGAATTCTGTCCTCAGCAGAAATTTTTTCCAGAAGTGGAGGAGAAATATAGACCTTTTCAGGAAAACAAAAATTAAGAGGTTTCATTATCTACAAAAAAGTATTAGGAAGTTCTTAAGGCAGAAGGAATTTGAAATAAGACAGAAACTTAGATCCACACAAAGAAATAATAGAAATGGCATAGATGTAACTAGATATAAAGTTCATTGTTTTCCTTATTTTTAGTGTCTCTAAAAGATACCAGTTTGAAACAACAACAAAAAAATGGTAGCAGTATATTGTGTGTTTACAGCATATGTAACTATAGTAGCACAAAGGATGGGAGGGAGGATTTGGGAGTGTATGGTTGTAAGATCTTTGTGCAACACATGAAGTGGTATGGTGTTATTTGTAAGTAGACTGCAATTAATTAAAAGATGCATATTGAAAACACTTCATTGTTAAAGGTTTTAAAAAAAATTAACTTCTTCCTCAATGTTTTACAACCACTAACATTCTCCATTTCCAGAACTTTTTCATCATCTCCCAACAGAAACCCTGTATTCAGGGTTTCTCCCCTGGGTGGCTCCTCCCACTCTCCTCCCCCAGCCCCTAGTAACCTCTATTATACTTTCTGTCTCTGTGAACTTGCCTATTGCACTTAGTGAAATCATACAATATTTGTCCTCTTATGTTGGCTTATTTCACTTAGCACATCATTATACTTTTAAAAACTTTTTTAGTGGTTGCCCTTGTTTTTGCAATATACGTTTACAACTAACCCAAGTTCTCCTTCAAGTAACACGTACCATTTCATGGATACTGCCAGTAGCTAATATCAGAGTGTTCCCAATTACTCCCTCCCAGGCCTTACAACATTGTTATCATTCGTTTCACTTACGCATAAGCTATAATCACCAAATAATTTGTTGCTGTTATTAGTTTGAACAGTTATCTGTTAGATATATGAATAAGAAAAATAAGATTTTATCTTGATTCTTTTATATGTTTATTATATATTTATTCATTTATTCTATTGCTCTTTATGTAGATCTAGTTTCTGACATATATCATTTTCCTTCTTTCTGAGGAATGAATGAATGAATGAATGAAGTTTCCCAGCCACGCCGTGTGGCTTGCGGGATCTTAGTTCCCTGACCAGGGATTGAACCTGGGCCCTCGGCAGTGAAAGCGTGGAGTCCTAACCACTGGACTGCCAGGGAATTCCCTGAAGAATTTATTTTAATATTTCTTGCAAGAAATATTACTGGCGACAAGGTTCCTCAATTTTTGTTTGAGAAAAGTCTTTATTTTGCTGAGTACAGAATTCTTAGTTGGTGTCTTTTTTCTTTAAGTAATTTAAATATCTCACTCCACTATTTTCTTACTTGAATGTTTTCTGAAGAGGAGTCTGATGTAATTTTTATCCTTGCTTCTTTATAGGTAAGGTATTTTTTTCTCCTCTGTCATCTTTCAAGAGTTTTTTCTTTGTTTTTCTGCAGTTTGAGTATCTTATGCCTAGGTATAGATTTTTTTGTGTTATTTATACTGCTTGGTATTCTCTGGGCTTCTTGGATCTGTGGTTTGGTATCGTTAATTTTGGGAAATTCTCAGTCATTATTGCTTCAAATATTTCTTCTATTCTTTCTCTCTTTTCCTTCCAATATTTATAGTACACTTATGTCACACTTTTTATAATTGTCCCACAGTTCTTTGGTATTCTTTTCCAACTTTCTCGTTCTTTTTTCTCTTTGCTTTTCAGTTTTGAAAGTTTCCATTGAAATTTTTTCTAGCTCACAGATTCTTTCCCTGGCTGACCCCAGTCTTGTGGTTGAGCCCATCAAGGAATTCTTCATTTTTGTTAGAGTGTTTTTGGTGTCTACCATTTCATTTTGATTTTTCCTCGGAGTTTCTAACTCTTTTCTTGCATCATCCATCTGTCCACTCTTTTCATTTAGAGCCCTTATCATATTAATCAGTTGTTTTAAATTCCTGGTATGTTACATCTCTGCCGTATCTGAGCCTGGTTCTAATGTCTGCTCTGTTTCTTCAAACTGTGTTTTTTGTCTTTTAGTACCTCTGTCTAAGTTTTTGTTGAAAGCTGGACATAATATACTGAGTAAAAGGAATAGAAATAAATAGGTCTTTAGTGTTTTATGTTTACCTGGATAGGAGTTAGGATGATTTTACCGCTTGTTGTAGCTATAGGTGTCAGAGGCTAAAATTTACTTTGGTGTCATTAATTTTGTCTCCCCTGTTTTACAGGAGCCCTCTTGATGTGTGGTGGTAAGGTGTGAGGAGAGCAAAAGCATTCTCTAGCCCTGTGATTTGGTCTCAGTGTTTTAGTGAACCTGAGTTGTGCATATCCTTTCCCCTATTTTGGAAGCTAGAGGGGGCTGGAGTTGGGTATTTCCCTTACCTTAGATCAGGAAAACTCTGGTAAAAGTTCTGGTAAAACTCTAGTTGGTTAGGACCTAGTAAATAGTTTTTCTTGAGGGTTAGTCTTGTTAAGAAGAGCAGAATGCTTCGGATGTATTTCACAATGCTACTTTATTCTTCCCTCTGCCAGAAGTACTAGGAGAGTTTTTTCTCTGATCTTCATTGTGAAAACCTGGTAGGACTCCTGGGGGGTAAACTCAGAGAAGACCTTGGGCGGCCCTGAGACTGGGCCCCCATGGAGTTTTTACCTCTCAATCTTGTCCATATTGAGCCTCTAGCAATTCATTAATTACAGTTTGAGGTTTCCTACCCTGGTTCTAGTCCTGCAGAGGTTTCTGCTCTGTCTAGTATGTTGTAATTCTCTGTATCTGTCTGTCTGTCTCTAATTTTGAGCACAGCAGTTTTGCCCTGTGACCTCAATTCTGTGCTGGATCTAAGAAGAGTTGTTGATTTTTAGTTTGTTGAGGTTTTTTTTCTTCTTAGGACAGGAGTTCCAACATCCAAAAATCCTTACATGTCAAATTGAAAACCAGAAGTCCTGTATTGTTTTTCTGTTCTCTATTTTATTTATCACTACTCTAATCTTTATTATTTCCTTCCTTACGCTAGCTTTGGGTTTAGTTTGCTCTTCTTTTTCTAGTTTCTTAAGAAGTAAAGTTAGGGTGTTGATTTGAGATCTTCCTTCTTTTTTAGTGTAGTCATATATGGCTACAAATTTCCCGCTTAATGCTGCTTTTGCTGCCTCTCATAAATTTTTATGTATTTTGGTTATAATTTGTCTCAAAGTATTTTCTAATTTCCCTTGTGATTTCTTCTTTGATCTATTGTCTATTTAAGAGTGTGTTTCATATCCATGTATTTGTGAATTTTCTAGTTTTCCTTCTGTGATTGAGTTCCAGTTTTATTTCATTGTGATTAGAAAAGATACTTTGTATGATTTTTGGTTTTTGGCCTAAAATTATGGTCTATCCTGGAGAATGTTCCATGTACATTTGAGAGGAATGTGTATTCTCTTGCTGTTGAGTGGAGTGTTCTCTATATGTCTGTTAGGTCTAGTTGGTTTATAATCTTGTTCAAGTCTTCTGTTTCCTTTCTGTCTGATCATTCTATCCCATATTGATTGTAGGGTACCAATTTGTTTAGAGATCAGCACAACCTTGATACCAAATCTAATAATATTTCAGGAAAGGAAAATTACAGAGACATGTCACTCATGACGACTAATGCATAAGTAGCGTACAAAATAATACCAAACTAAATGTAGCTATATTTAAAAAGGATAGTACATTAATAACAAGTCGATTTTTCCAGGAATACAAGATGGCTTAAGTGGCTTAACATTTGAAAATCAATGAGCATAATTCACCATAGTAGTAGAATAAAGGAGAAAAATCACATTATCATCTCAATATATAAAGAAAATTATTGATAAAATTCCACATCCACTTACGATAAAACTCTTAGCAAACTACAGATGGGAATTTCCTTAATTTGATGAAGTGTATCTATAAAAAAATCTACAGCAAACTTTATTAATGGTAATATGATACATCTTTCTTTTTAATATGGAACAAGACAAAAATCATGCTGGTTAACATGATTTCTGTTTGATATTGTATTGGAGGATCTAGCCAATATAATGTAGGAAAAACAAAATGTATAAGAATTAGGAAGGAAGGGAAAAGGTCATTATTTGCAGATGAATAAAATAATTTACAGCTATATTATTAGAATTAATGAGTAATTTTAGCAAGATTTTTAGATACAAGGTCGGTATAAAAAACCTCTTATTTCTATATACTAGCCGCAAACAGAAATGGAAACTGAAAGATGTGATTTACAATAACATAAAAAACATCAAATAGCTAGGAATAAAATGTAAGAAATATTTGCAAAGAAACTTCAAATCTTTATTTATATAAGTTAAAATGAAGGAATATACCTGTTCATCTATTGGAAGACTCACTCTTGTAAAGATGTCAGTTCTCCCCAAACAGATCTGTAGGTTGACTGCAACCCAAGTCAAACAGCAAAAAAAAATTTAAGTAGAAATTGACAAACTGATTCAAACAAGTAAAACCTGACCCCTCCCTAATACCACACACAGAGATTAACTCAAGGTGGATATTAGTTCTCAATATAAAAGGCTTCTAGAAAATAATATAGTAATATATCTTATGACCTTTACGGATAGGGAAAAGTTTGTTTAAAAATATAGAAAAACCATTAACTTTTTAAAGGAAAAATATTGATGAATCAGAGTATATTAAAATTAATAACTTCTGTTTATCAAACATCAAGAAAACGATATTTGTAATATAAGTAATTGACAAACTGATATCCAGAATATTGACTCAATTAAAAATTGGCAAGAAATTTAGGCATTCCCCAGAAGAAGAAATATAAATGGCTAATAAATAAAAAGGTTATCAACTCTATTAATAATCAGAAAATGCAAATTAAAATTACAGTGAGATAATATAATACGTGTTTCAAAATGGTTAAAATGAAAAAGGTAGAAAATACAGTAATGTTGGTTAGAATGTTAAGGCAGAAGAATTTCTTGTATACTACTGGCAGAGTACATTGGTACAGCCACTTTGGAAAATATTTGTCTTTTTATTATAGGAATCCATGTAGGTATGCATCAAATGACATACAAAACTATTCATATAATTATGAGAATATTATCAGTAGTCTTCCAAAACTGTGACCTGCCCAGAGTGCCTACTATGAGGAGCATTAGAATGGATAAATTATGGCATATTTGTATAATGGAATACTATACAGGAGTGAGAAGACATAAAGTACTGTTACATGCAACAGCACAAATGAATCTCATAAGCAATGTTGGGCAAGAGAAGCCTCACACAGAAAAACATTCATACTGCATAATTTTGCTAACATAGTGCTGAAACACAGGCAGTGTTAAACTGTAGTGTTATAATTCAGGGTAGTGATTACCTTTCAGGAGTACAGCAGGTTAGTGATTAGAATGGGGAGGAATTTTACACAGAATGCGGACTTTCCCTCTCTGGCCTCTCCTTTCCAGGAGCCCCCTCACTTTCCAGTGGTTATAATGCCACATTGCACTTAGTTGTCATGTCTCCATCGTCTCCTCCAGTGTGGGACAGTTCCTCATTCTCTGTCTTTCATGGCCTGGATACTTTTGAAGCGCATATCATATACCAGTTATTTTGTAGAATGTTTCTCAATTTGTGTTTGGGTTTTCTCATGATTAGCTTGAGTTTATGCATTTGGCAAGAATGTCATAGAAATGATGTGCTTTTCTGGTATGATATCAAGGGTATATGATATTGATGTTTTAGGACTGGTGATGTTAACTTTGATCCATTAGTTAAGGTGGCGTCTGCCAGATTTCTTCACCGTAATGTTACTGTTTTCCCCTTTGTGACTAAGAAGAATTTTGTGGAGAGAACCTTTGAGATTATGCAGATATCATAGTCGTCATAGTCATTTTGGCATCCATACCTCTGATTTCAGATCAACACCACAAGATTCATTCTGCTTTTACCTTCTTCTTTTTAAAAATTTATTCTATTTTATTATTATTATTATTTTTGGCCGTGCCGTGCGGCATGCAGGATCTTAGTTCCCTCACCAGGGATTGAACCCATGCCCCCTGCAGTGGAAGCGTGGAGTCTTAACCACTGGACTGCCAGGGAAGTCCCATTCCCCTCTTCTTATTTTTACTTCTTTCTCCCACAGTGAGAAACCTGGCTCTCATTATCCATAATATATTTATTTAATTTTAGTATACACATACAGGAGTTCCAGAATTGCAGACCCCTAACTTTGTGACCATATAATTTATCATCTAAACTAGGACACTTTTGAGAGAGATAAGAGACATTATTATTATTCAAGAATAACAGGTGTAAACACAGACTGTTTAGGGAAACTGGGAAATATGGCTCCCTTTGTATGGTACATATTATACTAATTTATTATCAATATAACTTATTTTTGTCCTTTACCTTTTCCAGCTTCATAAATTTTCTTTTGAATGATCGAGAAATCACTCTTGAAAACTTAATGTGTTGAAGGTTGTTAAAATGGTGAACATTCAGTGATTTGTATACTTAATAGAAAGCATATTCTGTAATCATAATAGCCTGCTTCGGTGGAATATTGAGTTCTCTTAAAGCTCCTTCAGAGTCAGATGGAACAGAGCAGCATTGCTAGTCCCTGTTTTGTTTGGATCACTCCTGTGAGTTAGAATTGGAATTTCTCAGGTTTCCCTTGAGAAGATTTTATTGCATTTAGTGCTTCAGAATTGTAAGTCTTAAAGAATGTTGGCCAAAGAAGTATTCATTTGAGATGTTTTTCTGGTGGTTAATTATATTTCCCTGTTCAGGTGGACACACGTTTGCAAAATGGATTTGCTCCTGGGATGAAACTGGAGGTGGTTGTGAAAACCGATCCTGAAACCTACTGGGTTGCCACCATCATTACCACCTGTGAGCAGTTGCTCCTCCTCCGCTACGATGGCTACGGGGAGGACCGGAGAGCAGACTTCTGGTGTGACATCAGGAAGGCTGACCTCTACCCCATTGGGTGGTGTGAGCAGAATAAGAAGACCCTCGAAGCCCCGGAAGGTAATGCGATACTTCGTATCAAGGCGTGATGTGGTATTGCTGTAGGAAAATTTGGGCTGTCCACAGTCTTAAGGTTTTCAGTTTCCCAAGCACATAAGTCTTCCTAACTTCTTTGGGTTAGCATTTTGAATGACAGTATTTATAAGGAATAATTTATATTTCCCTTTAAAAAAATTATATTCTGTGCTCACTAAGCCTGAGGCTTTTATGACATTCATAGGAAGCATCTGTTGCTTATAATCCTGTAGGTCTGTGAGGCTCTCTTAAGTTTGAGACTTGTAGGTCTGGTTGTCTTTGAGTACTTTGGGCCAGATTGATTCTCTTTCTGATTTTATCATCCTCCCTCCTATCACCTACAAGCAATCTGGGACCTGTGAACCCTTAGAATAAACCAGGTGAAGCTCCCTTCCAGGAAAGAGCCCTACTGGGAGTAGAATCCAAATTAAGTAGGACAGAGACAATAGGACAAAAGAAAGAGAAGGGTCATATAAATGTGCAGAAAGGAAAGACAGACCTTAAGAAAATTCCAGACCTTATATGCTTTACTTTCAACTTTTTATTTTTTTATAATTTCAGATTTACAGAAATACTTCAGATTTGCAAAAATACTATAGAAAATTCTTGGGGACTTATTGCCAACTTTCCCCAAATGTTGGCATTTTACCACATTTACTTTATCCTCCCTCCCTCTCTCTTTCTCTCTCTCTCTCTCTCTCTCACACACGCGGCTTTTTTAATGAACCATGAGAGTCAGTTGTACATGTGATGTCCTTTTACTCTTTACTTCTAAAAACAAGGACATTCATGAACACTATAAAATAAAATCAGGAAATTAACTTTGATATAATACTGTTATTTAATCTGTAGACCTTGTTCAGTTTTTATCAATAATGTTTTTATAGTAAAATGTTTCTACAGTAAAAGAAAATCCTAGATCATGTGTTAACATTCATTTGTCATGTCTCCTAAGATTCCTTTAATCTGGGACAGTTCCTCAGGCTTTCTTTGACTTTCATGACTTTGACATCTTTGAAAGGTACAGGCCAATTTTCCCAGTAATGTTCATTATGTCCTGGGTTGAGTACTGTTCATTATTCCTCATGTCTTTTCCTTGTCCAGGATTCAGTGCATTTAGCTGTCATATCTTTTTAGTTTCCTTAACCTTTCTTTGTCCTTCTTGGCATTGACGTTTTTGAAGAGTACAGGCCGGCTCTTTTTTAGAATGTCTCACAATTTGGATTTGTCTGATGTTTACTTAGATTCAGATTGTGCACTTTTGGTAGGAAAAATGCAGAAGTGATGCTGTGTCCCTTCTGGTGCATCATATCAGGAGACACATGCTGTTGGTTTGTCCTGTAACTAACTTGTGATATTAACTTTCATCACTTGATTAAATTGGTATATGCCAAGTTTTTCCACTGTAAAATTCCTTTTACTGTTTTTAATTAGTAAGTATCTTGTGGGAAGATACCTTGAGATTATGTAAATATATCATTATTCTTCAAACTTCACCCACTATTTTTGGCATCCATTGATAATTTTTATCTGAAACAGTTATTATTCTCATGATTACCAAATGGTATTTTCTAATTCCTTCTTCATTTCATAATTGGCTTTCTACTATAGAAAGAGCTTTCTCTTTTCTACCATTTACACACATGTATTTATGTATGCATGTATGCATGTGTGTATTTATGTATCTATGTCAGTATAGACTCATGGGTATTATTTTATTCAATGGATTATAATCCTTACTATCATTATTTATTTTGATGCTCAGACTGTCCTAGATTTGGCCAGTGGACACCCCTTCAAGCTGGCAAATGTGTCCTTTGCTATGTTCCCATTATTCTTTGAGTAGTTTCTTGTTCAGGAAACTTTTCCCTGCCTCAGCCCTGAAATCAGCCATTTCTCCAGGGAGCCCTAGGTTTTTTTGTTTTGTTTTGTTTCATTTTGTTTTTTGAAGGATGGTATTTAGAAATGGAGTTAGAGTCCTGGGTTATCGGTGGGCTTCTAGCTTGCCATTAACATTCTATGAAAAAACATTGTAAGAGGAAGCTCTAGAGACATGAAGCTACCTGGCCCACTATCGCATCTTGAGAGTATAGGAAAATTCACCTCATTTAAACATGAACAACAGAAAATGATTTCAGTTGAGTCTCATACAAGGTCCAGTTAGTATAATAAAAAAAAGAGGAAAAAAGGGTAGAATAAAATCCTTCCAGAGAAACATAACCACAAAAGTCATGAACACTGTATCAAACAGAAATGTAGTAACAGTGATAGAGCAGTGAGAAAAATCATAAATAAAATTTATAAAAATTACAAAAGTGAGAAGATTTGAAAAGAAAAAGATTTGAAAAGAAAAAAAATAGAAGGTAGGCAAGAACTAGAAATTTAAAAATACTAGAAATGAAGATTAAGTTAAGATGAAAAAAGGAGTGAATCAACCATGAGTAATATCTGAAGAGAAATAGAAGATGAAAAAGAGGGGAAAAAAATTTAAAAAAGAAATAAAAAGAACTTGGAAAAAAATATTAGTAATATAGGTTGGCAAAAATGGTTCAAGATACATAAAATAGAAGTCCCTGAAGATGAAAACCAAAGTAACAAAATAATAAAATACTGTAAACTAAAATTCAAGAAAACTTTATGGAAATAAAATAGGACTTAAAAATACATATTGAAAGGGTTCACTATGTACATGGGGAAATAAAATGAGAACAGCTAAATCAAGGTGTGTATTGAACTCTAAAGCAAAAAAGGATCCCTTAATCTTTTAGGCAAAAAACAGTAAGTTTTTTGAAAAGGAAAGAAAACAAGATGGTCATCAGACTAATTGACAACAGTGCTTTATGCCGAAAGACAATAGGGCAACATTTTTAAGAAATTCAGTGAAAGAAAACATGAGGCCAGGATTTTATTTCTAGCCAAATTGAACATCAGGTGTAAAGGCCACATGCAAACTGTTATGAAGATGTAAGGATTCAGGGAATATTGTTCCCATGATTTTTCCTTCCGAAGAAATCCACTAGAGAATGAGGTTCAGAAAAATCAAATGAGGGCTTCCCTGGTAGCGCAGTGGTTAAGAATCTGCCTGCCGGGCTTCCCTTGTGGCGCAGTGGTTGAGAATCTGCCTGCCAATGCAGGGGACACGGGTTCGAGCCCTGGTCTGGGGGGATCCCACATGCTGCGGAGCAACTAAGCCAGTGTGCCACAATTGCTGAGCCTGCGCGTCTGGAGCCTGTGCTCCGCAACAGGAGAAGCCGCGATAGTGAGAGGCCCGTGCACCGTGATGAAGAGTGGCCCCCACTTGCCACAGCTAGAGAAAGCCCTCGCACGGAAACGAAGACCCAACACAGCCATAAATAAATAAATAAATAATTTAAAAGAAAAAAAGAAAGGCTGCAACAGAAAACTTCTTTAAAAAAAAAAAAAAAAAAAAAGAATCTGCCTGCCAATGCAGGGGACACGGGTTCGATCCCTGGTCCGGGAAGATCCCACATGCTGCGGAGCAACTAAGCCCCTGTGCCACAACTACTAAGCCTGAGCTCTAGAACCCGCGAGCCACAACTACTGAGCACACGTGCCACAACTACTGAAGCCCACGTGCCTAGAGCCTGTGCTCCGCAACAAGAGAAGCCACCACACCACAACAAAGAGTAGCCCCCACTCGCCGCAACTAGGGAAAGCCCGCACGCAGCAACAAAGACCCAACTCAGCCAAAAATTAATTAATTAATTAATTAATTAATTTTTTTAAAAAAAGAAAAGAAAATCAAACAAATGAAGGAACATTAGCTTGAGAATTGTTAGTGAAACACTAAATGTATATATGACTGTAGAACTTCGAGCTAAATGATAGTTGTAAGAGAGACAGTATAGTATATAATGGCTACATGCTCTGACAACATAAATACAGTATAACTATAAAAAATATGGGACCACAGTGGGGCGAGCAAGTGAATACAGTGGTATAAGCTTACTCATCCCTCCTCCCCTTTTAAAACAGGTTTATTGCCTAGTAATTTAACTAATTGCCTTTTAAGTGTTAACTGGGAGTAAAAGGCTATTACCTGAAATGAGATGCTGAAAGAGAGGAGAAGAAAGACATTATAGCTAACTTTAGTATTGTTTATTAAAAAAAAAAAAAAAAAGAAATAGAAAATAGTCTGAAAATAGAGAGGACTAAAATTGTTATATAAAGATATTAGTATAAAAGTAACCAGAGGAAAAAAAAACCACAAACCTTTCTAAATGTCAAAAGATAGATTTTAAAAAGAAAAAGTATATATTTAAGTAAAATAGATCACATAGTGAAAGACTGTACACATACACAAGCAATTTATGTAATACTTAACAATATGACAGAATTGAGGTGGTATCTTTTGGTAATATAAATAAATGTTAATGGGCTTACTCTTCTATTAAAAGTAAACAATTCAGGTTGGCTCACAAAATAAAACCCACTTCTGTGCTATTACAGGAGACATACCTAAATGGAGATATTCTGAAAGAATAAACATAAAAGGATGGACAAAGATACATAGACAAATGCAAATAGAAAAGAAAGCAGGAGTCTCAGTCTTGATATCTGACAAAGGTGGAATTCAGATCAGAAAGCACTGTAAGAAACAAAGAAGGGTACTTTATTATTACTTTTTAATTGAAGTATAGTTGATTTACAATGTTGTGTTGGTTTCAGGTGTACAGCAGAGTGATAATCTCTTGGTTCATCCATGTTGCTGCAAATGGCATTATTTCATTCTATTTTATGGCTAAGTAATATTCCTTTGTGTGTGTGTGTGTGTGTGTGTGTGTGTGTGTGTGTGTGTGTGTGTATCAATATATATCACCTTTCCAAAGAAGAGTACTTCATAATAAAAGGTGCAATCAGTCATTAAAAAAAGAAACAGGGTCCATCTACATATATCCAAGGAATGGTCTCCAGATATCTTGTTATATGAATAAAGAAAAATATGTATTGAATGAGGGAGGAGGAAGATGTATGAATGCGTGTGTATGCGTGTGTTAACTTCGTTTTTTAAAACTAAAGGAATCTTTTATTTTTTTTATTGAACTATAGTTGATTAACAATAAGGAATACACCATTTTAAAAAGTTGCCTGTGGGTAAAGAAGGGAATAGGATGAAGGGGACAAGGTTAAAAGGTGGATTTTCTGAATGTACCTTATTTTGTAGATTTGAATTTTGAACCATGTAAATATTTTATATAACTTATAAAGCAAAATTAAATTTAAAAAAGCAATTTGTAAAAAAACAAATGCAGAAGCAAATAAAGAAGCCTGTGTATGGAGCTTGTGAAGTAACTACCCAGAGAACAACTATTTCAGTGACTTTCAAATACAGAAATTTAAATGTATGTCCCTAGTAAGGTTATGCCAAAAGGAACCAAAAAAATTGCCAAAGTAGCAACAACAACTCAAGCTGTTTTTAGTAATCATATTGTTGGTGGTAGAGTTGATGTTATTTTGAAATCATTATTTGTGTGTTGTGGGATAAAGCTGGACTGGGGCAGGAAATGTACAAGAGCAGCATGGAACATCTTTTTATACCAAAAGTGAAAAAGAGATCAATAACTATTTACTACGGTTATGTCAAAGGACTCAGGAGCCAACCTGAAGAGACCCCCTCTTCTTAAAGATGAGGCACTTTGAGCATCAATAGGACAGTAGCTGCAATGGCCTGAAACATATATGTGATTTAATCTGTAACTTCGTGGTGAATCTTTTAAACAAAACTCTCATTGGTCGCCTTGGGACGATGCTGGAGAACCAACTGATAATTTTGAAGGCTGGTAAATACAGAGAAAGAATAAAGAGAATCAAGCATATATCCTGCCTTCTTTTTGTGATCAAATAGTAGAAGAAGAGAAATTTTTCTTTATAGAAGTATTTTGGTTAGTAAATGAAGAAGAGGTGATAGAGTATCACCATTTTTAGCCCCTAATGAATCAGTATATCTATGTAGTGACCATTAAAAGCTGCTAACATCACAGAAGGAGAGACAACCAGAATGAATGTGCCTCTTGATGGAAAGATACAACTCCACTTATGAAGTAATCTTACCCCCCACCCCAGAGAGTCAAACCTGAATTTGATCAAGCCTCTAGATCTAAATACTGATTTATAGAAAATGGAAAGGACAGTAGAGCAACTGGTTACCACAAGGAGGCAACCAGTAAAACCAGACTCTGAAAAACTCTATATATGACAAAATGTTGAGTCTTAACAAATATGCTGCAAGAAAAAGAGGGAGTGTGGGGTATACGTACACATTAAAAGAGATTTAGTGATATATTAACCATTTGCAATGTATGGCTCTCATTTGTATCATGATTTGACCAAACAAATTGAAAAAATCATCTTTGAGACATTTTGGAAAGTTGAACATGGACTAGATATTTGATATGAAGGAATTATTGTAATTTTTAAAGGTGTGATGTTATTGTGGTTATACAAAAAGTTATTTTCTTTTAGAAATGCATACTGAGATTATATTAGATGAAATTACATGATATCAGGAATTGGTTTCTGAATAATCCATGGTTGGGTCACGGGGGGGCGGAGTATGTGAGGATATAGATCAGGGTTGACAAAGTAGCTGTAAAGGACCAGATAGTAAAATATTTTAGGCTTTTCAGGCCCTCTGGTTTCTGTCACAGCTGCTCAACTCTACCTTTGTAATGTGAAAGCAGTACTTAAAAAATGATGTTGGCTGTGTTCCAATAAAACTTTATTTACAGTAAAGACAGCAGGCCAGATTTAGCCCACAGTTTGTCGTTTGCTAACAGCTCCTGGTCTGGATATAAAGATTTACCATGAAGTGACAGTTTTTGAAGCTGGGGATTCATTATACTGTTTTCTCTATTTTTCTGTATATTTGAAAATTTCCATAATAAAAAATAAAGTAGTTCATTTTTGGATAAAATTATATTAACAGGGAGTTGGGCCTATTCTCTTTTTTCTGGATGCAACTCTTATTAAACTAACCAGGAAGTAGCTCTATCTAGAGGAGGATTATTTTTAAGCTGTCAAAGAAGCAATATGTTGGGCTGTTAAATATTAAAATGACAGATGCACCTCTAAACCATTTTCACTGGTTTAGTTTCTCTGTATTCTGCTTAGTTTAATTTCTCTGTGTTTTGTGGCTGACAGTATGATTCCTTCATCTAGGCATCAGAGATAAAGTGTCTGATCGGGATGAGTTTCTGCGGCAGACCCTGATGGGAGCATGTAGTCCTCCTGTTCCGCTGCTAGAGGGCGTGAGTATTATTGCTTCCAGAATCAGTGTGGAAAACCCTTCCAGTCTTCCTGTCCAAGGAATCTTAAAATTGCATGCTCATTTACCACTCCAAGACAGATCAGCATTATTAGTACAGACATAGGCATAGGTATTGGGGGGTGTAAACTTACCCTCAGAGGTTGCAAACTGGCGGCTTGCTCAGTGCGTAAAAGGTTTTTGAATTAGTTGCAAACACATGAAAATCTAGTTTTCCAGATTCTTTCACGCAGTTGGAAAATGTGGCCATTTTGAGCTCTCACTTGGAACTGAACAAGGGCTGACTCTACTTCAGCATGGACATTTGTAACTCCCACACCAGGTGACTTGAGACCCCTTTTCTTTTGCTCAGAAGACACTGGACCACCACCTACCTGCTTTCAGCAGTTCTTTTAAATTAGTATAGCTTTTGAGCTTGTTGGTGAAAATAGATTTCTTGTTTTTGTGAAATAAATTTATTGGTTATGACGTTTCTAAGTTATATTTTGTCACTATCTGTCGTACCAGCAACATTCTTTGTATCATACGTGAAATGCAGTTTATGAAGGTTCCAGTTTCTTTACATCCTTGCCAACACCCTGTTATTCTCTTTTTGGTTATAGCTATCCTAGTGGGTGTGAAGTAATATCTCACTTTGATTTGCATTTCCCTAATGACTAATGATACTGAGCGTATTTCTATGTGCTTTTTTGGAGAAATATCTGCCCATTTTTAAATTGGGTTATTTATCTTTTTATTATTGGGTTGTAGGAGTTCCTTATAAATTCTGATTATAAGTCTAGATCAAGATATATGATTTTTAAATATTTTCTCCAATTCTGTAGATTGTATTTTTACTTTTCTTGATGATATTGTTTGTAGAACAAAAGTTTTTTATTTAGATGTAGTCCAATTTATCTATTTTTTTCTTTTGTTGCTTGTGCTTTTGGAGTCTTATCTAAGAAGGGTTTGCTTAACCCAAGGTCATATAGATTTACTCCTATATTTTCTTCTAAATGTTTTATAGTGTTAACTGTTATATTTAATTCTGTGATCCATTCACAATTCCTCTTTAAACTTGATTGGTGAACACTCTGTTTCTAGGTGATCTTTATATTTTATACAGGCATACCTCATTTGATTGTGCTTCACTTTATTGTGCTTTTCAGACACTGCATTTTTTTACAAATTGAAGCATTGTGGCAACCCTGCTTTGAGCAAGTCTGTCAGCGCTATTTTTCCAACAGTATTTGTTCACTTTGTGTTTCTGTGTTACATTTTGGTAATTCTCACAATATTTCAAACTTTTCATTATTATTATATTTGTATGGTGATCTCTGATCAGTGATCTTTGATGTTACTATTGTAATTGGTTTTTGTTTTGTATTTTAAAATTAAGATATGTGCGTTTTTTTTAGACAATGCTGTTGCACACTTAATAGACTACAATATAGTGTAAACTTTATTTTTATATGCACTGGGAAACCAAAAAATTAATATGGTTCACTTTATTGCAATATTTACTTTATTGTAGTAGTCTGGAACTGAACCTGCAATATCTCAGAGGTATGCCTGTACTCTGACTCATTTAATTATGTTTAGTCTGGGCCTGGCTAAACACTCAGTAACATTTGAATGAATGAATGAATGAATGAACAAATGAATTAATAAGTATCCTGCAGTACATTGACCTTGATTCTGCTATTCTTATGTTTAGCTGTGAATGTGTTCCTTCATTTGTTCATGTGTTCTTTTGCATATATATGAATATGTAAGTGTCATAGAGCAGTTTTTTTGTTTTTGTTTTTTATAAATTTATTTATTTATTCATTTATTTTTGGCTGCGTTGGGTCTTTGTTGCTGCCCAGGGGCGACTCTTGGTTGCGGTGTGCAGGCTTCTCATTGCGGTGGCTTCTCTTGTGGCGGAGCACAGGCTATAGGCACGTGAGCTTCAGTAGTTGTGGCACGCGAATTCAGTAGTTGTGGCTTGCGGGCTCTAGAGCACAGGCTCAGTAGTTGTGGTGCACGGGCTTAGTTACTCCGTATCATGTGGGATCTTCCCAGACCAGGGCTTGAACCCAGGTCCCCTGCATTGGCAGGCAGATTCTTAACCACTGTGCCACCAGGGAAGTCCGAGCAGTTCTTATTAGGAAAAAAAATGTAAGTTTGAACATTAAGAAATGGTTAAGTGATGATATTGGAATCAGCCTTTGTTTTTATTCTTTTTTCTAGCTTTTAATATGTATCTAGAGAGTGAGAATTAAACTTTTCCTTTCCCTCAGTGTAATCAAAACACTCATTGCATTCATAAGAACATCGTTGTGAAATGAGTAAAAAAATCAGAACTGAAATGCCGTCAGCAGATAAGTGGATAAATTACTGCCCATGTATAATACATAATGTCAGTAAAACAGATTAAAAGAATGAGGAAGATTTATATGTGCTATAGTAGAAAGATAGCTATGAAATATTAAGTGACAAACACACATTGAAAAACAATATACATTTTTCAAAAAATACAAAAGAGAAAAAGGTAGACACGGGTGGATGTTGACTTGTGTGTAGAAAACCCATTCTCAGAGAGTATATGCCAAAGCATTTATCATGGTTCTTTCCTGGAGGTAGGATTGTGGGGGATTTTGACTTTTGTCATATTTGATTGTTTTTAAAATGATGATCATATTTGCTTTTACAGAGACTAAATAATGATGATATTTTAAAAATTCTTTCTGGATGAAACTATAACATAGTCCTAGAGATAGAAATCTTTCTTTAAGATAAATATTTTCATATCACCAGAAATAATACTATAGAGACTTGTATGATATTAGGCAGTTCAGTGTCACTAGCTTTGAATGGGTAAAAATATAAAGGCTAATTTGAGTTCATTTAAAACTTGATTTTAAAAATACTATGTTACCTCTCTTATATAATCATTTTGCTTTTTTTACCTGAAGCTCCGTAATGGGAGGAATCCTTTAGATCTCATTGCTCCAGGTTCCAGACTGGAATGTCAAGCTTTCCAGGACTCTTTAAGTACTTGGATTGTTACTGTAGTAGACAACATCGGGGGAAGGCTGAAGCTGCGTTATGAAGGACTTGAGAGTTCTGATAATTTTGAACATTGGTTGTATTACTTGGATCCGTTTCTTCATTATGTTGGTTGGGCTGCTCAACAGGGATATGAGTTTCAGCCCCCATCAGGTGAGGAGCAATATAACGTTTTTCTTTTAACATTACATTATTGTTTATTATATTTTTATTAATATCTATGAGACTGAAAAATACATTATTCTGCATATTATGGAAGCCTTTGTTAGTTTACATAATAGAGATATTGAAAAAATGTATATGGAGTAGTTAAATGCCTTTTTTTTTTGGCTTTATTGCCTTAGTAATTTGCCACACATATTGATATACCTTCTGCTCCAACTTTTACTGACTTCTGCCGCAACTCATACTGATCCGTTACCAAAACTGAAGAAAAATTCTCTAGGTAGCATTCACATAGTTATAGGAGTAGGACAGGTCTTGAGTTCAAAGCAAATTGTTGGTTAAAAGATATCCCAATAATATTAAAGCAGGAGTTAATATTTGAATCAATTTACATTCATTATTATGTGCCCCAGCTTGGATGCTATATTATATTATTTTGTGGACAACAGCAATCCTTATGATCTTACTGTAGGTATTTTCACCAAACACTACCCAGGTTCTGAACAGAGGAGACAAGGTACTGAAGTTAAAGTTATAAGTTCTCTGAGTAAAGATGGTATAAGTGGGCTTGAACCCCTTCCTTTTTCCCAGTGGAAAGTGACTTTTTTATGTGAATGCTTTCAGAGCAGTTATAAAATGTATAAGTTCTCACATCATTTAAAGCATCCTGTCTTGTTTTAACTAAAGCCATCAGACATCTGAAAACTGAAGCTGAGTGGCAAGAGATCTTGGCCAAAGTGAAAGAGGAGGAGGAAGAGCCATTACCATCTTACTTATTTAAGGTAAAAACAAAAATGTGGTAGATAGGTACTTATCTTCTCACAGTAGAGTAAAGCAATATGGGGGAGCTGCAAAGCATAAAATAACCCCTGGTGTCAGTGAGAGTGCTGTGATGCCTGAAGGAGGGAAGAGGTTTGAAGGCTAGCTAGAGTGATGATCATCCTTTTTTCCTAGAAGTAGTCTACATTTTTTCCCGAAGCGCTCTTAAAGCATTTTGAGTCTTTTCTTTTCTACTCTGAAGTACATAGCCTTGACTTGTTATAAAATAAACTTGTTTTTTCTCTGTATGACCCTCGTGTTCTGAATGTAGAGAGTAGGAGTGCTTCTTTTGGGTTTTTTTTTTCCTAAATAATTTTTTCCAGGCTGGGAAGACAATTATAGGATTAGATTATTTACCAGAAGCTGGACAGTTCCATTATTTTAATTAAGAGTAGTATTCAGCTATATATGAGTATAAAATTAACGTGCAGATACTATATTTTATTCCCTCTTGGCATTTGCATTTCAGGATAAACAAGTGATCGGCACTCATTCATTCTCTGTAAATATGAAATTGGAAGCTGTGGATCCCTGGTCTCCTTTTGGAATCTCTCCTGCTACAATTGTTAAGGTAAAATGGAGGCAACTCTCTTGGTAAGAATTCTTGTCAGGGTGACTGGTTTAGGAAATTGGTAGTGTTTTAATCTTCAAACTCCACTAATCCAACCCATTGTTTCTCCTAAGCTGTGAGGCTAGAATTAGTTCTGTGCACATTTTACATTTGTAATGTCTGGTTCTTTGTGGCCCATTCCTTTGTCAGAGCTTGGTTGCCCCAGCTAACCAAAGCCTGGGCACCAGAGTAGTGGGGTGCACATTCTTTGGGGCAGGCCTAACTGTACATAACTATAGAGGAGATTTAAGTGGCAGGTAGCCCATGGTATCTGAAAAGTTTGGAGGCAGGCAGTGTCATCAGTGTCCAGCTAGGTGCAGGGCTCGTTGGGTGAGCAGATGTATGGGCAACAGTTGATTAGTGTCACAAGGTCTGCCAGTAGGATTGCTCCAGCCATGGATTCCAGATTCAGACTTTAATCTTTTGGAAGACTGACAAAAGCGAGCTTCTTGTTAGAAGTAACCACAAGAACTGGGCAGGTTGTCAAGGCCCGGTTACTCAGTAACTAGAACTGAGGCATAAGGTAGAGGATTTCGTTTTAAGAGTAGAGCAGAAGCCCATTTACTGAAAGTAGAACCAAAAGTCAAGTGTGACAAGAGGAATAGTTATGTGGACGCTGAATCGTCTGACCTGTTGAGATTTAAATTTTCCTTACCTTAGAAGAAGATTATTCTTAGAACAAGAAGTGGGCTTCCCTGCTGGCACAGTGGTTAAGAATCCGCCTGCCAAGGCAGGGGACACGGGTTTGAACCCTGGTCCGGG
This sequence comes from Balaenoptera borealis, assembly GCF_965194805.1. Taxonomy (NCBI): domain Eukaryota; kingdom Metazoa; phylum Chordata; class Mammalia; order Artiodactyla; family Balaenopteridae; genus Balaenoptera; species Balaenoptera borealis. The sequence continues at coordinate 39,957,832 of NC_138869.1, forward strand.
AAGGTCCCACATGCCGCGGAGCAACTAAGCCCGTGTGCCACAACTACTGAGCCTGCGCTCTAGAGCCCACGAGCCACAACTACTGAAGCTCATGCGCCTAGAGCCCATGCTCTGCAGCAAGAGAAGCCACCACAGTGAGAGGCCCATGCACCGCAACAAAGAGTAGCCCCCGCTTGCCGCAACTAGAGAAAGCCTGTGTGCAGCAACAAAGACCGAATGCAGCCAAAAATAAATAAAACAAAATAAATTTATTTTTTAAAAAAAGAGTAACTTCACAAAAGGAGGGGAAAAAAAAGAACAAGAAGGGATTCTGAACCTGCAGTGGGGTCAGAAGGTCCTTTCTGGAGTTGAGGGGTAGGTGGTAAGGAGCCAGGGGAGTTTCATAAAACCTTCTCTTTGGCATTTGAAACTAGGCTAGGATCTGATCTAATAAACTGGTGTAGTTGACTCCTCACTGAGCCTGAACTAAGCTTTGTTTGGAGCTCAACAACTTGGATTTAAATCTAGGTTCTGTTTCTTCCTGTCAGTGTAACATGGAGCAAGTTATTTAACTGCTTTTTAAACTCAGTTTCCTTTTCTGCAAAGTGGGGTTGATAATGGTACCTCGTTAGAGTGTTAGGAAGATTAAAGCTGAATTAATACAAAAAAAGCATTTAAACAGTGCCTGACACAGAGATAACATTTACTGAGTGCTTAGTAGTAGTATTAAAACACACTTAATGTTATTATTAATGTGGCTATTAACTTTTGTAACATGTTCAGCTATGCCAAGGAAGTGACGTGTGTGTGTGCGCATGCGTGCATAAACATACACATATTGGGATTGACATATATACACTACCATGTGTAAAACAGCTAGTTGGAACCTTCTGTATAGCGCAGGGAGCTCAGCTCCGTGCTCTGTGGTGACCTAGATGGGTGGGACAGGTGGGAGGGAGGTCCCAGAGGGAGGGGGTATATGTATACATATAGCTGATTGACTTTGTTGTACAGCAGGAACTAGCACAACATTGTAAAGCAACTATACCCCAATTAAAAAAAAAACAAAACATTTGTCTATTTTATATGTTAAATCATATATACAGGTTTTTGATGAGAAGTATTTTCTGGTGGAAATGGATGATTTGCGACCAGAGAATCGTGCACAGCGATCCTTCGTGTGTCATGCTGACAGTCCTGGTATTTTCCCTGTGCAGTGGGGTCTGAAGAATGGTTTACACATCAGTCCCCCTCCTGGTGTGTATTCATTCTTTTCTGATTTGTTTGCTTCGAAATGAGATTTATCAGATGGCTTTACCTGGATCTTTTGTCCCCCTCTCTCCTCACACCCAATCCTGTCCTTAATGTTTTGGGGGCCCAAGACAAGTGTAAACAAAGACCTAGATTCCAGTATCTACATATTTAAAAGTTATAAATTAAGCTTAAAAACTAGTAAATAGGGACTTCCCTGGTGGCACAGTGGTTAGGACTCTGCGCTCCCAAAGCAGGGGGCCCGGGTTCAATCCCTGGTCAGGGAACTAGATTGCACATGCATGCCACAACTAAGGAGCCCGCCTGCCACAACTAAGACCAGTGCAACCAAATAAATAAATATTTTTTTAAAAAACAAAAAACTAGTAAATAAAGTATGTCCTACTCCCTTGATAAATATCTTCATAACATCCTGGGGTTCCATGCAGCTTCCTTAGTTCATTCCATGTGTGTCTGCTGGGAGGCAACAGGGGTGAGGGTAGGATGCAGTGAGTGTTGGGAGCTGATTGATGAGAAGAGGCCTTAGAGCCAGAGTTAGGAGGTAGATTACTGATTTTTAGGTTTCTGGGCCTCCTCTTAGAGGGAGACTCTTTGGACCTCAGAGGGAGATTTATGGTCAAAAGTAGAACTCAGGCTGTAAGTAGGAAGGTAGCAGCTCATTTTCTTCATGTTTGCAACTTTGCAAAATTTAATCTTTGACCCTTTAATCAAGATTACTAAATATGACTTATTTGAGCTGAAATTTTAGGTATTTTTTTAACATAGAGTATCTGGAAGTGTAAGGTGTTTATCTGATTTTTATGTCAGCAAATCAGATTATTTGACTGGCTCTATATAATTTATTGGTAAGCTCTTAGTAAAACATAGCTTCACTTTCTAAATAGCAACTGCTGGAACACTGGGCTGGAAGTGCTCTTTTCTGTTAATAAGAGTCACAGACTCTGAACCTTTGTCTTCTGTTCAGCCTTCATTCATCCAACAAACATTTTGTGGAATGTTTGCTTTGAGCCAGGCATTGGACTTGTCACGGGGGAAACAAAAGTGAGAATGGCAGTTCCTTCAATGAGTAAATAGGGGAAAACCATAACAGAACCCCCCAGGTTCTCCCTCATCAGTGAACAGACAGTGGGAGTGCCTGCCTGGTGGTGATGGTTGGGGGGACATACCTACAGGAGCATGTTCTTGCTTTGCAGTAATGCTGTGAACATCCCAAGTTCCTTATCCTGCCCACTGCCATTACATGAGAAGAAAAAAAAATTTATTAAAGATATCACCTGTCTCAGCATTGTTGTAGACAACTCAGCTGTCTTTGTAAATATCAGTAGAAGGAACGTAGTGGATTATGTAATTAAAAATGGTAGATAATTTACTGTCAGGAATTGAGGGGGAGGCAGAGAGAACATGGTGCCAGTCTGAGGTGGGCAGAGGAGGTGACTGCAGGGGCTGTTTGGCTGTAGGCTGGTGTGCTCTTCAGTAGCCTGCTCTGTGCCTGTGGGACACTGAGCTCTGGGGAGCGGAGGTGAGCTCAGACACGGCGGGGCAGCCGGACTCAGTCCAGCTCCTTGCACAGAGCCGGTGCCATCAGGGTGTCAGGTTAGAGGGGCTTCTGCCAAGAACCTGTAGACTTAAGCGGGGAATTAAGCTCAGCTTTTTTCCTGAAATGAATTCATGATTCAGTTTATAGAGCACTGAGATTCTATAGAACACAAATCTGAAACCTGTGCTGGGAATATTAGTAGTTGCTAAGACATGTTTAAGGGAATAGCTTTATGAAAGAAAAAAGTCTTCACTGATTAAATAGTGCTGTAGGTTGTTTGTTGTCTCTTTTCCTTTAGACCCTGAGTCTCTCTCCTTTAGAGACTGGATTTATTAGCACAAATCAAATTCAGTCATAACTGTCTTAAATTCTTTTGGTAAATTGTCAACAACTAATCATATAAAATACTGTTCAAAAAAATGCCTAATCTGAAGTGTGAGTTTAAAAATTTATCCAGAGTTGCTCTATTTTATAAAATTAGTACTTCGGATTTAATAGGGTGTTTTTTCCCCTCTCTAAAATGATCAAAGTCCTCCAATTAGCAAGATTAGAAGTTGTGGGTGGACACCTGGCAGAGTGGCAAAGCCAGGCAGGCATGTGAGGTGTGAATCATTGCTCTTTTGTCCCTACCTAGGCTACCCAGGCCAGGACTTTGATTGGGCCGACTACCTCAAACAGTGTGGTGCTGAAGCTGCTCCCCAGAGGTGCTTCCCTCCGGTGAGAATCCTGTCCCCTCAGGGCCACTGCTTCGGGGCTGCTGGGGGCTGCTGTGCTTCCCCTGCTGTAATGATGTTTACTCTGAAGCCGGTTCTCTCATGCAACCCCAAAACGCCTCTCGTTGATTGTAATAAAATGGTCCAAGGAAAATTTCATTTGCTGCGGAAGTTAATTTGTTAATTTAATTAGTTTAACAGTTTATCAATTTGTTTTTTTTTATTAGCTGAAATCATGTGAATTTAAAATTTTAGTTTATGATTAGTTTTGATGGTCCATTAATATGAAAAAATGATGAAATATTAAGGAGAGAAAATTATTAAACTTATTTATGGTTTACAAAACCAAACAGCAGTAAAAAGCTTAGAACATAAAACAACAGTTTCCTGCTCTGTCCCTTTCCATGGCTTCCCTTCCCAGAAGTATTCACTTCCTATTCTTCTCACTGTTTGTTATTCTCATATTTATACTTCCTCACTTATAATTCGCTGCCATCTTTTGAGTTAATTTTAGATGTGTCTCTCAATTCTATATTACGGTAAGTGAGTAATCTAGCTATTTTACCTTACCTTTCTCCTCTGTCTTACCTATCTCCTCTTCCTATTAGAGTGATATTACAATCCTCAGTTAAGTCTGAATTTGTGTATTTACATTATCATGGGCGTTTAGGTGTTACTCACAGATTAGCAGTGTAGTATTTTACGATTGTTGTCTTCTTTTATTTGTCCTCAAGTTAATAATTGCCTTGTTTTTCATAGCCTAATTTTCTTTGCCTATAATACTAGTTCTTCCCACACCTTCCAGTAGATTCTCAAAACTCTTAGCGTATCAGGAAATCTGTCATGTCTAATATATTTTTTTAGAGACACCCCTCTTAGCAACCTCTTTTTAGACAGGTTACTGTCTTGGCTTGCCATGTAGTTTTAATTCTGGAGACTGCTCTGCTGTGTCACCCAAGGAATTGCCTCTCCTTCTTCTTAGGACTTGGGATTCCTGTTTTATATATCTCATGGCCTCTTCTTTTTTGGTTTACTCCCTTGTTTTGATGGAGCCTGTCTCTCAGTAGCTTCCTGAAATGGGATGCAAGAGACGTAAGACGTTTTGGTGTTTGAAAATATGTTCACTCTACTAACTTGACTGATCGTTTGGCTCAGTGTGGAATTTTAGAATGGAAGTTATTTCACTTTAGAATTTTGAAAACCTCAGTTGTTTTCTACCTTATAGTGTTGGTATTGAGAAGTTGAAAGCCATTCTTATTCTTGATCTTTCATATAGGACCTGCCCTTTTCTCTATCCCTGGAAGGTTATAGAATCTCTTTAGTCACTCCCTTTCAGTGTCAAGCCATGGCTTGGCCTGTCTTCACCCACGTGCTGGGGCGTGGAGAGCACATTCTCTCTGGAAACTTGCACCTCTCTGTGCTGGGAAGTTCCCTTGGCTCTCTTCTTTGATTTCCTTTTCTTTTTCTCTCTTCTCCTTCTGGAATTCTCATTTTGGTGGCCCTCTGGACCAGGCCTCCAATTCCACCACACCCTCCCCACCCCCACCGCTTTTCCTGCTTCTTAGGGGGTTTTTTTTGCTTTGCTTGCTGTAAGATTTCCTAAACTTTATCTTTCAACCCTTATTTTGAGTTTTTAATTATTGATATCACATTTTTAATTTTTAAAAACTATTTCTGAATATTTTTAATAACATACTGTTCTTATTTTAAAGATGCAGTAGTTTTTCTCATCTTTCAGAGGATGTTAATTACCCCCACCTTTTTGTGATTTTTCTTCTTGCATAATCTGTTTTCTCCAAGTTGCTTGTTTTGTCTGTTTTGGTCTCTAGCTTTCATATATTTAGATATCTGCTAATTCCTTGGTGGAATTTGCTTGCTTATATTTAAGAAATGGGAGACTAAAAGAAAAAGCTGATTGGAAGCTCTGAGCATGTGGGTGGGGCTTGTCAACCTTGAACTTCCCTATTGGGTAAGATCTGTCTGGCCATTTGTTGGGGAAACCTAAATCCATGTCTTTATGTGTTCCTTCTTGTGCTTCATATTGCCACAAGAAGTCTCTTCCATTCGCTTGCGTGGAGGGTAGAAGCAGGGACTGGGCCTCAGCATTCCACATGCTAATCTCTATTCTGGACAGCACGCATACCCTCAACAGTTCCTGTGTCCTCCTGCCCAGGGATCTGATGTTTTACCCTCTGGAGGATAAATCTTATCTCCTCTAGGGAGGGGAAGGGACAGTTACCCTGGGGTGTGGAATGGAGGAGTTACTCTAGGATTAACTGTTACTTGGAAAGTTCTCAGATGAGCACATGAGTTAATACTGAGTATGTATTTGATTAATTTATCTTCTAGTCAATTTCTGAGCATGAATTTAAGGAGAACATGAAGCTTGAGGCAGTGAACCCTCTTCTCCCTGAAGAAGTGTGCGTTGCCACCATTACTGCAGTGAGAGGCTCCTACCTGTGGCTGCAGTTGGAGGGTGAGCGTCAACACCCCTGAGAAGCCGTCGTCTGACCACTCTTCTTTGCCTTCCTGTTTACCCCTGTAGTGTGGCTTGTTAAACTTAATTGATTAGCTAAATAGGGGTCTTGTTCAGAGACTTCTAATTTGTAATGTAAGACTCTGAGCTAAAAATTCATCTTCCTCTCCTTGATCTTCAAATTTTAGGAAATGAATATGAATAAAAGCCTTCACTTATATGGGCCCCTGTTTTCTTGAAGGGGAAAATACAGGTTAAAAATAGCATATATTTTGATGTGACCAAAATACATGAGCATGAGCATTAGTAACTAGCTTATTCGAGAGATTGTATTTTGGTTGCCCCCAACCAGTAGAACCAAAAAGTATGTAAAATTGAAAAGATACATTATGCTAAAAGTAATATTCAGTGATGGGACAGGTTTGTGGACAGAAAGTAGTATGTGAGTACTCAGCACTACAGCTTACTATGCCTGGGTTTCCTTTTATTCACTGCTGAATAGTCAGACGCGGTACTTACTGTTGTTCCCGGTTTGTAGAATCAGCCTTTAACATAGGTGTCAAGGACAGTATTGGATGTACGTGTTTATGCAACCCCTGCTGAGCAACTTTGTTTACATCACTCTCTGATTTGAGCCCACCGATCTAACTTCTGGCTTGTTCCTGAGTACCAGAAGTAATGTTTTTATTGAGTAGAACTATAACGTTTGCCTTTTATTTTCCAGTTATTTCATGGAATTGACGACCATATTTGTCAACCATCTGAATGATATTACTGGTAGTTCTAGGTGCTTATTTGCTGTTCCCTAACTAAGGGTCACTCTGTACATTGACTACCTGTTTTGGTCTTTATACAGTTATGCTTGGGGGACAGTTTGCTTTTTCTCTTAATGTGAAAAAGTATGACTTCTGTGTAAACGGAACTTGCTTAAGAGACTTTGTGTCTGTATTATTGCAATAGTAGAACACTGTCTACTAGAACATTGTCTAGAACATTGTCTAGAAAGTAGTTTATGAAGAAAGCTATTTAATAGTCTTTTAAAAAATTTTTTAAATCTAAACAGGTTCTAAGAAACCCATACCTGAATTTATTGTGAATGTGGAATCCATGGATATATTTCCTTTGGGCTGGTGTGAAACCAATGGCCATCCCCTCAGCACTCCTCGCCGAGCACGAGGTAGCTGTCTATTTCTGGGTCAAAGGATTGATTGTTAAATAATTTGCTGTGTGGCTGTTACCAAGTAGGAGGACATTTCAGAGAAAAATAAAATGATATTCTGGTTATCTGTTTCTGCATAGGAAATCCTTCATTGCAACAAAACATTTATTATCTCACATTTTCTGTAAGTCAGGAATTTGACACAACTTAGCTGGGACCTCTGGATCCGAGTCTCTGGTGAGGCTGCATTCACGGTGTCAGCAGGGCTCTTGTCATCTCAAGGCCCAGCTGGGGGAGGATCTGCTCCCAAGTTTACTCAGATGGTTGTGGGCAGGAATTCATTTCCTTGTGGGCTCTTGGACCGAGGGCCTCAGTTCCCTGTTGACTGTCAGTTGGAGGCTTCCCTCAGTTTCTTGTCATGTGGGCCACTTCGTGGGGGAGCTCACAGCACGGGAGTTGGCTTCCATCAGAGCCAGCAAGCAAGAGAGAGAGATTGAGCAAGACACAAGTCCCCAAGTTTTGTAACCTAATCTTAAAGTGATCCTCCCCCAACTTTTAAAAACAGCTTTATTGAGAGATATTTATATACCATAAAATTTGCTCCTTTAAAGTACAGTTGACCCTTGAACAATGTGGGTTTGAACTGTGTGGGTCTACTTGTATGTGGATTTGTTTCAATAAATATGTACTACAGTACTACATAACCCCTGGATGGTTGAATCCGCGGATGCAGAACTGCACATACAGAGGGTGGAATGTAAAGTTATACATGGATCTTCGACTGCTTGGGGGTTGGCACTCCAACCCCTGCATTGTTCAAGGGTCACCTATATTTAAAACCTAGTTCTGGGTTTTTTAAACTAGCAAGTACTATAAGTATTGCTATATCTTTATACAGAAACCAAAAATAATATTTTTAAGCCTCCCTGGGACAGCCAACTTCTATGAATATTTTCTGGGGGGAAATAAAATGGTGTAGCTGCTTTGGAAGACAATCTGGCAGTTCCTCGAAGTGTTAAATATAGAGCTATATACTCATGAGAAATGAAAACATATATCCGCATAAAAACTTGTACACAAATGTACATAGTGGAACCAATCCAAATGTCCATCAACTGATGCATAGATAAACAAATGTGGTATCTCCACACCATGGAATAGTATTCAGAAATATAAAGGAATGAGGTGTTAGCACACACCACAACTTGGATGAACTCTGAGAACATTATGCTAAGTAAAAGAAGCCAGTCACAAAAGAGCACATGTTGTATGATTCCATTTATGATTTAACAAGCAAATCTAGAGAGAGGAAAAGTAGATTATAGTAGTTACCTAGGGCTCGGGGGTGGTTAAGTGGAGAGGTGATTGCTAAGGGGTACCAAGTTTCTTTTTGAGATGATAAAAATATTCTCAAATTGACTGTGGTAATAATTGCCCAACTATGTGAATACACTAAAGACCAGTGAACTGCGTATGGTTGTCCCTCCGTATATGTGGAGGATTGGTTCTGGGACCTGCCATGGATACCAACATCTGCAGATGCACAAGTCCCATAGTTGGCCTTCTGTCTCTGCTGTTTTGCATCTGAGGAATCAACTAACTGCAGACTGTGTAGTACTACAGTATTTACTGTTGAAAAAATCCACATATACTCAGACCCATGTTGTTCAAAGGCCAGCTGTAAGCTAAAGTTAGCTTAATGCATATGTAACTTTTCCTTTGTCTTTTTATTTTTCTTGACATTTTTTTTTCTTTGTACAGTACACAAACAGAGGAAAATTGCAGTGGTTCAACCAGAAAAACAGTAAGTGATAGTATGTTTGAATAGTTGACATTTGAAAGTTAGATATCTAGAAGAAGAAATAACTATTTCAGAGAGTATATCTCCTCATATATTGTTTTCTCAGATGGAAGCATAATCCTTTAATTCAGCTTTTGATAGTTTATATACTTCTCCTTACAATATGAGCATTTCCTAAAGTGGCATTATATATAAAAGGGTACAATGCATTCTCAAGATGTTCCCCAAATTGAATTTTCTTTGGCTTTTAGACCCTGAAGACATTTGAATAAGAGAGGAAATAGAGTCTCTATGCTGGTATTTGTTAAGGAAAACCAAAAATTATAAATCAGGTTATGATTTGTCGCAGTGAAAAGAACTTGAGGTAGAAAACAACAACTCTACAAGAAAAGTCACACTCAGAGGAGTGCTTCTGTCTCCCATTAAGAAGCCCTTTGGGACTTCCTTGGTGGTCCAGTGGTTAAGACTTTGCGCTCCCAATGCAAGGGACCCGGTTTCGATCCCTAGTCAGGGAACTAGATCCCACATGCCACAACAAAGATCCTGCACGCGGCAACGAAGATCCCACGTGCCGCAACTAAGACCCGGTGCAGCCAAGTAAATAAACAGATAAATATTTTTTTAAAAAAACCCTTTGTAGCATTCCTTCATACACACTGTTGAAAAGCAAAGAATTAGTGGTGCCTTTAAAATACAAGGGATTCTGTGTGCATGCGTATTTTTAAAAATTGGGTTTTCAATTCTGTCTTAGCTCAGGCCACCAGAACAAAATACCAGAGACTGGTGGCTTAAACAACAGAAATGTATTTCTCACAGTTCTGGAGGCTGGAAGTCTAAGATCAGGTACCAGCCTGATTTGGTTCCTGGTCAAGGCTCTCTTCCTAGCTTGCAGATAGCCATCTTCACGCTGTGTCCTCACATGGCAGGAGCGAGGAGGAAGGGAGTTCTTTCTTTCTTGTTCTTCTTATGAGGCCACTGATCCTATCGGGTTAGAGCCCCACCCTTATTTACTGCCTAAAAGGCCTATGTCCAAACACACTCACATGGGGTGGGGGTGGAATTAGGGCTTCAACATATGAATTTAAGAGAACACAATTCAGTCTGTAGCAAATTCTGTATAATTTATAGCTGCTTTCATGGCTATATGAGTAATAAAACTGACAATTGAGGTGGAGAGAAAGGCTGCAGCATTCTAACCCAGCTAGAGGACTGAGAAAGCAATGACAAAAAAACTGGCTTTGGATTTTTCCTTGACTTAGTCATCAAGACTGATCCAAAGGTTTAGTCAGGAAGTATTCTGAAAAGATAAATTAGCCTTTTTCAGTGATTGCTGCATATGGTGTAATTCTGTTTTTGTAATTTGTCTTTAATTTTGAAACTGATAGAAGGAAACAGACCCTATGTAAAAATGCCTCTGTTCTTCATCTATTAAAAAAACAAGTACAGATCTTCCTCGATTTGTAATGGGATTATGTCCCAATAAACCCACCTTAAGTTGAAAATATCATAAGTTAAAAGTGCATTTAACACACCTAACCTACCAAACATCGTAGCTTAGCCTACCTTAAATGTGCTCAGGACACTTATACATTAACCTTCAGTTGGGCAAAGTCATCTACCACAAAGAATACTCATGTGACTTATTGACTACTGTATTGAAAGCAGAAAACAGAAAGGTTGTAAGTGTATTGATTGTTTACCCTGTGATCTCCTGCCTGACTGGGTTGCTGCCCAGGAACATGGATTGTACCGCATATCACTAGCCAGGGAAAAGTCAAAATTCAAAGTATGGTTTCTGCTGAATGCATATTGCTGTTGCACCGTCGTTAAGTGGAAATATCGTTAAGTAGAACCACTGTAAATTGGGGACCATCTGTAGTTTACTTGTGGTTTAAGAATCCAACAAGGGGGCTTCCCTGGCGGCGCAGTGGTTGAGGGTCTGCCTGACAATGCAGGGGACACGGGTTCGAGCCCTGGTCTGGGAGGATCCCACATGCCGCGGAGCGGCTGGGCCCGTGAGCCACAGTTGCTGAGCCTGCGCGTCTGGAGCCTGTGCTCCGCAACGGAAGAGGCCGCGATAGTGAGAGGCCCGCGCACCGCGATGAAGAGTGGCCCCCACTTGCCACAGCTGGAGAAAGCCCTCGTGCAGAAGCGAAGACCCAACACAGCCATAAATGGATAAATGGATAAATAAAAATTAAAAAGAAAAAATGGGAAAAAATTAAAAAAAAAAAAAAAAAGAATCCAACAAGGAATTCTATAATTTGTTGCTCACATGAATGCAAGTTCATTGGAACATGCAGTATCACAGCGCTATCTACAGACTGTTGTCCCCTTAGAACATGTCCATAGTTTTTAAAACAATTGCTGTTTCTAAAAAAAGTACAATTGAGGAAGCACCTTTTGTTACCAATTTTGCAATCTGCCACATTTGTTTTCTTAGATTTGAAGGAAACTAATCCTCACATTTTACTGATCTTAGGGATTAACTCAGTATTTTGTTGTGTTTTCTTGATGCAGAGTACCATCCTCAAGGACTGTCCATGAGGGTCTGAAGAATCAGGAGCTGAGCTCCACAGACTCAGGTATAAGTGCATGCAATCTTAAGGAAAAGACGACCTTTAGCTTCTTTTAATGGACTACATCTAAAAATAACTTAAACAATACCTTTGATTTATGGGATGTAGCTTTATAGAGGGGTCTCTTAATTGTGATTTTAAAGAGTTATAATTGTCTAAGATATATTTAGTTTAATAATTATCTTTAGGCTGGTATTTCTGTCCTTTATAAATGGACATTATAATATTTTAGCCATTATTTACTGATCACTTGTCAGTGTTAAAGGCTCTGGAGGTCAATATATCATCCCTGAGTTTAAATAAAGAAACTTAGGCTTTTCAGATCGTGCTCTTTTTTTTAAACTGGGTGGTTGAGAGGTAGATATTTATTCTTCTTTAAAACCTTTTTATGATATACACACTTTGTATATATATTTTGCAATTAAAAAAAAAACAACAACAAAACACTGAAAAACAGATTGTTCCAGAGGCAATGCCTGATAAATTAGACAAGGACCCTTGCTGGAGGCCCAAGCCTTTTGACCAGGGCTCCTTGGAACTACTCTTGACACCCCTTTGCTGTTTGTATAATGCGTAGCATCTTGGCTCTGTGTGTTTTAGCACAAATTAGGCATTTGGGTGGTATTTAGTAAATGCCTAGAGAAGAAAGGAAACCAAAGCTCAAAGAGGTCACACAGCTTACAGTAGAAGGGTCAGAAATGGAACTCAGATTTTTCTCAAGTTCAAAACCTGCACTTTTGTCTCTTCTACCCACTGCCTTTTCATAACATCATTTATACATAGAGGATCAGGGCTGCGTGACTCCTTATTTTTGACGTGTTACTGACCATTCTAACGCCTACTAAAACTAAAGAATTAAGACATTAATATCTCATGTGACCATAGCCAAAATGTGTTTGCTTTGGGTTTTGTCATATGTCAAGTTACCTTGGAAACAGAGCCTGAGACTCTGATATTTGCATGCAGGAGTTTCACTGGGGAGTGCTTTTTGAAACATTCCTGGGAAGGGTAAAAGATGCAGGACTGGGCAGGGAGAGAAGTTGAGTCACAGTGCAGTTGTAACAGAAGTCTCTTCCAGTCCCACAGGGAGCCTTGGAGCTGGTATAGCCACTGAGTGTCCCTCAGTGGTGTGTCCCTAGAGGTGTGGTGGCCACACCCTTGTACTCCCTCATTGGTCAGTTATTGGAAGTGAGCTGCTTCTCCCTCCCCACCTCACAAAGGGTGGGACCTTGGGCAAGGTAGCTCTCTCCTACTGAGGGGCAGTTCTGGACTGAGAGATGTTCCAGGATAGACTCACAACTGAGAGCTGTAAACGCCCAACATTCCCAGCAGCAGGGAGCATCCCCTGAGAGGATCTGGGTGGCAGAGTTCAAATGGAGAAGTGGGCACCAACATGCTGACCGCTGTGCTAAGACTGGGTTCTTAATTAGAGAATGAACACTATGTACTTCAGGGTGCTATCCACACTGGGCAGTGTACACGCTCGTTTCCTTTTGATTAACAGGCAGTATCCATCAGAAGAGCTTTCTTTGCTTTATATGAAAATGGAAAATGTTTTTGTGTCCTTGAATTTTTTTACATTTAGTAGCTGAATTGCCAACTACTCATATGAGGGGATTAAAAAAACCTTATATTGGAGTACAGTATTCATACAGAAAAATAGTTGAAGAGAGGGGTCTCTAGGCCTAGTTATACCCCGTAATACCTAAAGAACTTAGAGATGTGGTCACAGAATGCTTTTATCCCTCTGAGGAATCGCAGTGATGGGAGGGCTCCCACATCACCAAAGGCTACCAGCATACTAGTTTGGTAGTTTTAAGGGGACAAACTGTAGTTCTGGATAATATTTACCATCACTGTCTAGAAATATTCTAGAATCGATTATTGAGTCGTTGATCTTCAGGAATCATCATGAGTTCTTGAAGTAAATCCTCCACTTCCTGTAGTGATAGAAGTGTGGGGCTCTGGAACAATGTTGCATTAACCAGGAGTTAATCTGCAGTAAGTCAGGATGTTGTTGATCTCAGCAGAGTGATAGCTCTATAATAGACTTGTTGTAAGTATAAGGTATTTCACACTCAGACAGTATGTTAAACTCCAAAATAAGTTAAGTCCTGGCTTTATGTAATGGATATGCTGGTTTTTTTCTTCAATAATTCAGCTTTGGAAACATAGGGTAGAAAACTATTCTGTTCTGAATATTTGTTTCTCTTCATTTCTCAGTTATGATTAATGGAAAATATTGCTGTCCAAAGATATACTTCAACCACCGTTGCTTCTCAGGGCCATATCTTAACAAAGGAAGGATCGCTGAGCTGCCTCAATGTGTGGGACCTGGGAATTGTGTCCTGGTCCTCAGAGAGGTAAGGTTCCCGCCTAGAGTAAAAGAATTTAAGAAATTTCACAGCAGTCTGGTAGACTCATTCAGACAAGGATCAGCGTGCCGTAGGTGTGACAACTCTAAGTTTTATCAAAAGTGACTCACTTTTCTCATGTATTGGGCAGTGAACTAGGCACATAATTATTTTTGCTCCATAGGAAACATTCACCTAAGCAGTTCTTCACGTGGCAGGTTCACCTCTTGTCAGTGTAGAAAGGTCTTCTGTCAGAGACCACGTGAGGACCATGCAGGAGTGAACATGAGAGTAGTCTAAGCCTGAGAGGCTGTGTGGCATTAACCTGGGACCGTGATAGAACTACATACACATCTGCTGGACTTGAGCTTCCCAGGCAGGGTGCTGCACTGTGGGTAAGAGATGTGAGGTTTTCAAACCTATCAGCCCTTAGGGTGGTGAGGCTGTGTCTGGGGAGGCCGGAGCTTCTGTGTGTACCATGACTAGGAAAGGATTTGGAAGCAAATGCTAGAATAATTTTAAATTTGTGGTGCCCGTTTCTTCCTGACCATAATGTTTAGAATATTTAAGAGGGTCTCATTACTGTCTTATTTGCAACTTTGGTCAACTGTCATATCTTCAGTATTATTATTTTGTTAATGTTTGTTAATTAATATGACTAGAATTAATCACCTAGGTGACATTCTAGGGAATAGCAAGGTTCTAATCGTCTGCTTTTCTCCTCCCCAACCCATATTTCTGCTTTAAAAATGGAGCACAGGTCCTCACTTTACTGATCAATGCGGCCTATAAACCCAGTCGTGTCCTTCGGGAGCTGCAGCTGGACAAAGACTCTGTGTGGCATGGATGTGGGGAAGTCCTCAAGGCCAAGTGAGTAGGCTCCCCTGCCCTTTATTCTTTTTATTAATTTTATTTTATTTTTATTTTTATTTTTTGGCTGCATTAGGGGTCTTCATTGCTGCATGTGGGCTTTCTCTAGTTGTGGCTAGCAGGGGCTACTCTTTGTTGCGGTACGTGGGCTTCTCATTGTGGTGGCTTCTCTTGTTGCAGAGCACAGGCTCTAGGCGTGCGGGCTTCAGTAGTTGTGGCATGTGGGCTCAGTAGTTGTGGCTCACGGGCTCTAGAGCACAGGCTCAGTAGTTGTGGCGCACAGGCTTAGTTGCTCCGAGGCATGTGGGATCTTCCCGGACCAGGGCTCGAACCCGTGTCCCCTGCATTGGCAGGCGGATTCTTAAGCACTGTGCCACCAGGGAAGCCCCCCCTGTCCTTTATTCTTAATCACGCTTAACAGGTCACAGAATTGATTCTTCCATGGATAATATTAGGATACTTATGTTCCCTTGGGCAGTGCTTCTTCAACTATTTGTGGTAAAGGACCAGGTTTGTTTTCTTTTTTAAGTTGCTATCCTATTATACTTTTATAAAATATGGTAAAAATGAGTTACAAAAATATGGAATTCAAAAGACATACAATTCAGGAACAGCTTTTTTGTTACTAGATTTAAGAGCCATAAAATTACTTTTGCAAGTTACTGTGAAAGTTTATAAAACATTTGTTCTTGTTTTCTGACCTCATCTTGTCATGGATGGGTAACAGTTGGCAGGTTATATTGGTCTGTGGACCATACTCGTGGAACCACTACTCTAGGATCAAGGAAGACTTAATGAAAGTCACTTTTTTTTTAGTGGTTAGTGTAGAAGTTATTATTTGAAAACCTTAAACATAGGAACAGAAAGCAGGGACCTTATTTTGCTAATTTAAAAAGTCAGCTTTTAGTTGTCATAGCTTACTAGATTATAAATTTAAGTACAATATAAATTCCTCATTGTTTTCAGAGTCCTCAAACTGTAAGGGACATAGAATATTCTAAGAAGCAAAAATATTTTTCAGGTCTGTTAATATACTTGATTTTTCTCTGTGTAATCACTAGCCCAATAAACTTGGTATCTGATGTCTTCCAATGGCAGATACAAAGGAAAGAGTTACCGAGCTACTGTCGAGATAGTGAAAACAGCAGATCGGGTGACTGAATTCTGCCGGCAAACCTGTATCAAACTGGAGTGCTGTCCTAATCTCTTTGGTCCACGGATGGTTCTGGATAAGTGTTCAGAGAACTGCTCTGTACTTACGAAGACTAAATATAGTGAGTCAAGTTTTTTAAATTTGTTAACTGTAGCAGCTGACCATATCTCATATCCTGGAAGGTTTTTATTTTGCAGACATTCAGATATAGCAGAGGTATGCAAACTTTTTCTATAAAGGGCCAGATAATAATATTTTAGGCTACGGGTCATATGATCTCTTTTGCATATTCTTTTTGTTTTGTTTTATTTTAGTTTTTTAAAAGAACACTTTTAAAAATGTAAATACTATTTTTAGCTTGTGGGCCATACCAAAACAGGCCATGGGTCACATTTGGCCTACAGGCCCTAGTTTGCCCACCTTTATGTACAGAGTGTATATAAATTAACTGTTGCATCTAATAGGATATGGAATCTGTTTATACAATCTGCATGTATTTATTACGGGTCCACTGTGTGCTGCCACTGTTCTAGCACTGGGATACAAATGTAAAGAAAAAAATGCCTTTCCTCATTGAGTTTACGTCTTAATGTGGGAGATAGATAATAAACAAGTGAACAAATAGAGAGAAGTACTATGGAGAAAAATGAAGCAAAATAAGCAAAGTAGGAGAGTGAGGAAGGCTAGCAGGTGGGGTGCTGTTCATACAGGTGGCCAAGAAAGTGAAGGAAGCAGGAGAGCTAGCTGTGCAGACACTGGGGTGAGAGTGCTGGGCAGGAGGCAGGAGTATGTCATAACAACACCTGCTGCCTCTCATTGCTTATCTTCTCTTTTGTGAAACTGCAAAAAAAAAAAAAAAAAAAAGGCATTCAGAATGAAATGTTTAATTTGGAGTCTTGTCAAGGCATTGTTACCCAAACACAAAATTCTGATCCTACTTTTCCTTACATCCCACAAGCCCTGATGTCACTTAGGAGAATTAATACAGAGGTGGAGTTTACCTCGTAAAACTTGAAGATTTCTTTTAGGGGTTCCCTAATTTTGGGCCTCTTAAACTTTATCATGCGTGCAAATTATCTGAGGATCTTGTTAAAATAGAGGTTGTGGTTCATCAGGCCTGTGGGTATCTGGGGCCTAAGTGTCTCCATTCCCAACAAGCTCCCAGATGCTGGTGATGCTGCTGATCCAAGGTCCATATTTAGCCTGACAAGTTTTCTAATTAGGATATGAATCACAAAACCATATGGGAGTATATAACCTAGTTTCTATTTATATTTATTGGATTGTAAACTCCAAGAGCAGGGTTTGTCTAACTTATTATTATTGTGTCAGATTCAGCACTTAGTTTAGTAAATTGCAATGATTAGTGGCTAAGTGAAATGTACTGTTCATATAAGCACATGTATAAGTACACCAATTTGAGCCTTTGGAAGTATGTGGATTATGTTATGCTTTTTGTCTTGAATTTATTTTTTACAATGATATAATTGAAATTAGCCTAGATTTTAGGACTCTTTATAATTTTTCCCAATTAGTAATTTGAATGATATCAAATGGATTTATATCCTTTAGTATTCATTTTTTGCAAAAAATTACGTTATATTTTGATATTACTTTAATATGTAACTCAGAGCTAAACTAGGTATATTTCATTTTTGGAATTGTCTCTATATTCTAAAATTTATATGAAAATACAAAGGACCTAAAATAGTCAAAACAATCCTGAAAAAAAAGAGTAAAGTTGGAGGGCTTATTCTATCTGACTTCAAGTTTTACCGTAAACTATAGTAATCAAAAGTGGGGTATTTATGAAAGAATAGTCAAATAGAGTGATAGGACAGAATAGAGGGTCCAGAAATAGAGACAAACATATATAGTTAAAGAATTTTCAACAAAAATGATAAATTTAATGGGAAAGGAATTTCTTTCAACAAATGGCACTGGTACAATTGGATATCCAAATCGAAAATGCAAAAACAACTCCCTGGCTCCACCTCACTATATACAAAAATTTATTCAAGGTAATTAATCATAGACCTAATGTAAAAGCTAAACTATAAAGCTTCTAGAAGAAAACAAAAGAGGTATCCTCAAGATCTTGAGCTAGGCAAAGGTTGCTTAGAGAGGACACAGAATTCACTAACCTGAGGGAAAAACTAATACATTAAACATTACCGAAATTAAAACTTTTGCTCTCTTAATAATACTATTTACAAAAAGGAAAAGACAATCCACAGTCTTGGAGAAAATATTCCTGTTTATTTGTTTGTTTTGGCATCCCTGAGGGGGCACAGATGAGAAAATACTCTTAATACGTATATCCAACAAAGAACTTGTCTCCAGAATATATTAAAAACTCTCGGGGCTTCCCTGGTGGCGCAGTGGTTGAGAATCTGCCTGCAAATGCAGGGGACACGGGTTCGAGCCCTGGTCTGGGAAGATCCCACATGCCGCGGAGCAACCAGGCCCGTGAGCCACAACTACTGAGCCTGCGCGTCTGGAGCCTGTGCTCCGCAACAAGAGAGGCCGCGATAGTGAGAGGCCCGCGCACCGCGATGAAGAGTGGCCCCCGCTCGCTGCAACTAGAGAAAGCCCTCGCACAGAAACGAAGACCCAACACAGCCATAAATAAATAAATAAATAAAAATTAAAAAAAAAAAACACATAGATTAAAAACTCTCACAACTCAATAAAAAGAGGAGTTTTGAAACTAGAGAAAGCTGGTAGTTGTACAACGTGACTGCACTAATACCACTAAATTGTACATTTTTATATGTTTAGTTGTTTGTTATGTGACTTTTACCTCGATTTAAAAATAAGTAAATAAAAAGAGAAACAAAATGATCTGGTATTCGATAGTGGTGATGCCTGCACAACAGTGTATTCATTCATAGTCTGTGTCTAAAGACCGTTGAATATGTACAAATGATGGATTTTATGTTATGTGAATTATATCTCAGTAAAAAATTAAATAAACAGAGAAAACCATTTTAAAAAGTGAATAAAAGACTTGAATAAACGCTTCACCAAAAAAAGATATGCAAATGGCCAATAAGTACATGAAAATGTGTTCAGTAGCATTAGTCATCAGGGAAGTGCAGATTTAAGCTATGATAAGAAATTACTGTATATCCACTAGATTGGCTAAAATGAAAATTACTGACAATTCCACATGTTGGCGGAGGTGTACAGAGCAGCTACATCTCTCGTACATTGCTGGTGGAGTGTAAAATTATATAACCCTTTTGGAAAACTGTTAGCAGTCTCTTTAAAGGTAATCATATGTCTACCATATGATCCAACAATTCCATTCCTAGGTATTTACCCAAGGAAGATGAAAACATTGCCCACTAAAAGCCTTGTACAAGAATGTTCACTACAACTTAATAATTGCCAAAATCTGGAAACAACCAGGGGCCCATCAGCAGGAGAATAGATAAACTGGTATATTCATACAATGGTATGCTCTTCATCAATATGAAGAAATGTACTACTCATACACACAACATAGATGAAACTCAAAAACATTATGCTGGGACTTCCCTGGTGGCGCAGTGGTTAAGAAGCCAATCTGCCTGCCAATGCAGGGGACATGGTTTGATCCCTGGTCTGGGAGGATCCCACATGCCACAGAGCAACTAAGCCCACGTGCCACAACTACTGACCCTGTGCTCTAGAGCCTGCACGCCACAACTACTGAGCCTGCACACCACAACTACTGAGCCTGCATGCCCTAGAGCCCGCGTGCCGCAACTACTGAGCCTGTGAGCCACAACTACTGAAGCCCGCATGCTCTAGGGCCTGTGTGCTGTAACTGCTGAGCCCACGTGCTGCAACTACTGAAGCCTGTGCGCCTAGAGCCCGTGCTCCACAGCAAGAGAAGCCACCGCAACGAGAAGCCCGTGCAACTAAGAGTAGGCCCCGCTCACCGCAACTAGAGAAAGCCCACGTGCAGCAACGAAGACCCAATGCAGCCGAAGATTAAAAAAAAGTTAAAATTAAAAAAAAAAGAAGAAACACTTAAAAAAAAATTATACTGAGTGAAAGAAGCCTTGTTGGAAAGAGTATTTACTGAATGATTCCTTAGATGAGGCAAAACTAATCTATAGTGGTGGAAATTAGAATAATGATTATTTCTGGTGAGGGGGACTAACTAGGAAGTGACCCTGGGAACTTTCTAGGTTAGTAGAGATGTTCTGTATCTTGTTAGGGGGAGGATTATTCAGGTTTATGCATTTGTCAGTTACTAATCAAACTGTATATTCAGAATCTATAGTCAAGATTATTCCATTGTATGGAACTTAACCTTAATCAAATACACTGTACCCATGTTGTGCTATGCTAGTGGAATCTCTTGTGGTTTGAGGTACACAAAAATAATGAAGCTACTTCGTTTTTCTTTGTCATTCACATTTAGCACACTACTATGGAAAGAAGAAAAATAAAAGAATTGGGAGGCCACCTGGTGGGCATAGTAACTTAGCATGTGCCCTGAAAAAAGCGAGTAAGAGGAGAAAGAGGCGAAAAAATGTCTTTGTTCATAAGAAGAAACGCTCCTCTGCATCTGTTGATAATACCCCAGCTGGCTCTCCCCAGGTACGAGGTCTATGATGTACCTGTAATGTCTAGAAGCCAAGAGATCCCTGCTTTATGATACAGACAGAAGGAATACCTGCAGGTCTTTCTATTCGGATCTCTGGCCAATGGAAGATGGTCTCGTGGTCCAGGAACTGATTTGTCCTGAATTTCATTGAGACTTCTCTCCTTGTCCTCTAGGGAAGTGGAGGTGAAGATGAGGATGACCCAGATGAAGGGGATGATGACTCCCTAAGTGAGGGCAGTACATCTGAGCAACAGGATGAGCTACAGGAAGAGTCAGAAATGTCAGAAAAAAAATCATGCTCCTCCTCTCCCACCCAAAGTGAGATATCCACATCACTGCCTCCAGACAGACAGAGAAGAAAAAGAGAGCTTCGCACTTTTTCATTTTCTGATGATGAGAATAAACCTCCTTCACCAAAGGTACCCGTTTTAAAACTACAGTGTCTTTTTTTCTCTCTTGACAATTTCCCTCTAGAATCTAATCGTTAATGATGTTGGCGTTACATTTATTTCACTATGGCTTCAGTTGAATTTCCTGGGTCTTTTTTTAAAACATCCCAAATTCAGTGATTTACTTGCGTTTCAGGGATTATTTGGAGATCAACTACTTATCAGGAGGAAAGTCTCTCTCAGAATGGCTGCTTGTTTTAAGTAAAAAAAAGTTTCATTGGTAGTTTATTAGTAACTTGTCATTTAGTTTAGGGAAAACTGCCTTTTGATATTTTTCATAATATATGTGGTTTTGTAGTAATAAATTATCTTTTTGGTTCTGATTAAACCATTTGGTTTGGTAGATTCATACATGTGTATTAACACATACATGCATTATAAGAATGGCAGTTAAGTTAGTGTTTTAAAACTGGATTGCTTTTTAAATATAGTCTGTGAACAGAAGTGGTTAAAAACGATTTCTCCTGATAATTTAGTTAAGCCTTCTCTTATTAGAAATACCAGCCCATTTACTTCTGCACCCTGCCAGAGAGTGACCTGAAATAAACCAAGGAACAAGTGGAAGATTTTAAAACTATTTTTCTCCGTTAAATTGTCCAAATTATTTGTGCTGAAACTTTGAGATGAATTCTTGTCCGTTAATATTTCTTATTATAAAAGACAAACATTTCCTGAGTACCTAATGTGTATGGACCTTTGCCATCCTTGCTGGGAGAAATCATGTCCTAAAACCACTTTAAATCCTGCCTTAAAGGGTTATGACTTTATGTAGAGACTTTCTTAGAATGAAATAGCTCTAACACCATTTGGTTTGCTTTTGTCGTGGGGAATGAAGGAAATAAGGATTGAAGTTTCTGAAAGGCTTCACCTGGACAGTAACCCCCTGAAGTGGAGTGTGGCGGATGTTGTGCGGTTCATCAGATCCACCGACTGTGCTCCCTTAGCAAGAATATTCCTAGACCAGGTAATCACAGAGACCTTGAGGTTTTAGTAATGTATCTCTTTAGCAGAGGGCTGTGGAGGTAATAGCAATTTATTTACAAGTCTAAGGAAAAATATTTCTATCCAAAATGAAAAAAAAGTATTTCCCTTCTCAGGAGTAGAACTATGATAAAAAGTTACTTATCTGACTGCCTCCATAGTTGAAGCAGATTATATTATTGCATTCTCATTTTTCCTAAGAGTTTGTTTCCATCCCCTATTAAATAGCTTTAAATTACGCATGCTATACTTAATTATCCTCCTCTTTTCCAAAATAACGATCTGCTTGTTTTAAAAAATAATTAACATCTATAGTGTGTTAGGCTCTAACAGAAATAGTCTGTGGCCTTAAGTATTGAGATAAATTTTGTTTTGATAATTGAGGAGATTCAAAACGGAACATCTTTGAAAAGCTGGTCAGGCTTTTATGAATGTTACAGAGTAGGAAAACATTGCAGTTTATAGGTAATATTTTCTTTCAGATTTAGAAAGAGTCCTCTAAAAAGATATTTCTTCTGGCACATTTAGTTGCCGGTTACTGTAGGCTAGTTAATTTACTGGATTTCTGCAGAGCAGAATGGATTCTTACCCTTGGTAAAACTTTTATTACTCATTCTTTTATTTTTTTAATTTATTTGGCTGTGTTGGGTCTTAGTTGCGGCATGCAGGCTTCTCTCTAGTTATTAGTTGCGGCATGCAGGCTTCTCTCTAGTTACGGCACGCAGGCTCTCTAGTTGTGACTCACAGGCTCAGTAGTTGTGGCACACGGGCTGCAGAGCATGCAGGCTCAGTAGTCGCAGTGCATGGGCTTAGTGGCCCCACAGCATGTGGGATCTTAGTTCCCCGACCAGGGATCGAACCCGCGTCCCCTGCATTGGAAGGTGGATTCTTAACCACTGGACCACCAGGGAAGTCCCCTTTATTACTAATTCTGAAGATTGATTAGTATGGAGGACTATGAGAGGCATTTAAAAGGAAGTGTGTGATACTTCTGTAAAGGGAAAAAGTGATGAAAGGAAAAGCACAGGGACTTTTGATTTTGACAAAGCGAAGTGAACCAGGGCTGTAATGGTCGAGCTGCCACTCATATGCACATCACAGATGATTTGTATTTTATGCTTTAACAGGAAATTGATGGGCAGGCCCTGTTGCTCCTTACCCTTCCCACCGTTCAAGAGTGCATGGACTTAAAACTGGGCCCTGCCATCAAACTTTGCCATCACATAGAGAGGATCAAGTTTGCTTTTTATGAACAGTTTGCCAACTGAGAAGGACAACCAAAGTGAGCTGTATCTTTGAAGCACAAATGCAGCAAATCCTTCGCCCTGCTCTACAAGTGGAGCTGAAATAGTCCTGGGGCTCTGGGCCCTGCAGGTGTCGGCTTGCTCTCTTTGCACTTTCAGGGAAGGAGGACCCACACTTGAGTAAGCAAAAACTGCACAGAAGTGGCTCTCCTGCCAGTGAAAATGTGGGCATCTCTTGTTCAGCAGATTGCAGTTTTAAAAAAATAAAGGTTGTGAAGAAAAGACTCATATAAGAAGAATAAGCATTTCCACTGGTGTGGCCTGAAAACGAAGAATAATCTAGGTTGCTGCAAAGCACCCTTTTGGTTTTCTTTTTGTTCTTTCTGTTCCTTCCCGTTCCTTCCCACTGTAGATTGAACTTTGTTCTCTGCTTTCTCTTTCTTGGAAAGAGAGAACATAGCTTTAAGTCAGCACTGATTTGGGACTGTGCCTAAGGCACATCAGTGCTTCATTGTCATTGTGTTTTTTAAGCTTTTTTAAATTAAAACAGTTCATTTTGGGGATGATTATGTGGCTCTAGGGTTTTGAATGTACAGTCACACTTTGATCCATTTTAAAATCTATTCTTAGGAGTTCCTTTGTTTACTACCTCTGTTGATAATTGAGCTTATAGCCATGTATGAGGTTGTTTTAATGATACCATTTTTAAGCTACATGAACACTAAAACTATGACAGAGTTGGAGGAAAAAAAACACTGTTTGCTTTCTTAAAAATAATGTGTGGCACTTAACACCAATTCCTTAACTGACTGATCTAAGAACTCTACTGTCATTGTTTTGCATCTTGAGCCAGGTTGGGCTGCCTTTTTCAAGTAGTTCAAAGATTGTTGCTATTTCAGTTGAATTGCTTTCTCCCTATTAGTTCTCGAAGGGACTTCAGAGGCTTTTATTTTGTGTTTACTTTTCTCTACAGTTGTTTGTCTTTCATTTTGAGAGTCCTCACTTGGGGTAAAAATCAGTAGGTGTTCCCTGGACCCACAGTAAAGCCCATTTCCCCACCTTTCTCGGTGTCTCCAGGCAGATAGTGTAGAAGCACAACAGAGAAAATAAGTTTTAGGAGGGGTGATGCAGAGCATGGCATTTCCGTCACAGTATGTCCTCAGTGGCTGGGTAATGATTGAGAGATGGTTAAGGATTCTAGAAATGTCTTTGCCTAGTCATGTTTACTCTTTCTTTGGTTAAACCTTTAAATTGAATGTATTCTACGGTCAATTCCCACTCAACAACTCAAGTTTTCTTTTAGGTGTTTCTTTTGACCCAGCTCAAGTTGGTATTAAACAGGCAAATTTTCACTTATGCTTGCACTGTTAGCTATTATAGAATAATAGCATTTGCTGTACTGTTCCAGCCATGTGGAATGAGGAAAGATACATAGGTTGCTTCCTTTAAATGGTTTGCTTTGCTGAGTGTGTGTGTGTGTGTGTGTGTGTGTGTGTGTTTTAATTATCCTAGTTACCTGCAAATATATAACCTAATCATTCCTCTTCAAGATTTGAAAATGTTTTAAAACTACAAACTGGGTAAATTCTAAACAGCTATACAAATATAAGGTAATTTTATTACAAATTTAAACTGATTGTGATTTTTTTCCTTTTCTTCCCCCGCTGCCCCACGTGTTTTTATGGACCTTGGCAAACATTTGTAGTCTGAATCTTCTCTTCATTGGATAATTTATGAACCACCTTAACTCAGGCCCTCCAACCAAACCATATATTAAAGCATCAACTCTTTGCTTAGGTTACTACCAGATATACCTGGAAAGACACTTCATTTAAGTAGAAGTTAGTATGTTTGAACTTATCGGAGATGTAGTTTTTAAAGTTTTGATTGATTCTATGCCCCTGGAAGAGAAGCATATATAAGATGCTTGGGAACAGTTAGCATTAAGCAGATAGAGTTTTGGCGGGAGGGGAGGGGGCGGGGGAGGCGGGTATCTTGCATAATAAAATTTCCTGAGAGCTCAGCAGTCAAGGCACTAAGGCAGAGTTCCTTGAAGAAGATCAATGAAACAAAAAAAGTCTGGAACTAATTAACATTGTTGTCTTATTTAGGAAAATGAGATTTTCTATAAGAGAATTTACCAAATGTAACAGTGAATATGTTATAATTTCTCTCTCTTGACTTCTTCGGGAACCATAGAATTTAAAACACCTCCCTTCACAGGTGAGGGGGCAAAGCCCCTGCAAGATGAAACACACGGCCCTAAGTAGTAGTCTCTGATCAGGTAGAGTCGGGCCCCAGCCAGCTTGTCTGTTTATGCCATGATTATTCAAGCTCAGCTTTCTCCCAGAGAGAAGCTGACTCTAAATTGGACAAGTAAGTAGGGTTTCCCTTAATATTTTTTGCATTCTCATACCAAGATAATAGTTTATCAGGCAACTACATTAAAGAAGTATTATATACCCCCAGCACCTATTCCTGGCTGTCACAGAAGAGAGGATAATTGTTTGGGAATTTGGCACAGGGCTTTTTTTTTTATTTTTAAGTATAAAATTTAGACTCCATTTGCCTCATAATGTGGCTGGGGCTGGACTGGCCAGCGGCGACAGTCTGATTGTCGTGATTCTGAAACAGATGTTAAGCCTGATAACAGCTCACCGTGTTGGGGTAAAATGTTTGTTATGTTGCAATAGGTATATGAACTTTGGTTTTTAAAGATACCAACCTCTTAAATCTGTGCGAGGTACATTATGAGGGACTGCATTTGTCTAAGTTTCACCTTCAGCTGGCTCCATAGCCTCCCTAAGGTCAGGAAGTTTTCCAGGATCCATTTTTGATCCTGAATTGACAAGCTTGGAAACAGGTGAATGGATTATATCATGCTCCTGGACCTTGAAGTTGACTGACCAATGTAAGCCTATTATTGTAGTGCTGGTGTCTTAGGGAAACCTTTTACTGCATGCGAAGATTTGCTGTGACATTTTGACTATATTTTGTGGGCTTCTGGGGACTGTGCTGTTTTCATTTGTAAACCACCTCCATTCCTCTCCGTTGAAGCAGAACTGAGGCGGCTAATGCAGGAAATGCATTAATGGGAGCTTTTGTCCTATCTGCCTTTCTTTAGCATTGTAGGTGGCTCCCAGCATCTACATTATAGATATAAGAGGTCAGGGAAGGATAGTTACCAACCTCTGGAAGGGATGGGCTTCTTGGGTAAATATTTATTGAATTACGATAGAGGCAGTCATAGAAAACCAGTTCAGAACTTGACCATTATATGCTCCTTCTCCTGGAAGTAAAATTTTTCTCACTGTGAGAGAGACGGCATTGGACCAAAGCTTCCTGAGGACTTGAATACATTTTACTTGTACCAATTCAGTCACTAATACCATAACTGAATACAGAGTAAAAGCTTTAGGAGGCCTCAGGTTGGATAGTACTCAGAACCATCCCCTCCCCCAAGCCAGAAAGTATTTCTGGGGCACACACAGAACATCAGGGAACTGTAGGTAAGATTTAACTAAATGGGGACACTGGGAAAACTATCATAGGCACTTCTGTTTACTTGGTGCCTATCACCAAAGACATTTATTTAAGATACCATGTGCTGGTTTGATTGATGCCCACAGATTCTCTGAGAGAGCTGTTAGGAGCATAGCCTCGGCAGTGGAAACACACACCAAGTTTGAACTTTGGTCCTGTATATTGGGGATGTTTGTGTGTGTGTGTGTGTGTGTGTGTGTGTGTGTGTGTGTGTCTATAAGTTCAAAAGTGTTCCGTGTTATCAGTTGGCCTTTTGAAGATGAAGGAGAGGGGAGCACTAGCAAATGAAGTATAAATCTCAGTAGGGACTGGGTACCCCCTTTAAAAATTTGAATGTCTTTGGTCCTGGGTCCACCCAAAGTAACCACGTGTCATGGTCATGGTGCTGGCTCGGAAACCCTGTAGGACAGAGCCTCCTGCAAAACCAAAAAGAAATCAATCACTTTCATGCATGTATAACTCTTCCTTGATTTTATTCACTTTACAATGTTTTGCTAGTGAATTTTGATGATTCCCTCCCATTGTGTCAGGATGTGCATACTTTGGAAATTTGAATTTATCTAAATAAGTCACCTGTGGACTTGGAGTTTTGGCAGGAGAGTTCTAAACTCCAAGCCCAGTCCAAACGGATCTGGTTCCAAGCCTGCTCACCTGGGATTTCCTCTGTACTTGTACCAGATTTCACAGGTAGTTCTGTTTCTGAGGGCAGCCTTAGGGGTGAAGGTATAGAAGGTGGTGGGCCATAAGTGCACTGGAGATCGATTTTCTTCGTTCTAGGGTTTCAGAAGTCTTAGATTTTTGCAAGAACCAGCAAAACCAGGAGTGGGGTTGGAGGAATGGAGAAGTAGGCCTAAAACTCCATTCCTTTATGTCTTTTCTGACCTGACACACCATTTGGGTCTGTTCTGGTGCCGTGGCCTATCGCAAAGGACTGTCTTCAAGGGAAACAAGCCACAGCCTTGCCGGACATGTCTTTAACTCCAGCAGTAATGGAGTTAAAGCTGTGGGACACAAGGGTCTCCGACTATGTCTGGAGGCAAAGGATGACACTGGCTAGTGATACTAAGCTACCGTTACTAATAGGTGTGCCTGTTCTCAGGATGCGTGGGAACTCAGTCCTACGGGTTTCTACACATTTTAGTTTATCTAACTGCATGCCTAACTTGGCAGAGTGGATGTGAGCAAATAGTGTTGAAAGGATGAAGGTAGGCTCTTGGGGCTAATCAAGTCACAAAGCAGATGACTGAGGGAGGTTACAAAGTTTAGACAAAGTTAAAACTTATCTCCTTTTGCAAGAAGTCTCTAGGGAAGTGTACTTTGAATGTTTCTCTTCAGATTTTTAAGTGCTCATTTTTTTCCTCTTCTTTTTTTTTTCTTTTTTGTTGACTATTCTCTGAAGACAATCAGAGGCCTGCGGGGGTGGGACTCCTGGCTGGTTCCAGCACTGTCCTTAGGCCCTTTTCTAATACTAACTCGTTGGAACTGATGCACTTTAATGTATGTTGTCCTTTCTTTTTTTTTTTAAGCTGCTTGTTTGGAACAAAATGAAATGCATATTGCGTTGTATCCTTCCTGCTTACTGTTTTTCTCTTAATTTTAAAAGTTATGCATTGAGGATAAAGTATACTTAAGGAGAAATATGCACAAGAATACCTATTAAAATAACTCCCATCAAGTTTGATGGTATAACTTCAAGGGATTAAAAAATAACTATTTTGGATGAATATTTTGCGTGGGTTTTTTTTTTTTTTTTTGGTTTGTAAATAAGTGTATATAAACGTGTGGTATGTTATGACAGTTTTAAGTGGTCGTGAGAAAATTAAAACAGGTCTTAAGGTATATTTAACTTCCTTTGACAGCAAAGAAGGCATCTTGACCAGAGTAAATCCTTCAAAACTGTTTCCAGTGGGACCTCAGAGAATCATCTCTGAATGGAGGAGAAAGTTCCTACCTGCTTCAATAAAATTAACCTTTCCAGAATTCTCCCCCCATCCTGCTGTCTGATCCTTTCCCCTCTGATCTGGGTACTTTTTAATTGCCGTTCAGAAAAGGTAGGAAGAGCAGAATTTCCCATAGTGAGCTTGCTCCCGGCACCGAGGACTCTGCCCCGATCTCTGAAGACTGCTTCTTGTTCTTTACATTTGCCTTGGCACAGCAGCGACGGGCCTTAGGGTTCCTCCACATCTGGATGTGCAGAGCACTGCTTTGTCAAAAAAATTCATTTTTCAGCTCTATGTGCAGTTTTCCTTGAGCTGTGTCTTCAAGCAATTAATAATCTCCTTATGCCCAACTACAATCTCTTCGGCTTTAAGGACACATCCTATTGCTTGGTTCTCTCTAAACGTGGACTGTGACTGCTGAGCATACACACCCATAAGGGACCTTCTTAGACTTAAAGACGGTAATGCAATTTTTCCTTACCTGTTTATTTTCCTAACCTGATTTTCTGTATTTTCCCATGGTCAATACTTGTGGAGAGTTTTTAATTTTATAAATTAAAAATCAATTTAATTTAAAAAGCATTTTGTTGCATGCTCTCTGTGCCAGGCACTATGTTGGATTCAAAGCCGAGTAAAAAATCAGTTCCTGCCCTCAGGAGGCTCACACTCAGCTGGGAGAGAGAGGTGTGTACAGCTGTCTAATTTAGCAGTCTGAAAAGTTCTGGTGGAGCAGCACACACAAGGTAATGTGGATGCACAGTGGGGACAGGGGTGTCAGGCAGGCCTTCAAGCATGCGTAGCAGTTCATGGAGCAGGGAAAAGGGAACAGTATTCCATGCAGCTAGAATGCCATGTAAAGGCACAGAGGTGTGGAAGTGCATTGTAAGAGAAGGGCTGGGGAATTGGCTCTAGGGAGCCAGTAGCATTTGTGTTCTCCAGATAATCAAGTTAATATTCCTATTAACCAAGAAAGCTTTTGGATAGCATTGAACCTTTTATGTAATTGGAATTTCTTGATGGCTATCTTTAGGGGAACTTTCCCTAGGTTTGGTATTTATTGTTCAACAAGTGTACCCCAATGTCTACTGGAATAATACTGTGTGTACACTGGCATTAAATGGATGCAGTCCTGGTCAGGGACCTGAGAGCACCAACAAGAGGTGTCTGGAGAAAAGCCAGAGGCGGTTGAGAGGGTAGGTGACAGAACGGGGACTAAAGGCCCTAGTAGAGGAAGGGAGCAGGTTCTGAGGAGTCAGAAAGGGTTGAGTGGGAATAAATGTGAGTGTGTGTGGAGGGAGGCCCTGGAGACTGACAAATACCAACAACCTGGTTTTTATGAATCACGTTCAAAATGAACAAGATGGGGCTATATCCACGTGTTTACAGCATATACCCTGTATATTTTAAAATGAAGGCAGTTGGATTGAAATGACCATTTAAATTACGTTTATGGGAGGAAAAGTCGATTCGGGGCCTGAATGATGAATCTAAGACAAGCCTTTGGCCAGGATACTGGTACTAACAAGGAAAGTACAAGGACGCCGAAGGTCTGGGTTGGAAAGAATATGCTTGTGTGCGGAGTCAGATTGTTTTCCTCAACGACCTGCCTCAGAATAATCCAGGCTGCTTGCCGAAAATGCAGATTGTTGGCCACCGTCTCAGAACAACTGAATCGGAATCTGGGGGTGGAATCCAGAAGTATTTTTTCATAAATTCTTCAGGGGTTTATCTTAGAGGGGAAAAAATTTTTTTGTCACAGATCTAACCTGCTCCTGCCCTCCCAACCTGGAGCTCGGAGTCCAGGCTCGGGCTCTCAATCCGTTTTGCGCAGCCCAGCTCACCTGGTCTGTTCTACCTGTGGTCAGGACCCAAGACACCGCTCCCTCTCCGGCCGGAGCCCCGCCCCTGGTGGGGGGGGGGGGAGTAGGAGCGGCCAAGGCCCGCCCCCACGCCGGGCCTGCCCAATCAGGCGCTGCGGTCTCAGACGTCGCGTTACGCGCGGCGCCGAGTCGGCCGCGGGGCGGAGGTACCGGCTCCCGGCTCGGATTCCGGGCTCTGGGCTCGGCGGCGAGGGCCCCGCAGGTAGCGAAGCCCGGCGGGCGGGCGGGCGGCGGCGCCCAGCGCCCCTCGCCAGGCCCGCCATGCAGGGTCCTGCCGGGAACTCGAGCCATTCACTGCCGGGTGGGCCGCCTTCCACCGTAGCGTCCGGCGCGGGCCGCTGCGAGAGCGGTGCGCTCATGCACAGTTTCGGCATCTTCCTGCAGGGGCTGCTCGGCGTCGTGGCCTTCAGCACGTTGATGCGTGAGTCCGGGACCCCCGCCTTCCTGAGGCCCTGCGCCGCGAGCCTCGGGCCCACCGGCCTCGGGGACCCTCCTGCCTGAGGAGTTCAGGCCTTGGGGACCCGGGCCCTTTGGCGAAGGTGCTTTCCTCCCGCGAGCCCAGGCTGGGCATTCCCAGACGAGGGGGATCTTTGGCCCCGTCCCAGGGTCCTGGGTCCCTGGCCTTATCGCGGCAGCCTCTAGTCAGGGGTCACCCCTACTCCTCTTCTCCCACCCGCGCACACCTCTCTTCTGAGATGCCCCCCTGCAACCGTGTCATCGCAAATTAAAGCTACCCAACTTAACAGCCTACGGCCATGACCCCCGGGAGGCATATTCCTTTCTGCCCCCTGTTAAAGGCTCTTCTTAGCCTCCCCTTTGCCCCCAGCCTGATACTGAGCTTTTTTCTTCACCTTCACTTCAGGATTTACTATGTCCCGTTTGCATGTAAATCCTGCCACCTTGCAATACCTGGCTTATTAGGCCGTGCATTCCGTTCCCAGTACTACTTCCCCCGCCCCAGCCCTTCGCCCTCAGCTTAATTTTCTGTTTTGGTTGGAGCCGGACCCACCCAGACTGCCTTCTTCCCCGCATCTCCTTTTTCCTCTCCTTTTCCTGAACAGGCTCACCTGTTCCATCTCTGTCCCAACCTTTCCTAATTAAGTTGCATCTCAAGTCTCCCCTGGCTGTTCCCTTTCCCAGCCCACTTTTGTTTATATTTCAGGTATCCTTCCTTTCCATGAGACTTGGGCAACTTAGGAGCTTAGTGGAGAGGCAGACTCAGAGGGTCTGAGGAGGTCTTAGAATTCCTGTGCTAAGTCATCAGGGGCCCTTCCTTGAGAGCTTCATGATGGGGAAGAAAGCCCCAGATAGCCCTTCTGGAAAACCAGAAGTTCCAACGTGTTGTCAATGTGTGCCACGTGTTGAGGGGTTATGTTTTCTTAGTGTACATTCTTCCTTTTATTAAAGTGACAAGAGGCCTAGTAGCCCTGTGATTGCATTTCAGGGAAAGGAAGGGTTATAACTATTTTGACAGAGGTGTTCCAAAATGACTTGTTCTCAAAATTTCCCCACTGTGCTCACGTGGGCAGAATGGGAAGTTCCTGCAGAAGGTATGCTCCTTGGCATCTGGGAAGGATCCTGCAGCTGTGTGTGTGTGTCTTGTAGGGTCCAGTTGCTGGAGTTGCACCTTTGCTTGTTTGTGATGTGCGGCTTATTTGGGTGAATTCTCCCAAGCTTTAGGTAACCCTGAAGAGGCTATTCTTGGACACCACTTTTTTTCTGGTTGTCTGGCCTTCATAAGTCTTGCAACAAGTCCCAGACTGTATATGTTTGCTACTTTTTCTCTCCTTTTTAGTCTCTACTTGCCTTGCTGTTTTCCCTGCTGAACAAATACCCGCTTGTTCCCACAGTAATAGTTTGTGACGACTTAGCGAAAATCAGCTTCTGACTTGGGTGCATGAACTGTATGTCTGTATATTCGAGACAATGTGCGTGGGTCTGCACTCCCCTCCCCACGTTTCTCTCCTCCAGCTGACCTTCCTTTCTCTCTAAAGGAACTACAGGCTTAGGTTTTATGTTGTTCCCTGACCTAAGATTTCTTATCATAGCCTTGGCTATTTTTATGGGTTTGATTGGTGCTGATGGCCCCACTAATTCCCTGGGGTTTGATACTTGTGATTCAGAGAGGGAAGTGTGATTATGACAGGCGGAGTTGCTCACAGCTGAGAAGTGTGCCGGGTTGAATGTGTTCAGAGTGATGGTGCTGGCCCTGCGAGTCTTCAGGGACACAATCACTTCTTTACTTAATCTTCACTGTGAGCACAAGTGCAAATCCCGCTGTGGTTGGTGTATTCCGTATACAAAGGCGGAACTAGGAAGTGGTTTCTTGCTCAGTGTAAGGCTAGACGTGGAGGGAGCTTGTGGCGTTGGGTAGTAGGTCCTGGGACAATGATGAGTAGGGGTGATGGAGGGAAGAGTTGGAAAGGCTAGAGCCGTGTCTGCCCTGGATACAGGCATGGACATGGATCGAGAGCCCTATTCTCCCACCTAGAAGCAGACAGCAGCCCAAGGGGAGTCCCACTGATCGAGACCCAGCCAGGGAAGTACCTTTCTTCTCTTAAACTTGTTGGTTCTATTAAAATAGAACTGTGGGGCTTTTCGATTTTGCAGGGCTGGGAAGAGGAGGAAATCTCTTAGGAAGTGCTTTACATTTTGAAATGGACTTTGTTGGGGAAAACGAAAGGGGGTGGAGGTGGTCTCAAGGAATTGCTCCTGCAAGCTGCTTGGCTGTCTTCCTGGTCACAGTGCCTGTTCCTCAGTCTGGCAGAGCTGCTGTCAGGAGTGCCAGGCTCCCACGACAAGACTGCTCACCTTGCAGCCCTTGAGGGAGGTCTGGGTTCGTTAAGATGAGGCCACTCCATCCTTTATCAATTGCATCGTTGGTTTCTTCAAGCATATTTTCTCTCTCTCTCTCTTTTTTTTTTTTTAATTGGCTGTGCTGCATGGCATGCGGGATCTTAGTTCCCTGACCAGGGGGTCGAACCCGTGCCCCCCCTGCAGTGGAAGCAGGGAGTCTCAACCACTGGACCACCAGGGAAGTCCCCAAGCATATTTTAAATACCAGTCATCTCTCCTGAGCAGTTGAAACTAACAGTCCCTCTCCTCTTTGGAGTCACAGTCTTTTCCCTTCCGGTGCTTTCCTCCTCCAGGGCGATGGGCTCGGACACTTCTGACAACTCCCCAGTTCTTAGGGCAGGCACTATTCCGTTTTCCTGTTGGACCAGCTCTGTTATATAGGATGGACCCATTTCTCTGCCATACAGGCTGTGTGGTATTTTTCATCACTTCACATCCTGATTTCAGTGAATTCTCAGACCACTGTTTTTATGTTCCTTTTTCTACCCAGAAAATTACTTTTTCTCCATTTACAGGTTGCTGTGTTTTTTACCTAGAGGTAAAGGTTACCTGGAGGAAGACCCTCTTATATCTCAGGAGAGGATTTTGATTCTCACGGGGATTTCTCATCCTGGTGCTCGGCTCCTCGGTGTGGGGATTTTCAGACGTCTCTGGCCAGGCAGTTGAGAGTTGGTGTGGCAGTTGATCTATATAGCTGATTCTTTAAGCTGCATAAACATACAAGCCGCCATCCGCTGGCATGTCCCAGTGTCAGCATCGCCTTGTTCAGGGGGTGAACTTTCCGGAGGCTTCGGCTAAGGTACCCTGTGTGTCCAAGGAAAGCCAAACAAACTCAGAGGCAAGCTTTTAAAGGGCCTTCCCCCTCTGGGTTTTCTGCAGTGTCACTGAAAGTCATCGGGTGTCTGAGTAGAAGGAAATGCTTTAAACGAGGGACTTTTGTCATACTCTACCTGCCGAGCAGCTTGTTTTGGTGGCTTTATCTGTAGTCTGTGACTCAGTGAAGTCACAGCAGAGCAGAGCTGAGCAGTCCTGGAGCTGCCCTGTGTGTTCCAGCACAGGGCAGTGGCCCAGCCATCAGCGAAAGGTCAGTATTAGCCAGTGTGTGTGTTGGCATTAGGGGTATTTACTCTCAGGACCTGTAAATGCAAAGCAAACTCAAGCCTCCTTCACCATGCACCATCAGAGTCCTGGGCTGAAGTCTAGACAGAATTGGCTTTTTAACAAAACAAGCATTTTGAGAGCTTGGATAAATCTACCTGCGTATTTTCATGTTACAGATTTGGGGACTCTCCAACTGAGAGAGGGTGTTGTTGTTTTATGAGAACACTGATGGTGCTGAGAAATGATAGCATATTTCCTGAGGCCCAAAGTAACATAACAGACTAGTCTACCCAGCTTTGAAATCTTAATGTCAAATGAGTCCGTGCTGTTTTGGCGCGTGGTGAACTGGCCTCCCTGTGTGTTCTGTACAGACTTAGGCATGTTGGGACAACCTTTCCTGGGATCACCTGTCCCCACGCCATCCTAATTTTTATCTTAAAAAATGTCAAATGTACAGAAAAGATGAAAATAATACAATGAATGTCTATCTGCCCTCCACCTCGATTCAGAAATAGTTCACCTTTTGCCACATTTACTTTATCTCTTTATACTTTTTTTTTTTGGCTGACCCATTTGAAGGTAAGTTGCAGCCAGCATTACACTTTATCCCTAAAAACTTCAGTTGAGTCTCCTAAGGATAGGAATAGTTGTCTACATAACCACAGTTTTTTTTTTTTAATGAATTTATTTATTTTTTATTTTTTTATTTTTGGCTATGTTGGGTCTCCGTTGCTGCGCGCAGGCTTTCTCTAGTTGTGGCGAGCGGGGGCTACTCCTCCTTGCGGTGCGCAGACTTCTTGTTGCGGTGACTTCTCTTGTTGTGGAGCGCGGGCTTCAGTAGTTATGGCTCGCTGGGTCTAGAGGCGCAGGCTCAGTAGTTGTGGCGCACGGGCTTAGTTGCTCCGCGGCATGTGGGATCTTCCCGGACCAGGGCTCGAACCCGTGTCCCCTGCATTGGCAGGTGGACTGTTAACCATTGCGCCACCAGGGAAGTCCCCATAACCACAGTTTCATGATCACACCTAAGAAAATTTATAACCCTGCAATATCACCTAATATCTAATAGTCACACTTCCCCTAACATCACAGGTCTCTTATAGCTGGAATTTTTTTAAAACTATGATCTAATCAAGGTCCACACTTCGTATCTGGTTATGATTTTAAGTCACTTTCACCCTAAAAGAATCTCCCCTACACACACACACACACACACACACACACACACACACACACCCCACACGAGTTTTTTTATTTTTGTTGTTGTTTACTGACATTGCCTTTGGAAGAGTCCTGACCAGTTGTTGTGGACGGTGCCCCACCTTCTGGAGTTGTCTGGGTGTTACCTTGTTGCGGTGTTTGGGCGTTTCATGGACCTCTATGTTTCCTGAGTTGGTCTGGAGGAGCCATTAGATTGCGATGACCTTTTTTACAGCAAGAACACTGCGTGAGCAGTGCTGTGTGCTTCATGTTACACAGCACCAGGCGGTGCTGTTAGTGATAAGGTCAGTTGCTGGGCAGAGAGGGCACGTCTCCAGCTCTCTCCCTTGTAGGGTACATTTTCCCCTTTGCAGTTAATACATTATCTCTGTGGTGGTAATACTTTGAGATCTTGTGAATATCTTGTTCCCCAGTAACTTTTCACTTCTGGTAAAATAACGAAACTCAGTGATCGCTGAAATGGAGCTGGAGCTCATATGTGAAGGTGCCATCTCTGGGCCTGGCACCCATCACACAGTCAATAATGTCGACTTCCTTTCCTCCCCCACCCCGGAGTGCCAGCCAAGGCACAGGAAGAGCATTCTGTCCCAGGCTGCTGTTGTGCCCACAGGGGAAAGGAATACGGCCAACATTAGCATGGAGGCCCATTAGGGGGTTTTT
Source organism: Balaenoptera borealis (assembly GCF_965194805.1). Taxonomy (NCBI): domain Eukaryota; kingdom Metazoa; phylum Chordata; class Mammalia; order Artiodactyla; family Balaenopteridae; genus Balaenoptera; species Balaenoptera borealis. The sequence continues at coordinate 39,994,200 of NC_138869.1, forward strand.
ATTTTCAGAAAGTTTTCGGTTTTCTAAATGCTGATTCATCTGGTAGTATTTATCCATAATGGTGATCTCCTTTATTTATAATAAAACTTCACTAATTTGGAATAAAATCAGAGCAAGAGGGAGTTATCTGAATTAGGGGACAATCTGAGTTGTAATGCATTTTTTGCCTTTTAAATACCTTTGTTTTTCAAGTGTTGCCCTGTAGGAACCTATCAAGCCTTTACTGCTTTAATGAGCTGTTTAAAATCCTTTGCAGTTAGTATAGTGTTTGCGTGAAGATGAAGTCTCCTCCTGTTGAAGGAGTTTTACAAATGGTTAAAAATAGCAGAATCCCTGGCTCTGGAACCCATCTGACCTGGCTTTCATTTCTGCTTCTGCCACATACTGCCCTTGAGCAACCCACGTATTTCTTGAAGCTTTGGTTTCCTCCCCAGCAAAATGGGAATGATGATTTTTCTGGAACTGATGATTAGAAGGGTGTGTGTAAGGAAGCTGGGTTAGTGTCAGGCACATGTTGGGCCCTCCATAGTAGGAGGCAGGATGTCATCCTCATTGTCATTACAGTATTGGCATTCAGAACTCAGTTGAAGAACATCTCACAAGTGCTTGAGTAACTTGTTTTCTTATTATTATTTATTTTTTTATTTTTGGCTGTGTTGGGTCTTCGTTTCTGTGCGAGGGCTTTCTCTAGTTGCGGTGAGCGGAGGCCACTCTTCATCGCGGTGCGCGGGCCTCTCACTATCGCGGCCTCTCACTATCGCGGCCTCTCTTGTCGCGGAGCACAGGCTCCAGACGCGCAGGCTCAGCAGTTGTGGCTCACGGGCCTAGTCGCTCCGCGGCATGTGGGATCTTCCCAGACCAGGGCTCGAACCCGTATCCCCTGCATTGGCAGGCAGATTCTCAACCACTGCACCACCAGGGAAGCCCCCTTGTTTTCTGAATTAGGTTAAACATTTCCCTTTCGGTCTTGTTTACTCAACATGTTTACCTTTAACCCTCTTCTCTTAGACTGCATAATAGTAAAAAAAACTGTAACCCAGACAGCATAGCGATTGCCAATTCCAAGTTAGCAGACACTCAAACCAGGTGGCTTTGGTGTAAGTAATAATCTCATTCCTTCACCTGACCCTTTCTTGTGTTTTCGCCTACAGAGTCTCACGTGGGCCCCGAGCGGGCAGTGGGTGGACTGGGGCAGCCCGTTTACAGGTGACGAACCTGCATCTGAGTCCCTGGCTTCAACAGCCCCAGGTCCTGTGGTAGCAGGTGGTACCACTGGCCGCTGGAGCCCACTTTCCTGCAACTGGCTCTTTACTGAGTCCCTAGTATGCCGGCTCTTGTGCTCAGCATTTGACGTGCTTCACAGGAATCTGGAAGGGAGGGGTTGTTTCATTCTGCAAACAAGGACAGTGAGCAGGTGAAGTGTGTAGCACAAGGTCCCAGTTGGTAGGTGCAGAGCTGAGATGTAAGCCGGGTCCCTCAGGCCCCAGTCTCTCTCAGCCACTTCCCCCGATGCCTTTTTTCACCCCTTTCCATGGGTGCACTTATTACTCTCTATCCCTGGCTACTTCACCCCCCCCCCTTTTTTTTTTTCCTATTTGTATAATTCCGAGTTTCTTTCTTAATGATTCTTCTTTATGTCCAGAGTATTATCTGGAACTTCAGATTATTTTGTGGCTATTGATAACGTTAAACATGTTAATGTGAAAAGACCTACCAGTCCTTTCGTGCATGTTTGAATTCCATCTTAGGTTCCCTTTTCTGGCCTTGGCCTTTGTGAAGGTTTGCCCTGGCTATGTGAGGATGGCAAGCCCACCCTGGGACTGAGGTCCAGCCTCTGAGGCGGAGCCTTCCGGAGCTGCAGGGGAGGCGTACATGAGTCCATTCTGTAACTCGTGAGGAGGGGTTTCCAGGGCCCTCAGTATTTCAGGTTACCCGCAAGTTTTCACAGAATTTGTTTCCCTAGTGCTATACGATTATAAGGAGCGTAGTTAATAATCTTAAGAGTTAGGGATGGCCCTTAAGAGTTATCCTTTTCTTCATGTGTATGTAGAAGTGGTCCGTGCATCTCTTTTAGATCACTCGGCTGCTAGGAAGTTATCCGTCTAACCCAGGGTTTTTCAACTTGGCACCATTGACATCTTGGGCCAGATAATTCTTTGTTGTTGGGGGGCTGTCCTGTGCCTTGTAGGATGTTTAGCAGCATCCCTGGCCTCTACCCACTGGATGCCAGTAGCTCTCCCACCCCTGTTGTGACAACCCAAAGTATCTCCAGACATTGCCCAGTGTTCCTTGGGGGGAAAATCACCCCTGTTAAGAACTACATTTGTTCAGTTTGTAGACTCAGTCACATGCAGACTCTCATGTGAGCTCTAGCAGAATGGATCTGTTAAGGACCTGGGTGCCAAGTGTGGCCTTGACAAAGAAGAGCTGAGACCCAGTCCCCTGTCCCTGAGGGACTCACAGCTGGAGTGGGCTGCGTGCGTGCTGGCAGATCATTTCATTGCAGTGTGAAGAGGGCTGTAGATGTTTGAACAGACTTGAGAGGAGTGATGAGGGATTCTGCCAGGAGACCTTGGGAACCATCTCTGAGGGAAGCCCTGCTTGGTCACAACACTGGAGGTGAAGGAGATGTGAGGGGCTCTCGAAACAGAGGGAGTGGTGAGGGCAAAGGTCCAGGTAGGAGATCACGAGCGTGGCCATCGGTTCTGGGGACTGGAGATAGTGGGGACAGAGGCTCCCAGAAAAAGAGGCAGTGTGCTTGGAGGGATTCCAGAGAGCCGCCTTTTTTCAATTTCAGGCCTATTTTCTACAACTTAAAAAGGATGGTGAATTAAATCAAGTCAGGTTCTGTGTTTACCTCAGGCTCCTTTTGTTTGTTTGTTTTGTTTTTTGGCCGAGCCACGCAGCATGTGGGATCTTAGTTCCCTGACCAGAGATTGAACGCTGGCCCCCTGCAGTGAAAGTGCGGGGTCTTAACCACTGAACCGCCAGGGAAGTCCCTACCTCTCAGGCTCCTTTTGCATTGTTTCTTTGAGAACCTTTGTTTTAAAGCAGTTTCATCACATTCCTTTTAGACCTCATGGGGTCTCCCAGGGAAGGTCTACTGTTTGTATCTTTGGGGCTGCAGGAAAAGAAAGGGGAACCCAGTGACCTTCTCCCAGCCCCCCAGCCTATTGGCAGTGTGCCTCCTGAGACAGGTGGTGTGATGATGTGGGCAGACCTGCTGGGCCTGCTCAGTGCCAGGCATCGTGTATTAGCCCAGTTAGTCCTCACAGCCACCCTGAGAGGTGGGTGCTAATATTGTCTCCGTCTCATACATAAGGAAACTGAGTCACAGGGAGGTTAAGTAACCTGCCCAAGGTCACACAGCCAGTAAGTGGTAGAGCCAGGCCGTGTGGCTCTGGAGACATTGCTTTTAGCTAATAAGGGAAGCAGCTCCTTATTCGTAACCGGCTTCTGTTGACTGTCCACCACACTCCACACAAGTGTAGACAAAGTGGAGATGCTTCCATCCCTGGATTTTTTGTTCAGCCTTGGTTGTGGACAGCTGTTGGTTGTGGTCACAGAGAATAAGCCTGGAAACCTCTAGCCCCTTTGAGTGGGGCCCCAGGCTGTGGTGGGGTTGGGCTTTGCTAAAGAACCTCTCCCGTGAGAACTCCAGTCCTCAGCATGTTCTAGAACTCCTGCACTAGTACAGCGGGGTTGCCAGCCCCTGAGATCGCATGCTTGCCTGTGAGAAAAAGACTACTCATTTGAGTTACTGCAGCCCCCCTCCCCCCGCCACCGTGTTCCCTTTGATTTAGAGCATCCTTTGCATTCTAAAGGGCATCTTGCGCCATGGTCAGGTTCCACTTGAGCCACTTTGCCAGAGGAGGAAGCAGGAGCTGGCTAGGCTCAGCCTCCCCCAGGGCGAGGGGGGAGGAAGGGTTAGACTGGGGCGCTCAACCAGTGTTTTCCTTGGCTCTAAAATTTCTTCTAAAGACTTGGTGTCGAGGATTTGTGGCTTTTCCTTTCACCAAAGAGTGATAGATGTCAAGAGCTTTCCTGTTTTTTCTCTCTTCTCTCTCATGGACCAAGTTGTGTGCACAGTAGGTTGGGACACGTGTTTTTTACACGTTCACCTTTCTCAAAATGCTTTAGTTCCCCCCAGCTTCTGTTCTAGTCCGTGGGCTTTTCCAGTCTCTTAAACTCATCAGTGTTCTTCATGGGCTTTTCTGTTTTCTTTGAAGACATTTTCGCTTAATAACATGAAAAATGACGCAGAAAGATGACTCAGTGACAACTCCTGGGTTAAATGACACAAGCCGGGCTGCGGTCCTGAGGAAAGAGAGAACAGCGGCAGCGCACACGAGCCTCTTGCCAGCCCCGCGTACACTGTGTCTTGGCCCAGGCGGCATCAGAGCATGAGAGCAGGTTTTTCTATCTGGGTAGTGAGTTTGGAGCTAAAATATTTGCAGGTGGTTCCATCTAGGCCGTGCACGGAGCGGAGACTCACGCAGTGCTCCCTTGAACGGCGTGCAGCACACATGCGCTGTCCTTCTGGCTGGAATTTTGCCCTTGGGGTTTCCAGGCAGCAGGCTTGAGGACTGCAGGTCTGCTGTTTCCACCACTGCCCCACCCTCAGGCTGGTGACGAGGGCCGGGTGTTGGGGTCCCACAGACACAGTGTAGGGAGACTTAAATGAATGTGTTTTTTCTGGCAAGAACCCTGCTTGTGTAATTCTGTCCCCAAGTTCTCTGTGAGAAATCTCATCAGTTACTGGCAAAAAAAAAAAAATCCAATTCTGTTACATGAAATTAGAGTAAACAGGAATGTTAAATTACCTCTCAGTCTGCTTAGCAGATTACATATTGATTTGTTTTTCTCAACATGTGTTAAACTAAATAATTTACTAATACGCCAAATAGGTAAAAGTCTCTGGGGAAACATCCAACAAGCACTGTAGTCTTGCTAAGGACCTGCCTGAGTTCAAGGACCACTGCTGCAGTTGGGACAGCGTCCTGGGTGCAGCCGTTTTACAGCGATCTTGTTCTCCCAGCAGTGGAGGTTCTCGGGCCGGGCCAGCATGGACAAGGCTCAGGCTGAATTTTGGTCAGCAGTGATGTGAGGCGTGAGGGCAAGGAGAGCTGGGGCCGGGGGGCGTTGTCTCACCCTGTTCAGAGCAGGTGGACCGCTGAACCGTACCAGGAGCTCCTGGGTCCTTGCTCCCACTGGCCGTGGCTGCCAGTGGTGTTATGCAGTGGGTCCTTCTTTGCCTGGGACTAAGGTGGCATCCTGGCGTCTTGAAGGACAGCCGGGCTTCTGGACCTGGTGCCCCCATCTTCGTTTCTGAGCTCTTTCTTTGCTACAGACATTCCAGCCACCACAGTCTGGCACTGTAGCCCAGGCCAAGGAGAACAGCCATGATACCAGACAGTGGGTTGCAGCAAGATGTCACCTGCTGCTCTTCTCTCAGCCCCAACACCTGCCAGACCCGTTCCCAACTCCTCCCCTTACCCACAGTCCTCTTTCCCCTAAATGCTTTTCTCCTCCCACCCTACCTCGCCATATCCTCCACATCTTCCAAGAAGTGCGCTGCCTAACGACCTTAGCCATTACTGCTCTCCTTTGAAGTTGAAGGGCATACAGTCTGTACTGTACAGGTTAGGCCTCTGCATGGCTCTGCCTCTCGCTGGGCTGGGCTGGGCTGGCTTGGCTGCCAAGCTGGTGCTGGCGCCCTGGCTTGGTGCTCAAGGCCAAGGCAGAAGCTTGCTCCCTACTGGGAAGCTGCTCAGAGGGAGAGCAACGAGACTTAGGAGGTGGGGGACTGAGATCTTTCTCTTCTCTAATCACTACATAGTTCAGAATTCATTTTCTAAGAACACAGGTGTTCTCTTTTAGAACCATGGTACAATTATTAACGCTCGGGAAATTTAACATTAACATGTTATTATCAATCCGCAGTCCATATTCAGATTTCATCAATTGCCTGAGTACTGTCTTCATAGCTATTTTCTCCCGGTCCAGGGTCATACTTTGGATTCAGTTGTCACATCTCTTTAGCCTGTAACAGTTCCTCAGCCTTTCGTTGTCGTCTTAGCCTTGATGCTTTTGAAGAGTACAGGCCAGTGACTTTGTAGAATGTCCTAGATTGGGTTTGTCTGATGTTTTCTCATGATTACATCCAGGCTGTGTGTTTTTGGTGGGGATGCTGCATAAGTGATGCTGTGACCTCTTCAGTGTGTCAGACCCTCAGGCACCTGATGTTGGTTTATCCCAGTATTGGTGAAATTCTCTGACATCTTGGGTAAGGTGGTTCCTCTGGGTGTCTCCAATGTGAAGGTAACATTTCCCCCTAGTACTTAATAAGTAAATTGTGGGGAGATATTTTGAGACCATTTAAATGTAGGATCTATTTTCAGTCTTCCTTGTAAAGCCTCTTCTGGGTGGGAGGGCAGAACCACAGGCTCTGAAGGTGCTTTGGCCAGTTTTGGGTCTGGTGACAATACTGAGCACTCACATTTGTAGAGTGTTCGTTATGTGCCAAACCCTGTACATGCCTTACCATTTACTTCTCACATTAGCCACGCGAGGTGGGTACTCGTATTACCCTATTTTATACCTGGAGAAACTGAGGCACAGAGCGGTTAAGTGAATTGTCTAACGTTGTGGCAGCCAATAAGTGGGATACTGGAATTCAAACCCGGTGGGTCTCACTCCAGTGCTGGGGCTTTCCACTGCTGTGTGTGCAGTGTTCACATGCAATTCGTGGCACAGGGACGCTGCTCCTCTAACCTCTGGGCTTCCCATGTCCTCTGTGTGGGGAGTTCTTCAACACCATTTGGTTCTCATTGTCCCTCATCGGCTTGGTTTTTCGCTGAGAGCATCAATGCAGTTACTTTTCTAGGCATGATAGGTGGACTAGGAAAAGCTAGACTTTTCATTTTGAGATTGGAATCCAGTAGGGCATGTCACTGAAGCCAGAGGAATCTTTTCTATGTGGATAAATTTAACACTTGAGCCCATGCAAATGTAGATGAAGAGGCTTTTGCCAGAGAAGGGGCCACTGGTATAGAACTCACCCTCCTTCTATAAGCAGTCAGAAAAGAGGCCAAAATATTATGAAACAACCGTTTGCAGAAATTGGACAACGGGCAGCTCAGGATCCCTGAGGGAAAAGAAAATAATGAACTGAGCCCTCTGGTCTTCCCCTCAGCTTTCTGCTGGAGGCAGTTTCCAGATCTCAGAGTAGTGAGGAGCAACCCAAACAGAGTCCAGCAGCCTTGCTGAGTTGAGAAGGCAAAGTTGAGGAAACCAGAGCAATTGGAAATTTCAGGGACAATATGGAGAAAAAAGGGCTACATAGAGGAAAAGCTCAAGACATTTGTTCAGAGGTCTCAAGTCCTTTTCTGGATATTAATCTGTGTGTGCATAGGTGAAACTCACAAGACAGAGCAAGGGGGAAGCTGTTGTTACCGAAAGCTCTGCCTCTCTGTGCACTAGTGCCAAACTGAATCTCGGAGACAGAGTTTTAGGTGAAGTAGAAGAGAATAGCTTTATTCCGTTGCGCGGCACAGGGGGACACAGCAGGCTCCTGCCTCAAAAAACTGTGTATCCCAACCCCAGATGATTTGATGAGGGTTTTACAACAGTGGTTCAAGGATGGGGTCTCTGACAAGATCTGGGTGTGTGTAGGGTCTGCACTCCTTTAATCTCGTCTCAGTTGGTCTCCTGATCTTGATGAGCTTCTCTGGTCCCTTTAATCTTGCCTCAAGTGGTTTCTTGACTGCTCCTCCCTTGATTATCAACTGTTCGAATCTGCCCTTTGGAACTCAGAAAAGGTCATGGAGGCTGGATTCTTGCCTACAAGAAATGGGGGACAAAAAAGACCTCCGTGCCTGGGAGCCCCACAGGGCCCTGCTCGGTTTCAGTATGAGCTGGACTATTTAGGACGGGGAGAGGTTTTTCTTTCCAGTTAACGTGAGAGACGTTGTTGAACACTGGGGGCATTCACTAGACACCTCAAAAGAATCATGCCTTATCTAGCCCTAGAAAAAAAAGAGTACATGGCTTAAAAACAAGCCTTGATACCATACACAAAAATTGAGTAAAAATACATCACAGCTCTAGATGTAGACATGAAAACTGTAACACTTCTAGAAGAAAACGTAAGAGAAAATCTTTGTGACCCTGGGAAAGGCAAAGATTTCTTAGGATACAAAAAGCTTGAACCATTAAAAAAATAATAAATTGGATTTCATCTAAATTAAGTGTCTCTGGCCTTCAAAAAATACTGTAATGAAAATGAAAAGGTAAGCCACAGACTGGGGAAAAATATTTGCAATATGAATATCTGACAAAGCATTTGCCTTCAGAATATGTAAACAATTCTTACAATTCAGTAAAAAGACAACGCAATTTTAAAATAGGCAAAGGATAGACATTAAGATATACAAATGGCCAGTAAGCACATAAAAAGATGTTCAATATCATTAATCATCAGGGAAATACAAATTAAACAATGATGAGATACCACAGTACACCGACAAGAATGGCTAAAATTAAAAAGATTGACGATACCAAGAGTTGAAGAGACTGTGAGCTTTGGAACTCTTATAGTACTGCTAGCAGAAATATAAAATGGTACAACTACTTTGGAAAACTGTTGGAAAGTTTCTTATAAAGAAAATTACACCTACCATACAACCTAGCTATTTTACCCCTAGATATTTATTTACCTAAGATAAAAGAAAACATTATGTCCACGAAAGCACTTTCATAGCAACTTTATTCATAATTGCCCCAAATTGGAAACAATCCAAATGTCCATCAACACATGAGCAGATAAACAAATTGTGGTATATTCTTACAATGGAATCCATGTCAGCAGCTAAAAGGAATGAGCCACTGATAAAACAACATGGTTGAGTACGCTGAGCAAAAGTACCCAGATAAAAAGAATATATACAGACTTCCCTGGTGGTGCAGTGGTTAAGAATCTCCTTGCCAATGCAGGGCACACGGGTTCGAGCCCTGGTCTGGGAAGATCCCACGTGCTGCAGAGCAACTAAGCCCATGCACCACAACTACTGAGCCTGCGCTCTAGAGCCCGCAAGCCACAACTACTGAAGCCCACGTGCCACAACAACTGAAGCCCGCATGCCACAACTACTGAAGCCCATGTGCCACAACTACTGAAGCCCACATGCCACAACTACTGAAGCCCACACGCCTAGAGCCCGTGTTCCACAACAAGAGAAGCCACTGCAATAAGGAGCCCGCGCACCACAACGAAGAGTAGCCCCCACTCGCCGCAACTAGAGAAAAGCCTGCACGCAGCAACGAAGACCCAATGCAGCCAAAAATTAATTAATTAAATCTAAAATAATAATAATAATAATGAGCACAGTGGAAGATAGAATAGTGAACCAAGTGGAATGTCTGGAACTGAAAATATAATTTCTGGAAATTTTACTGGATGGACTTAACAGAAAATTAGACTCTGAGGAAGAATAGATTAGTGAATTGAAAATACAGCCACAGAAGCTTTACAAGTTGAAGCACAAAGAGAAAAAAGACCAAAAAAAATGAACAGAGCCTCATGGGAAAATATCTAAGGTCCAACATGTAATTGGATTTCTAGAAGAGGTGGGAGAAAAAGGGCAGAAAAATATCTTAAGAATAATGGCTGAGGGACTTCCCTGGTGGCGCAGTGGTTAAGAATCCGCCTGCCAATGCAAAGGACACAGGTTCGAGCCCTGGTCCGGGAAGATCCCACATGCCGTGGAGCAACTAAGCCTGTGCACCACAACTACTGAGCCTGCGCTCTAGAGCCCGCGAGCCACAACTACTGAGCCCACGTGCCACAACTACTGAAGCCTGCGCACCTAGAGCCCGAGCTCTGCAACAAGAGAAGCCACCGCAATGAGAAGCCCGTGCACCACAACGAAGAGTAGCCCCCGCTCACTGCAACTAGAAAGAAGCCCGTGCACAGCAACCAAGACCCAACGCAGACAAAAATAATAAATAAATTAAATTAAATTAAATTTAAAAAAAAGAGAGTAATGGCCGAATATTTTCCAAAGCTGATGAAAACTAAACTCACATAGGAATTCCCTGGCAGTCCATTGGTTAAGACTGGGTGCTTTCACTGCTCTGGGCCCAGGTTCGATCCCTGGTCAGGGAACTAAGATCCCACAAGCCACGAGGCACTGCCAAAAAAAAAAACAAAATGTAAACTCAGATCCAGGAAGCTTAACAAACCCCAGGTAGGATAAACACAAAGTAAATCACACTAAGCCACATCATAATCAAATTGTTGAAAAACAGTAATAAGAAGAAAATTGTAAAAAGCAATGAGAGGAAAAAAGACATTATGTAGAGGGAAATAAACATAAGAACTAATACAGACTTTTCATAAAATTATTCAAGCCAGAAGACAATGGAACATCTTTTTTTGTAAATTAATTTATTTATTTTTGGCTGCATTGGGTCTTCGTTGCTGCACGCAGACTTTCTCTAGTTGCGGCAAGCGGGGGCTACTCTTCGTTGCGGTGCACAGGCTTCTCATTGCGGTGGCTTGTCCTTGTTGCGGAGCACGGGCTCCAGGCTTCAGTAGTTGTGGCTCGTGGGCTCTAGAGCTCAGGCTCAGTAGTTGTGGCACACGGGCTTAGTTGCTCTGCGACATGCAGGATCTTCCCAGACCAGGGCTCGAACCCGTGTCCCCTGCATTGGCAGGCGGATTCTTAACCACTGCACCACCAGGGAAGTCCTGGAACAACATATTTAAACACTGAAAGTAAAAACCTGTAAACCTAGGATTCTATATACAGTGAGAAGTATCTTTCATAAATAAAGGCAGGAAAAAAAAAAAAAGGATGATCCTTTTTTACCCAAAGCAAGTGCCTCCAGTCCTTACATACTGCCGTATCAACTCAGCTCCTGGAAGCTTTTACAAGTTTTGTCATCTTTAGTTATAATCTCAAGAGTCAAGTCTGATGGTAGCAAATTACAAAATTGGGGAGAAATTGAGTTGTTTTCTTAACTTTAAGAATAACTTTCACCACATTAACAAAAAGCAGTGCAGCAGTGTGGCTTTGGGCTCCTAGAGGCCACGCTGGGAAATCGTGATCCCAGTGCCTCCTCTTTATTGTCTGCTCCTCCACCCTCCCCTGCGCTGCCGAGGCATGCTGTAAGTGCCAGGCCCTAAGTCCTTCTTGATACCCCTCCAGGGCATCATTTGGGTCCATGATGCCCTTGTCAGTAGACTTCATTGCACTGATAGGATGTCCCCTTGTCTGGGTGAGTGAGAACCTGAATTGAGCTTACAATACCTTTTTGGTTGTTGCAGTAGAATAGGGGAAGGGAAAGCTCTTGTAGGGATGGACAGAAACACTGGTGACAGCATCTAGTGCCTTGTTCTTTTTTCTTGCCTTGGAGGGCTGTTAGCCACCTAGGTCAGCAGAGAGAGTGAGCGTGTCAGCTAAGCTTGAGTTGAAAAGTAAAGCAACAGCTTCAAGTTCCCCCTTGAAAGGTTCACCCATTCCACGTTCAAAAATAAATATTTTTTTAAAATTTAAAAAAAGCAATGTACACACCTTAATTAAAACATACTTTATTGCTGAAAAATGCTAGTCATCATCTGAGCCTTTAGCAAGGAGTTGTCCTCGTGCTGGTGGAGGGTCTTGCCTCTGTTAATGCTGCTGACTGGTCAGGGTGGTGGTTGCTGAAGGCTGGGGTGGCCGTGGCAGTTTCCTAAAACAAGACAGCAGTGACGTTTGCTGCATTGACTGACTCTTTCTTTCACTTGAACACTTAGAGGCCACTGCAGGGTTATTAATTGGCCCAACTTCAATATTGCTGTGTTTCAGGGAACAGGGAGGCCTGAGGAGAGGGAGAGTGATAGGGGAACAACTGGTGGAGCAGTCAGAACATACGGTATTTATGGATTAAGTTCGATCTTATATGCACGCTGCTTGTGGCAACCCAAAACAGTTACAGTAGTAAAACCAAAGGTCACTGATCACAGGTCACCATAACAAATATAGTAATTTTAAAGTCTGAAATATTGAGAGAATTACCAAAATGTGACACCAAAACACAAAGTGAGTAAATGTTGTTGGAAAAATGGCACCGATAGATTTGTTCAATGCAGGGTTGCCACAAACCTCCAATTTGTAAAGAACATAGTATCTCCGAAGCACAGTAGAATGAGGTCTGCCTGTATTCTTATTATTTACCTAGTCTTTAGCAAGCCAGCCTGTTGGCTCACTGCTTGTATTATAACTGGTAGGAAATCGGAGTTTCTACATTCCACACTGGATTGTTGATACAAGATAAATTTCAGACTAATTTGCTGTATAATGAGCCTTTGAGTTGTGTGTGGGAGTCAAATAGGGGCTAATCTTTGAAGTGGAGCCTGCTCATTCTGTGCAGGTGATTTTTTACACATTTTCAGTCTTCTCAAGTTCCTTTTTTGTAAGGAGGCAATTGATCTTCGTTTTCCTCCCTCCTTCAAAGGGGGGCTCATATCTCAATGCTAAGGGAGAGGAAGTGCTCAAGTTCTAGCTTGTGTACAGTATAGAGCTTTGTTCTGTAGAGTGGCTGTATAGAATTTTTGTTCACTGCCCTGAGCACCCAGTAAGTCTCTCCAGAGCCGCCTGCTCTTCCCTTGCCCCTAGAATGTACTCAGGCACAGTCAGCACTGTCCTGATTCTTGTGTCAGATTGTTTGGTCGTTTCCTGAGTGAATGAGTGAGCTCTATGCTTGCCCACCCACATCAGGGGTTCAGCCTCTGGCTCTTCTTGCACAGTGTCAGGTGTGGTAAGATGCTTATTAGCTAAGTCTCCCGCGGATAGCTTGGTTGAGGAGCAAGCCCAAAGGACGCATATTCCCAGCACTATTGCCGGGTTGGAGAGTCTGAGGACAGGTAGGCAGGCCTGACCTGGGCCCTATGCGTCCTTTTTTCCCGAGGTCTCGTGAATTGTGCCAGGACTTTCTGATCAGGAGCTGGCATTGGCAGGCCTGTTTCAAGTGAGAAATAGCAGGACCAAGGCATGCTGATTCTCTGGGGTTCGTTTATGTTCATTCTAGACTTCTAGGAAGGCTGGAACAAAGGCGGACACTATTGTGAAACAATCCCAGAACATCACCCAGCAAGCGCTTCTCCAAAACCCAGCACACTCAGGTGGCTTCTCCTCACTGCCTGTAGGTGTGGTTCGTAGCCCTCAAGGAAAGAGGTGGAGGCTGACTTCCTTTCCACCGGCTCTTCAGCCAAGCTGTCAGCCTAGCCTAGCGGCATCCCTGAGGCCGCTCACTGCACATCCTGCATAATAGGACAAGGGATGCAGAAAAACTTGATGGTGCCTCTCATGACCACCATGGCATGTGGTGGGTGTTTTTCCAGCGCTCTCATGGAAGGTACATTGGAGGGATCCCAGTAGACAGACGAACAGAGAGAGCACTGGGAGTACAGGAATCCTAATTTAACCCAGACCCGCCTTTCCTAGGACAGCCTGGGGCCCAGTCCTGGGGGTTGTGGTTTATTATGTTGTCTCTCCCCCTGTACTGGCGTACACGCTTCTCATTTATCACTCCTTCCTCTCACCCCAGCCACTTGTTCTTCCTAAGTGGAGAAGAGGTGAAAATAGCTGTGAGAGGAACCCAAGGTGCCTGAAGCATCTGACAGACTGCTCTAGATGGGATTCCCACTGCCAGCCAAGGAGGACTTACAGATATTTTAGTTCACAGGGGACTGATGATTTCTTCACTTAAGGTCCCAAGGCTCCCTGGAGTCAGGATATTATTGTAAAGTTCAGGCTTCCTCAGCTGCTCTCTGCTGCCCTGACACCTGATTCCCAGGCTTTGGGACTGAGGAAATGAACTCTGTTGCTTGTCTTCTGCTCAGATTCTGGTTGGTTACACAACGTATATTGTTGAAAAAGAGAAGACTCTGGGTGCCAGCTGCCCTGAGTTGAGAAGCTAGGGAAAAGGTCTTAAATGTAGTTTTATAACTGTGGTATCAAGAGAAGAGCTGCTCTTCTATTAATTTCTCTGCTAAGGGTGCTTATCAGTTCATTTCAGTTAGAAGGTGAAGCCCCAGTACATTCCCAGAGGAAGAGTCTTCTGCTGGGTAAATGTGTGGTACTCTAACAGAGCAGTGCCCCTCACTTGCACGGGCGGTGGGAGCCTCTCTGGTCTGTGAACAGACCTTCCTAACTGTGCCACTTGGTCCTGACAGCCCAGGAGCACAGAGCCTGGAGCAGCAGCTAGTGGGAGGGGGCATAGGGCTGTGGGGATGGTGGAGGGATATTGCACACCCTGGGAGACCGGGGGCTTTCCCCCTCCCCGCTCCAGCTGCTTGGGCTGCCCAAGAGCCTGGGCTGTTCTGTGGGAGGCCGAGTGGTGGCAGGAGCAACCAACCTTGGGCAGCACTTGTCAGAGACCTGTTGTAGCCTCAGCCGGTGTGGCCTCTGCCTGTACCAACGAACTTCAACAGCAAACAGTTTCAGTTTCCACCTGCATTAAGACTTGAATTGATTTTTTAACTGCAAGCCTTGAAATTTTGGATGATGCATGTATTGTAGATATATATGCTATAGCTACCGTCAGTATAGAACAAAGTTTTTGAACTATTTTTCTATCTATACTTAAATTTTCTGAGTGAATTCTCTTTTGGAGGCTGTTCTTTTTTTTTTTTTAATTTTAATTTAATTTTATTTTTAATTTTATTTATTTATTTATTCATTTATGGCTGTGTTGGGTCCTCGCTTCTGTGTGAGGGCTTTCCCCAATTGCGGCAAGCGGGGGCCGCTCTTCATCGCGGTGCGCGGGCCTCTCACTGTCGCGGCCTCTCTTGTTGCGGAGCACAGGCTCCAGACGCGCAGGCTCAGTAATTGTGGCTCACGGGCCTAGTTGCTCCGCGGCATGTGGGATCCTCCCAGACCAGGGCTCAAACCCGTGTCCCCTGCATTGGCAGGCAGATTCTCAACCACTGCACCACCAGGGAAGCCCCTGGAGGTTGTTCTTGACTTTTGTTAATGCTGTCTGGATTGCACATAGAGGTTTGCATTTCAGAAACTTTGCATTTTATACCGAGGGGCCAAGCCCAGTCAGTCCTGATGCTGAGACTTGTTTTGTGGGGAGTGAGGGTCAGCAGTGGCCTGGGTTCTGGTCCTGACTACCACTTGCCACCTGTGAGACTTCAGCAAGTTCCTTCACTGCACTGAGATTCAGTTTCTTCATCTAGAACTTGGGATGATACTATCCTCCCAGGGTGGATGTGAGGAGTGATTGAGTTGGCATAGCTCGAGACTTCAGTATTTTGATGATGACGATGATGATACCATACCTGATGAGGCTTTCTCAGAAACCCTCCTAGAAACTCAGGTGAATTAGCCATTCATGTTGGATTTAGGTAGGAGACAAGGTTGTTTTTCTTCAAAGGTGAGGCAGGGTTTGGTTGGAGACCCTGTTGGGTGTGAACCTGTCCTCGGCCAGTTGCCCTCACACAGCTTCCAAAGTGTTCACAAGGGCTACTGGATGAGGGAGATGGGGGGCCAGGGGGCCCCTTCACCACTGCCAGGGAGTGGCATTGAGAGTATATGACCTGCAGAAGGTCAGAGGGCAAGTGGAGTCATCTTTATGAATGAAACAGTACACTGGGGTTTTCCTCCTAGTAAGATTCTTGGAGCTGAGTGAGCCAGGTAGTGAGTGGCAGCGTTGTGTCCAGTCCTCGGCTTCTGTTTAACTCTTGGTGGGTGAGTGTACAGCTGGACCTCCACCCTCTCCTTCCAGGCTCAAGGTGTGAACACGACGTCCCTATACCCATTGTATATGTTCTGTTCTCTGCTGAGTTTGGACCACCCTGAGCAGCTGGAATCATTTCAGAGGCTTGGGTTACAAGGATGAAAACCCACCCTGCAGTCTGCAGCTCATCACTGAGCAGTGGGGCGAGTGGGTGTCTCCTCTGACTGTTGGAAGCAGCAGTGAGGCAAGTTTCTGCACTGCCTGAGCCAACGATCATCTTCCATGGTGGGACTGGGCCCGGGCTGCAGGTGTTAGCTCTGAGAAACACAGACTCTGGGGCCACTCCTTTTTCTGTTTGATTAGTCATGAGGTTGCAGTGAAGGGCTGTGTAAAGAATTTTTATAGTCAGAGGCCTCTTATCCAACACAGGATTGATTATTGGTTAATTTTTAAAAAGCAGGGAATCTGGGGAATCCTATAAAATATATACATATACGATAAACATTTTATTTGAATCTATGCCTATGAGCATCAGGTGTGAGGGGAGCCCCTGACCTGACTGACAGGAGCATGGTGGCACATCTTGTCCATCAGGGATGACAGATGGCGCAGCAATGATGCTTGCCCCTGGTTGATGTGGACTAAATGGGCTGAAGTGACATATTTCCCGTCTCTAGTGAGTCCTGCCTGCTGGAAGCTTTTCTGGCAGAAGGAAATTTTCTGAATGAGTTAGGTTTGAGGAAGGCTATAAATTAACCTAATGTGCAAAATTGTATTATTGTCATTTTTAAATTATTGTTTTTGGCAACAGCAGCTTTTTTCTCAGTTAATTGTTTTTAGACCTTTTTTTTTTCCTACCACAAAGTAATACATGCTCTTTATAAACAAAGAAAACATTATGGAAATACATAGCATAAAAAGCAGAAGTTCCCTATAATTCCATGTTCTAGAGAGCTACCCATGGTTAACAGTTTATTGTGTGTGCCTTCAAATTTCTGCATGTATATATCATTTTAAAATAAAAATAGGCTCACATGACACATTACTGTTTTGGTGACTTGCTTTTTTCCATGAGCAAGCCAGATAGTGCTTTTTTTTTTTTCGGTGACATGGCATTTTTCCATGTCAGTGCAGATAGATTTACCTCACTTTTTAGAAAACTTTATTGAGGTGTAATTTATATAGCATAAAATTCAGCCATTGCAAGTGTACCATTTCTACCTCACTTTTTTTTTTTTTTTTTAATAGCTACTTTATTTATTTATTTATTTTATTTTTGGCTGTGTTGGGTCTTCGGTTCGTGCGAGGGCTTTCTCTAGTTGCGGCAAGTGGGGACCACTGTTCATCGCGGTGCGGGGACCGCTCTTCATCGCGGTGCGCGGGCCTTTCACTATCGCGGCCCCTCCCGTTGCGGGGCACAGGCTCCAGACGCGCATGCTCAGTAGTTGTGGCTCACGGGCCCAGCTGCTCCGTGGCATGTGGGATCCTCCCAGACCAGGGCTCGAAACCGTGTCCCCTGCATTGGCAGGCAGATTCTCAACCACTGCGCCACCAGGGAAGCCCTCTACCTCACTTTTTAACAGTTGAATTACCTCACTTTTTAACAGTTGAATTACCTCACTTTTTAACAGTTGAATTCCACTGTATGATAACTTACATTTAACCCCTCCCTTATTGATAGACAGGTGTTTTTTTTTTAAGTCTTCCACTCTTACAGACAAAGCTGCGATACACTCTTACACAGACTTTTGGGTATTTGTGTGAGTGTAACAATAAAAGAAAATCCTAGAAGTGGATTTTCTGGGCCACAGTGTGTAAATATTTAAAATCAAAACAGACATTACCAAAATATCTGCTGCAACTTTTTAAGTGATCTGTGGATTGATAGGGAGAAAACCATGCATGTCTCCGTCCACTAGGAGAGCAAATGGAGTTCATAAATGTATTTGGCCAAGGAATCCAGTTAGCAGTGTGGTGGTGACACAGAGCAAGAGCAGATGCAGCAAATCTCTGTGAGTTCCCTAGGCCTAGAGGGTCCCCAGTTGCCCAGGGACACTGGCTCTCAGGGCAGAGTCCTTCTAGGACGGCCCATTCCTGAATCCTTGCGGCTTCCGTCAGTGTTCAAGGAGAATTTACACTACCCATCAAGCCTTCATTAGGAATATTTATAGGTCTGTAGCTCCTCCTGCTTCTGAAGTCACACTGCATCCTGGAGGCCTCTTCATCCACCTCCAGCAGCATCTCTAACATCTCTGCCTCCAGCATCCCTGGTCCCAGGAGGCTCCATTCACTGTGACCATCCTGACGCCAATTTAATGATCCTGGGGACCAGGATCACAGATCCACTTCCACACATTTCCCTAGTGGTTGTACCATTTACTTTTCTGCCTGCAGTTGAAGAGTGCCTGTTTCCTAATATCTTCACCAAATGTTTTAATCTTTGCTAATTGGGGCAAGAATAATTATTAATTTGCATTTTAAAAATTGACCTTATTGAGGTTGCGTATCTTCTTGTGTGTTTATCAGCCATTCATTTCTTTCCATCCAGGAGTTCCCCATGGAACACTCCCACCCCTGCTGAGGTCATCAGCTTTAGCAAATGGCACCGCCACCCTGCTCCCAGGGAAGCTGTGCTTCTAAGGAAGCCCCGTGTTTAGAAGGCTAAGCATATTTATTTGCTAGACAGTTTAGCTTTTTCTCTCGCTTCTCTCTCAGCCTTTGGCCTACCCACGTGTGGGAGGATTAAAGCTGGCTAACTTAGAACCTCGGCTTTATCTGTCCAGAAAGAGTCCTTACAAGAAATATTCATGAGCACTTAAACTGATTACAAACCCAGAGTGTCCGGTTCTTAGATCTAAGGCCAGATATGGTGAGGGAGGCCTTGACAGGACGGTTCACCCTGCCTTGTGGTTAGTTAGGAGGAGGAAAGGTCTGGGGTAATGTCCTCTGGCAGTCTTGCTGGCAGATTACTTTGGGGCCAAAGAGAAAGCTGAGCAATTTTAGTCCTGTTGCAGGACTAATGGTTTGCAAACCAAACTTCTGGGAGAACTCACTGTGCAAATTCATGGAACTTACTGAATTAAAAATAGATACCTGGACGGTAGTCAATAACTATGTCTTAAGTGACAAACTGAAGGAATTCCTTTGTTCAACAAATATTGTGTAGCACCCTGTTAAGAGCCAGGCACCCTCTAGCTGCTAAGAATGTGGGGTAAGCAGAGCAGAAGTTCCTGGTCTTACAGAGCTTCCTTTCTGGTGGGGAGAAAAAAGACAGTGGTCAGGAAAACACAGAAGAATTTCTGAGATGAGAGGCATTAGTGCTGTGAAGAAAATGAGATAGGGAAGTGAAATTGAGGGATGGGGGCAAGGCAGGACGCGCACACCTGGAGCTGAGGTGGTAGGGAGAGACTTCCAAGGAGGTGACCCGGAAACTGGGACAAGAGTGAAAAGAGGGGCCTGCCACTTGGCAAACTGGGAGAAGAGTGTCCCAGACAGAAAGTGCAGCTGCGGCAGGATGGAGCCAGGTGAGTGTGGTGCATAGAGAGAAGGCCGGAGGGGATGAGGGGATGAAGTCAGAGAAGCAGAGAGAACCCGAAGTCACGCAATACCTTGGCCATGAGAAGGAGCCTGCGTTTTATTCTAACTGCTGTAGAAAGGCATGGGAGGGCTTTGTGTTTGTTTGTTGTTTTTAAAATTTTTATGGAGGTGTCATTTACATAAAGTGCACAGCTCTGAAGTATAAAGTTTGCCTTTTGACAGATTTGTGGCCATGGGAGTTTTAAGTGGAGTGGAGGGACACCCTCAGCTGAACTCTGACCCCAGTCCCCCCCCACCCCCACTGCAGGCGCCTGCTCAGCCAGCTTGTGGGACAGCACCACCAACCTGCTCTTCCCCCTGGATCGGAGTGTGATGACAGGGTCTCATTCCGTGGTGTTTCTTGAATCGGTGACATGTCAGTTCAAATTTTTTCCTCACTCTGATTGTAGAAGAAATTCTGCAGCGTCCCCGAGTTGATTTCATGGTGCATCTCCCTTCTTCAGCTAAGAGCAGCGTGAGGTGTCTTGACAAGAACCAGCCCTTTTCCCCAGTGACCTTCTGAGCCTTCCGAGTTGGTCTTGAGCCCTCTGTCCTGTCAGTCCCTCGGTGTTTCCTGAGCATGTCCTGTGTTCGCTGCCTGCTGTGGTGAGGCGGGAGGCCCGGCCCTGCCTGCCTGTGGGCCATGCCAGCCTGAGCTGTGCCCTGCCGCTCTGCCCAGGGTGTCCCTGTCACCACTCTTCAGTGCTCACCTTTCAGAGCACCAGCATCTGGAGAGTTCTTCCAGTGGCCAACCCTTGGGGCTGATGGAGGCTGACGGACCAGGGAACAGAGAGCACAGCCTGCTATAGCTTCGTTCTGGTCCCACATGGGAAGTGCAGGCCAGAAGATTTGGAACCAGAAGTACAGTGATATAACAACTAATGATCTTGGTTGTATTCAGATGGTGACATTTTAGATAATTTCACTTTCTTTGGTTTCCAAACTTACCACAATGATTTATAATCTATAAGAAAAAAGAAAGACTTTAGGGAGGCTCTGGATGCACAAATTATAATCAGATGAGTGCTTTCTTGCTGTCTGCAGCTGGGCTTTGCACCTGAGGATGCACTGTTCCTCTAACAGTAGTACCTCTGCTCCTTCTTGCTGTGATGTGCACAGTACTTGCTAAGTATAAAGCACAGTTTTAAATACTCTAAATATATTGTCTTGCTAATGCTGCAGTGAGACGGGTGCTGTAATCTCTCCCACTTTATAGAGAGGCAGATAGAGGCCCAGAAAGGTTAACAACTTTCCCTGGCCCCATGTAAGTTGCTGATGTGAGGTTTTGAGCCCAGAGCTTTGCACACTGAGTGCTAAGGTGTCACCTCCTCTGTCCTGTGACGAAGCCCAGTGTGCTCTGCTCCATTTGTTCGGTCAGTGCCTGCTTCCTTCTAAAAGGTGCTGAGCTGGGTGCGGAGGGTGTAAACACAAATAAGTTAAGGAGGTGTCTGCCTCCTTAACTAAGTGTCTGGCGGGAGAAACAGATCCTTAGTATTGCACGTGAAGTGTTAATCCAGGGGTGTGCATAGGAGACTTTGAGGAGCCAGAGGGAGGGAGGAGGCTTAGCCCAGTTGCAAAGGAGGCATGTCTTAGAGTTGTCTGAACTTAATCTAAGAGTTTTCCAGGAGAAGAAATGTGGAGGCCCTCCCAAGCCAAAGGGACAATGTGAGTGACAGCTAAGTTGGGAGATGCCAGACCATGGGTACCTTGTTTGCCAACTTGAAAAGTCAAACTTGTGTTCCCTGAGGGATGGGAGGTGGGGTAGACTCTGGAGGCTTCTAAGCAAGGTGTGGCATCTCAGCTCACTCCAGCTGCAGTGTGGAGGTGTTTAAGGGAAGAGAAGCAGAGTCGGGAGGACATGTTGCGGGGAGGAGGTGGGCCCTGACCTCAAGGAGCCTCCTGGGCCCTCTTTGCCCTTGCGGTCCAGCCCTACAAGAACCAGCGTTGTCCTGGATTAGGCTTCCTCAGGTTGGCTGGTGGGGGTGGGGTGGGGGGAGGATGTGTGCGCTGGAATCAGGTAGATGTAGATGCACATGCGGGTTGTACCACTTTTGGCCTTTGGCAGATCCTCTGACCTTATGTGTAAAACAAGGATGATACCTTTCGCGGTTGTTGTGACGATGAGAAGTAACGATGTAAAACCCTGGACTGAATGCCTGATGAAGGGTGGTGGTGAGGCAGCCACACCACTCGCCTGCTACAGCTGCTTTTGTCCCGACATTGACCCTATGACTAGACAGCTGAGGACACTTAGACCCGGAAGAGTTAAGTGACTGGCTTAAAATAATAAAACTTTTGATAAAGCAGGGACTAGATTGCAAACTACCCCCAGCTGGACTGCCTTTAGTCCCTTGTCACAAGGATCACGTGGCTTTTCACTTCTTGAAAAGCAGCCCAGTCTGGGTGTACAACTACCCTAGGCTAGAACTTGGTCACACAGCCGCACCCAGCTGCAGAGGAGGCCGAGGACACAGTCTGCAAGCTACCGAAGGGACTTCCTTAGTAAGAAAGAGAGGGGCCAGTGGGTTTGGGGGGCAACCAGCAGGCTACCTCAGTGTCTTCCTGGAACTTTCTCCCTGCCCTGAAGACACTGAGTACCTCTGGGGTTTTCACACCACTAGGGAGCATTAAGGAGGCTTGGATATTGGGATGATCATTTATAATTTAGGGAAAGTGCAGAAACACTTCTGGGTTCTTCCTAGATTGCTGGTTCCATCAGTGAGGGTGGATTTACTCACCCCCAGGAGTTTCTGTCCTTTGGGATTGGGGTCCTGGGAACACAGAGCCAGCAAGCTGTGGTTTGAGGTCACTGGCCCAGCCAGTACCAGTTACAGAAAGAGGCCTGTCTCAGGTGGCTGGGATTTCACCCCAGCTCCACTACTAAGTACCT
Source organism: Balaenoptera borealis (assembly GCF_965194805.1). Classification (NCBI taxonomy): domain Eukaryota; kingdom Metazoa; phylum Chordata; class Mammalia; order Artiodactyla; family Balaenopteridae; genus Balaenoptera; species Balaenoptera borealis. The sequence goes on from NC_138869.1 coordinate 40,016,392, forward strand.
GGTGATCCTGGACAAATCAGCTCTTCCCTCCCACTTTCCTCACCCTTTACACCGAGGAGGTTGGCCCCTCAAGGACCCTTCTGGCTCTGACTCAGATTCCAAACTGCCTAGTTTATGAACTGATCCCCAGCTGGCACGGGTGGGGGCTGCTTGCCATTTGCCCCGGTAAACAGTCTGTTACCCTCGACAGGAAGCCTCTGTTGCATGAGCCACTGAACCGTGGTACAGCTTGAGAAATGAGGCCATCAGAGTGTCGTCCTGGTCAGCAGCCTGTCACTGGGCAGAAGGCTCTAAAACTCTGGGTTTTTTTCTGGCTATAGGTCATTGGAAGGAGAGGGTTTGCCCCCAGGGCTGAACAAGAAAGCATGAGCTCATAGTCTCTGGAGCTCCCCCACCCCAGGGGGTGGAAACCTGCTCACTTCCCGAGGCCTGAGATCTCACACAGGGACTGGTGAAGAGCCTGTGACTCATTTCCATAGACTGTGATGTGGCACCATCCAGGGTGTCTTCTGTTGTATCACTTTGTGAAATGCCAGATGCTAAAGTGGCTGCTGTGTGGTCTGTGATCACCTTCTAGCGTCAAGATTACACTTTAGCAGTAAGAATGTGAATGTTCCACACGTTTCATATTGTAATTGAATTGCCTTGGTGGATTTTCATGGCAAAGAGAAGCTGTCTGCCAAGAAGCCTACCCGGGTTCATGAGCCCCTTCCTGTACTGTATCCGCAGCAGGGGTGATTTTACACCCTCATCATGCTGGTTTGGGAAGTGCCGTCAGATGAAGAGGGGCTCAAAGGACTGCTACCTCCTGGTAACCACGTCTTATGAAGCCCAGTTTACCCCGTTGTTATTCAGGCTTGAGCCCTGCTTTCTCTTCACCAGACAGTCAGGAGCCTCTTACTGCCCCTTACATGCGTCTAACTCTGCTTCTCTCAGGGTGCGCCTGGCACGGACATGGCTCTCTTAAATTGTGTGGTTTAATTTCTAAACAGTTGTGCTTTTTATGACTCGGTTTCTAAGTAGGACTGCAGCTGCTTTGAGGAAATTATTTCCCTTCCAATTCCTGTGATTTGACTTGCAGTGCCACCTCTTATGTCTTCTTCCTTGTGATATAAAAGGAAAGACCCCTGTATAAAATCCCAGCTCTCTTCCTCCACTCAGCAAGTCCCTGGGGCATCAACTGGGCGAGGCTCCGAGGAGGACAGGGAAGTGGATTGCCAGGAACCTGCCCTCTAGGTGCTGACTCAGAGAGGTGTGTGCAGAACCAAGTGATGAGGTTGCCGGTGTGAAACAGGTAGAATCTGATCACCCATACCGCCTTCCTGTTGTGTGGCACCAAAACCACAAAACTTCTGGAAGAGTGAGCGCTATGCCCTGGTACCCTCAGGGGAGGCTGTGAGCCGAGGCCCAGAGCAGGTGGGCAGAGAGGAGAGCAGGTGGGAGTCTTGCCAACCTCACTTGAGCTGCTTCCTGGGCGCCCACGTGCCTTGATGAGTGCACTCTACAGCCATGCTGAGGCTGTGTTTCAGTGATCACATTGTCAAAGCAAAAAGTTTCATTAATACACGGTGCTGGCAGGGATGTGGGGAAAGGGCACTTGTATGGGTTGCTGCAGCCTCTTTGGAGGGCAGTGTGACAAAGTCAGCTGCACATAAGCTTTGATGCAACAAGTCTTCCACTAGGAATTTACCCACACAGGCAGAGATGGCACATGGCAGGGACATTCGCTGCAGTGGTGCTTGTAGAATGACTCAGAGATGACATTACCATGCCACGGGCTACCACATAGCCTCTAATCCAACAGGTAGAGTCACGTGTACAGTAGGTGAAGCTCCAGGGGGTTTTCAAGGAGAGCAGGAAGGGTCCGACTCTGTGAAGTCTGCGACCATCTGTCTGTCTCTTTAAAAAGACATCTGTCCATCTTTATACTCGCCTGGCACATCTTTGGAAGGACACACAAGATCCAGGTGACAGTGGTTGGCCTTGAGAAGGGAAACAGAGGGACTGGGATTTCAGATGGAAGGGAGTGTTCTGAATTCTGAATTGTTTTGTTTTTTTTTAAGAAAAAGTAAAGGGGGGCTTCCTTGGTGGCGCAGTGGTTAAGAATCCACCTGCCAATGTAGGGGACATGGGTTCGAGCCCTGGTCCAGGAAGATCCCACATGCCGTGGAGCAACTAAGCCCGTGTGCCACAACTACTGAGCCTGCACTCTACAGCCCACGTACCACAACTGCTGAGCCTACGTGCCGCAACTGCTGAAGCCCAGGCGCCTAGAGCCCGTGCTCCACAGCAAGAGAAGCCACCACAATGAGAAGCCTGTGCACCGCAACAAAGAGTAGCCCCCGCTCACCACAACTGGAGAAAGCCCTTGCACAGCAACCAAGACCCAACACAGCCAAAAATAAATAAATTAAATTAACTAAATAAAAAAGAAGAGAAAAAGTAAAGGGAATTACCTGGTGGTCCAGTGGTTAGGACTCTGTGCTTTCACTGCTGAGGGCCCGGGGTTCAATCCCTGGTCAGGGAGATCCCGTAAGCAATGCGGGCACGGCCAAGAAAACAAAAACAAAAAAAACAGTAAAAGTAAAAAAAATTGCCTAATTAGTTTTTTAGGGACGCCATAACAAATAATCACAAACTTCTTGGCTTAACAAAAGAAATTTATTCTCTCACAGTCCTGGAAGCCCAAAGTCCAGAATCAAGGTGTCAGTGGGGCCATACCCCCTCCACTGGCTCTAGGGGGGAGTATCCTTGCCTCTTCTACTTCTGGTGGCTTCAGAGGTTCCTAGGCTCCTGTCTTCACAAGGCCTTCTTCTTCTCCGCTCTTCTCTCTCATAAGGGTACTTGTAATTAGACTTAGGGACCCCCCACCCCCCGTTAATCGAGGATTATCTCTTCTCAAGACCTTTAACTCAATTACATCTGCAAAGACCCTTTTTCCAAGTAAGGTCACATTCACAGGTATTGAGGATGAAGATTTGGACGTACCTTTTTGAGGACCACTCTTCAGTTGCCAGTCACACTTGGAGTGGGGGGAACTTAGCTGTATGTTGCTTACAGTAGACCCACGTTAAATATAAAGTTGAAAGAAAGGAGATTGAAAAAGATGTACCCTACAAGTTCTAACCAAAATAATGTACTCTCTGGATTTTATACACTCTCCGTATATTTACCTCTTCCAAAAGATGTATTTTAATTCAAAAATGAGTTAGATTGGAAAAGAAGGGAGCTGTGTTTCAGGCAAGTTAAATGATGTGCAGTGTAATTACACTGAAAGTTCCTTGAGGGCAGGGACTGTGTTTGTGTTATGCATTTTAGTATCCCCAGCACAGAGTAAGTGCTGGCTGTGGGTGGGATGGGGAGGGGAATGGGTGGGCAGGTGGGTGGGTAAGGCGACTGGGAAGAGTGGGGGCAGGGAAGCCTGTGAAGAGGCAGTCTCATTAGCATGGGAAAGCAGTCATGAGGACCTGGACTAGTTCAGTGGTAGAAATGGGGAAAGGGACACATCCAGAAGACTCCTCAATTGAAGAGTTGTTGGGGGAGATTGACAGAGTCAGGGGAGGAGAATATGGAGGCCCCAGAGGTGAGGAGACTTCCATTCTATGCAGAAACGGGGAAGCCAGGCAGGACTGGCAGGGTGGGCAGGAGACACGACTCTGCGGGACCAGGCTGCACTTGGAGGGTCACTGGGGGTCAGGGCTGGGGGAAGAGGCTGATGAACCCTTGGCATAGAAACTCTCAGAGGGGGGGCTTCTCCCCAAGGGTCAAGCAGAGGAAGGAGGGCCTGTGGAGGGAGGAGAGAGCCATTGGGAGGTAGAAGGGAGCCACAGAGGAACACTCAGAACATGGGGGGATTCCTAGAACCCTTCTAGAACCCTGAGCTGCCTGCAGGCGCAAGAGGGAGGCTGGTGTGGAGAGGTCAGGTTGCAGCTGGCAGACCCTAGGTCACACGCTTCTCAGAGATCAGGACAGGATGGGGTGGCTGAGCCCCAGGACTGGGAAGAGTGGACACAAAGGGGAGGAGAGGGAAGACGGTCCAGGACAGGGCCTGCAGGGTGTGGTTTGCTTTCCTGAGCACGTGTTCTGTGCCAGCTGCTTCCACCTGTTTTCTCTTGTTTAATTTTGAGGTCAACCTGCTAGATCATAGAGGCCCCCCTCCTTTTTTTCTTTTTACATAAAGTCACATAGTAGCAGAGGACTCACAGCACGTCTCTCTGGCTATTGGCCACTACTGCTTTTCTGGCGATGGGGCCCCACGCCTGTCTCTGGGATGTGTGTGCATGAAGGCAGACAACCTGCTGGGAGCCCCCCCGAGGGCTGCGCGCCCCAACGGCCCCCTTGTCTGTCCCCCATTCTCTACCCCACCCACCCACCCCTTCTTTGTCCCACGAGGGCCTCTCTTAGGCGCTGCTCCATCAACCTTGGGTTCCAGCTCCAGTGTCGCGGAGTGTCAGGAGCCTGACCTACCCTTGAGGTGTGCCTGCTTCCCCTCCACTAGCCCTCCGGCCTCAGGGGACGTTGGTGGATACGTTAGAAAGGATGGATTGCCCTTTGCTTTGCCCTCTTGCGCCGTCTGAGTTCTCTCCACCCTGTGGAAGCACCAGGAATTGAGAAAAGATCGGTTGTCCGAGGGCTGAGCCTGAATCACTCTCTGGAGCTTCCGAGGGAGCAGTGCCACAGCCCCGTGGGGAACAGGCCTGTTTGGGAACAGTTACCTGGCTTGTCGTCCATCAGGGACCCGGAGGCAGCTCCTCATCTCTTACCTGCAGAGAAGTCTTGTGTCTCCCCAGTTTCCCACCTCTCACCACCACCAAACCAGAACCAGAAGTGCAGTGGAACAGTGTAAGTTCCCAGCTCTGGAGTCGTCCTGCACTGTTCTCTTCCTCTCACACCGCCCCCCCATCCACCCTGTCAGCAAGTCCTGTCAGCTTAGTGTTGAAGATACAGCCAGGATCCCACCTCCTGTCGTCCTCTCCTGCTGCTAGCTGGCTAAGCCACCACTGCCTCGCGGTGGGTTCTCATACTGGTCTCCCTGAAGGCTGCTCGGCACAGCAGCAGAGGTGAGCCTATTCGACTGTAGGTCACAGCCGTCCTGCCCTGCAGCTGCCCCCTCGTCACTGCAGGCAAAGGGGAGCCTTTGCTCCCTGGGCCACAAGGCCTGGGAGGCCTGACCTCATGTCCCATACTCCCGCCTATCCCTGGCCTCTGCCTGACGGCTATTCCGCAGACACGGGTGATTCTCACTGACTGATGCTCACCTTCCGGGCCTCCTCATCTGTCCCTGCAAACCCACTTCCCAGGCCCCTGCGCTCCTTTCCTACTTTCCTGTCCCTTGTTGCTACCTGACATGCTCTGTGTTTACTCCTCTCTCCCCCCTTGAATGTAAGGAAGGTGGGGGTTTTGTCTATTTCGTCTCCTGCCGAACTGGCCCCATAGCACAGCAGGCCCCTCAATAACACATGGCTGGGTGAACGGGATCTTCTGTTCTTTTCCAAATTAGATCTAGAGTAGCTTTCTTAATGCTTCTTCCTTTAATTAAAAAAAAGAAAAAATAGATTTTTGACTCATATAGTCTAGGGAAAGGGGGTAGGACATGGAGAGGGAGAAGGCAGGAGCCACACGTCTGATCTTCAGAAGAATCTGAATCCACTGAGTCCCGTGTACGGCGCTCCCGCGCATGGACAGCCTGCACACACCCTTCCTCTCCCTTTCCTGAACCAGAGCCCAGCTGTGAGTCACATCACTTCTCCCCATGTCCCACTTTGCTGCATTAATACAAGTCTGACACAGGCTTGTCTTTTTTTTTTGAAATAAAAACAATATGAACATGGAAGAATGTTTAAACCATTCAGAATGATATAAAAAGTCTATGGGTCCCCTGACCCATAATTCCTTTCATCAAAGGACGCCTTTGTTAACAGTCACTTACATATCCTAGGGAAAAAACCCCTGCGTAATACCACCATAAATATGTATTCTTTAAAAATGGGTCTGAACAGAATCATGGTAGGCATGTTATTCTGCAGTTTGTTAATATAATTTGGAAGTCTTCCCATATTAATCCATGCAGATCTACCTTGTTTCTAGTAACTGCATGGTGTTGCCTCGTACTGTGATGTATATACCCGACCCCACATTGATGGTTTCTTCCTGGGTTCTTGTTATGACAGTATTACAGTGAAGACCTATATACATCTTGGCATGTGCTGCAGTAAGACCTGTGCAACACGTACCTGGCAGTGCACTGCAGGTGAAGGGGTGTGGGTTTTAACAGTTTTGATAGATATTGCCGGATTGCCCTCTGAATGCTCGCACTGGTTCATTCTTCTAGAGTGTGTTTTCTTCCCAACTTTTTATTACAAAAAATGTTAGACCTAAAAAAAAGTCTAAATAAATTTAATGAATACACAAATGTCCTTCATCTAGGTTTATCAATTACTGTGTTGCCACATGTATTGGTGTGCTAAGGCTGCCATAACAAAGTGTAGAATGGGTGTATTAAACAACAGAAATTTATTTCCTCACAGTTCTGGAGGCTGCAAGTCCCAGGTCAAGGTGTCAGCAGGTTTGGTTTCTCCTGAGGCCTCTCTCCTTGGCTTGCAGGTGGCTCTCTTCTCACTGTGTCCTCACATGGTCACCCCTCAGTCTATGTGTGTGTCCTAATCTCCTTTTTTTATAAGGACACCAGTCATGGTGGATTAGGGCCCACCCATGGACCTTGTTTTACTTTTATTACCTCTTTAAGACCCTGTCTGCAAGTAGTCACATTCTGCGGTCCTGGGGGTTAGGACTTCTTCATGTGAATTAGGGGGGTGGGAGGAGGAATACAATTTGGCCCATAACACCATATTTGCTTCTCTTATTGTATATTATATTAATATAATTATAAATATATATAATTACTTATATTTGTTGTAGTTATCCTTTATAATTATAGTGTAATTATTTATAATTACATTATAAGTTATACCATTTATAATATATTTATTATATATAATTATCATAAATAATGTAGAATTTTCCCCCTAAACCACTTGAAAGTAAATTGTACCCATTCTGGTACTTTAGCATGTATCTCCTAAGAATGAGGACATTCTTCTTGGGTTATGTTTTGGTGTCCTTTATTTTATGCTGATGGGGACAGACTCCCCTGAGGGGAAGAACACGTGAGCAGGAGGTGCTCTGGCCCTGCCTGTGGGCTTTCCCTCCAGATGGCTTGTCCTGGCCCAGCTCCCTCCGCATCTCCTTCCTGAGCCCCCAGCCCCTCAGACCAGAGGATGCTTGCAGAACCTCTGGGCCTCCCTCAACTCCAGACTCTTTGGCCTTGTTGATGTTTTGGATCTGTCATGTGTCAATGGGATGAGAGCCCTCCTCACAATTTCACCTGCTTTTTGGTCTCTCTGTCAAAATGTCTCTAAACACCAGACATTTCATTTCTGTGCATAGACAGTCCTTGCTTTGCAAACCAGGGGCTGCCTGTATTTATTTAGAGAAGTGGGGCTTATTGATTGGGCACCCGTTTCTCTCTCCCTGCCTTCCTCTTCCTGCATCCTCATTGCAGCTTGGGGCTCTGCCAGAAGTCTGTTCTTGCCTGCTACTGTCGTGTCTGTTTCTTCCTCGGTACTTTTGTGTGGGAGAACATCACACATGCGGCACTTGCATTGTTTGTTTTAGTAGATAGAGTCGTTGTGGAAATAAGTCTGCCTAGGGCTTCAGTGGAGGACAAGACACTTAGAACTTTTTTGTTTCCTTCAGTGTAAATGGTTATGTCTCAGACCCACCCGAGGTGAAGATGTCAGTCTGGGGAGCCCTTTGCCATTCGACATGGTCAGGCTGTTGCTGAATGAGCGTCCCGCCTCCACTGTCCTGTGCTGGGAGTGCCACTGCCTGGTGCTGGGACACAACCAGCGTCCTTGCTCAGTCCTCTCCACCCCCAGAAACCCACCATCTACACAATTCAGAGCCGCTTTTCTGCCATTCCCACCGTTTCTTTGCCTCTGCTTAGGTCTCTTCCCTGGCTTTTCCTTCCCAGCAGGATTCATTCCAGACTCCTTGGCCTGACACTCAGGACGCTGCTCAACCTGTCTCCCTTGTTACCTGCTATATTAAAGCCAAATCAAATTATGCCACACACACTCTGTCACGTCATGTCCTTGTACCTGTCAGCTCATGGTGTGTGCTCTGTCCAGAACGGCTGTTCTCTCCCCTCCCTGGTCCGTTTGCTAGCCTCGTCCCCAGTCCCCAGGACTGGGCTTGGCCACCTTCCTGACTGGTGCCCTTCCTCCAGGCAGGCAGGCGGGCTCCCGCCTTCACTCTGCCTCAGACTTATTTGTTCTCGAGCACTCGCCACCCTTGTGGGTACGTGTCTGCCCTCCTCTACAGCTGCCTCTGCCTTTGTCTCCACAGCGCCTGGCTTGGAGCAGGTACTCTGTGAACGTTTGGGTGGGTGGGCAGATGGATGGATTTGTCGTTGGATCCTGAACTTAGAAGTAGCTACATTCCCCTTTGCGGTTTCCAGTCCCTGTCTGAGAGACCCTTGTCACAAAGAAGAAAATACAATTTTCCACATGCTGTGAGGAGCCATTCTTCCTAAGTAGACAGTTCAGAAGAGTCTCTACTGGTCCGTAGCAACAGGGCCTCTGAGACCTTCATGGCTTCTTGCACATCATCCCATGTTAAAGAGCAAGTACCCTGACTCAGTGGTTTAAACACTGAGTGTGCTGAGAACCCCCAGCTTGTTAAATGCACTTCGCTTCCTTATCACTGTAGAAAGGTACTGAATATCTGTCTTTTCTTTCAGTCAAACGCTTCAGAGAACCAAAGCATGAAAGACGTCCTTGGAGGATATGGTGCGTATTTAAATATTAACTCATTCCTAGAATGCTTTTGACTATTTGGGTTTTTTTGGGGGGGCGGGGCATGGAATGTGAGCAATTATACATAACATAAAGTGTTGAAATCCATTAGTCCAGTTAATCATCAGGAACTGTGTATAATATGAAAGCACTTCTGTTTCTCCAGATAACTGTTGAGCCCACTATAGGGCTAGTGACAGCCAGATGGTGGCGATTCTGTCATAACTGCTGTCTAGTTTTAGGAGGTGGAAGCTGATACAGATGTATCAGTCCATGCTGCAGGCTTTGTTAGTTATGTCTGCCTGTTGTTGGACTATGTTAAATCTTTGGACTCTCTATGCGTAAGCAAAAAAATAATCTAAATTTGGAGATAAGTCAGATGTACCATGTAAATGCCCCTCTCCCCAAAACTAGTCTTTCTTAGTCCCAGGATGACCTTGTGGCAGCAGTTTTTCCGTCATAGAAATGGTGGTTAAAGGTTCAGACATAGCTTCCAAAGACAAAACTCAAAAAAAATAAATCACTTAGAAGGAGACAGCCAGCTCCTCAGGACAACATAATGCCCTCAAGAAGCCATCTTTCAGGGGCTTCCCTGGTGGCGCAGTGGTTGAGAATCTGCCTGCTAATGGAGGGGACACGGGTTCGAGCCCTGGTCTGGGAAGATCCCACATGCCGCGGAGCAACTAGGCCCGTGAGCCACAACTACTGAGCCTGCGCGTCAGGAGCCTGTGCTCCGCAACAAGAGAGGCCGCGATAGTGAGAGGCCCGCGCACCGCGATGAAGAGTGGCCCCCACTTGCCACAACTAGAGAAAGCCCTCACACAGAAACGAAGACCCAGCACAGCCAAAAATAAATAAATTAATTAATTAATTTTTAAAAAAAAAAAGGAAATCAGGCTTTAAAAAAAAAAAGAAGAAGGGCTTTCCTGGTGGCGCAGTGGTTGAGAATCTGCCTGCCAATGCAGGGGACACGGGTTCGAGCCCTGGTCTGGGAAGATCCCACATGCTGCGGAGCAACTGGGCCCGTGAGCCACAACTACTGAGCCTGCGCGTCTGGAGCCTGTGCTCCGCAACAAGAGAGGCCGCGAGAATGAGAGGCCCGCGCACCGCGATGAAGAGTGACCCCCGCTTGCCACAACTAGAGAAAGCCCTCGCACAGAAACGAAGACCCAACACGCCATAAATAAATAATTCTTTAAAAAAAAAAAAAAAAAAAAAAAAGAAGCCGTCTTCCTTGTACCTGTCCTAACAATAGCTACTTTCCCTCCAGAGGAAACTTCCGATAAATCTCTGTGATAAAGGCCCCTTAATAAAATTATAAGCATATTCTTGATTGATCTTCAGTGCATTATTTCTCAGTGTTGATAATTCGTTTTTATTTTCCACCAGTCGGTTTCTCTCAAGTCTGGGTATCTAGCTTGGGTGGGGGACCTGGGGGAATGTGGAGTTGGGTTTTACACACAATCCCCTTTGGCAGCTCCTACTTTGCCATGATTTTAGGAAATGATTTTCAAGCCTCAGTTGCAGGGTTGGTCTGGATAATCTCTAAGGTCTGTTCCAGCCCTGAGACCCATGCCTGTGTGCCCCTTTATCACCCCCGTCAGTGGCCTGGCCCAATTCTGAATGCCCAGCCTGGGAGGCCAAGAGAGGCGACCATAATCCAAAGGTTCCTCGACCACGGACTGTGAGTGGTCCCCAGGTGTTCACGGCCGAGGAGAAACTGAGGGCCCACGTTATCTCCACAGTGCTCCTGCCACCTGTCCCAAAGACTACCAACTTTGTTTTTTCTTTTCTGAAACTCCTGTCCTCTAGTCCAAGGGTTGGCAAGCTGTAGCCCGCAGGCCCAATCTGACTGCTGTCTGTCTCCATAAATAAAGTGTCAGTGGGTCGCTAGTGACCGGCTGCTCTTACAGTGCAGCAGCAGAGTGCGTAGTTGCTGCAGAGGACGATGGCCCGCAGCCTAAAATATCTACTCTCAGACCCTTTACAGAAAAGTTTGTCTGCCCCAGACGAGCCCGTTGTTTAAGCGGCAACAGCTGAAGGTTGTTTAGGGTTCCAGAGGCAGTGCTGGATGAGTGCAAGTCTCGTTAAGCTTGCACATCATTCAGCTTGTGTGTGAAGTCGGTTGGGAGCTCTTTAAAGTAGAGGCACCTCGGACCCCATCCAGAGCTGTGTTCAGGCATTTTGTTTTGAAGTAACAAAAATGAAAAAGTGAAAACACATTTTAAACGTGTTTCGTGTGTTTAAATCTGTGTTATTAATCAGTGGCCTTTCAGGGATGCAGTGTTATGGTTTTGAAAGGGGGCTGAAACGCCAAGCCTGAGTTAGTCCCAGTGTCCCAGGAAGAGGTGACTAGTAACTGGAAGTTTGGGGTCTCCCCAGTGGCTTTTTTCTTTTTTTCCTGTTGCAGACTTATCATTTTCCCCAAATTGGTTATTACCTTCCTGTCAGAGTGATAACAAGTGCTCATTCTATTTTGTACAGGTTTTTAGACACTTCCAAACAAGCCATAGGAATGCTGTTCATCCACTTTGCAAATGTATACCTAGCAGATCTCACTGAAGAGGACCCTTGCTCACTGTAAGTGGCCCATATTTGAGTGCAAACATCACCTGCCCCTCCATGCCTTGCTTTCTGCTGCCAGTCATGTTCCCTCTAGCTTGGGGAGGGGGCAACTCCCCTTCGTCTCTGTGCTCATCTGAGAGATTGCTGTGTGCGTGCTGGGTGTTAGGGTTTTGCCCAGTGACAGTTGCCCTGTGCTCTGGCTTTCTGCTAGTCAACCTAAGTTCTGTCCCTTGGCCTTCTAGTGCCCTTGTGTCTCCCAGTTTCCAAGCAGCCCCTGGCCGAGCAGCATAATGCCCCGAAGGAGTGTCTGTGCTGGAGCAGTACACATAGGGGCTTCTCTGTGGTGTCAGCCATTCAGGGTCAAAGCCATTGTTGACCATTCGTTGACCATCATTGACCTCTTTGACCTGAAGACCATGGGTGGTTCTGCCTTGTCAGTGCAGGCAGTGTGCCTTCCACACAGCCCCCAGAGCTGTCTGCCTAAAACCCCAGTTGGGCCATGATACCTGTCCTCCTTGCTGACAGCACCCGAACAGTGCCACTCTTAGCAGATGGAGTAGAAGAGGGTGCTCCCCTTCCCTGTCCTGGCTCCATCTGCTTCCTTCCTCGCTCAAACTTAGTGCTCCAGCCATGCTGGGCTGCTCCTGGTGGCCCTCAACCCCACCAGCTGTCTCCTGCTTCTCTGCCTTTGCTCGCACTGCCCTCTGCCTGGAATGCCCCCCAGCCCTGCCATGCCTCTGAGGGAGAGTAGGGTGGAGGGCTGGTGAGTCCCTTGCCAAGAGGTTCAGTGTATATTTAAGACCATTTGGACTGGAAGATTCCTTTAAGCTTCTCTTGTTTGGTGACTGTGTAGTTTTGAGATTTAGTTCAGGTCCCGATTCAGAAGGAGGTTGTAAAGTCTTCCCTCCCCAGGGTTTTTTACCCTAAGACCTGGATAGGTTGTAATCTGTTAGGGTGTAGTCCCACAGCAGGGGACTGGAAGGGCGATCCTCCCATAGGGGAGTTGGTTAGGAAAGGGCCTTGTCCTTCTAACCCTTGAGCCCAGCAGCAAGCTTGCGTCATCCTCTGGCGGATTGTCTTGGTTGGCCGGGATATGCTGAGAGCCAGCTGCTCACCCTGGAGGCACTGGGGTGAGGAACCCTGTCTCCTGGTGTCGCCTTGGTCACTGGTGGACTTTGACAAACTGAATCACAGCTGGGATGGAGAGGGGACTGCTGACAGATCTCGAGTGCTTAGCCAGAGGAGAAAAGGCCCAAAATGGAGTTAGGTGTGGTGAAAAGAGCCCTTGAATGGGAGGCCAATCAGCGAGAAGGCAGCTCAACTTCCCTGAGCCTCTGTTTCCTCATCCAGATCCCCAGGATCACCATGAAGGTTTCATGAGATGATGAGTACATGCAACGTTGGAAGTCATAGAGGCACTTGCCAATGAAGATGTTAATAGCTCAATCAGAGGATATTGTCATTAAAACATAGGAAAGACATGTGAGCTCCAGCAGTCAGTTGAACAGCTGTTGGGGGGAGACTAGGCAGGCAGAGCAGGCCTTGCCCCACAGAGTGGAGAGGTCCTGGCCTGTGGAAGAGCAAGTGCTGCAGCAGGATCCATTCCAGCCCCATCATCCGTGAATAGCCCTGTGACTCTTTACAAATGGGGGAAAGGTTGGGCTGGACCTGCGGCATCTTGGTACTCTACAGACCTAGAAGGGAAGCCAGTCAGTTCAGGGAGAGGAGAAATGTACGAACAGAGGAGGGTGAACAACTTCCTGTGGCTGCAGGGGTGCCCCGTGCTGGGGATACTGCTCTGGGTGGGAGTTTGGCTTTTGTGACATCCGAGGAGCTCTGATTCTAACGGCACATTTGTGTAGCACTTAATACGTGGCAGGCACTGTTCACGTACGTTGACTCGTTTGATCCTCATAACAGCCCTGCAATATAGATACTTGGATTATCCTCATTTACAGTTAGAGAACTGAGGCACAGAGAGATTTATATAACTTAATTGAGTTCACACAGCTCAAGAGTGATGGAGCGGGGATTTGAACTGAGCCAGTCTGGCTCCGGGACCCACAGGATACCCTGTTGGCTGCCAGTCTCACCTGTGTTGAGTACAGAGTCTAGAGCTTTCTGTCTTTATTCCCAAGGCCTGGCACACAGTAGGCTTGAATCAATGTTTGGTTAGGGGTGAATGAACTAATGCCTGCATGTTTATCAGTTTCTCTTGATATTTTCAGGATGGGTCCCAGATGTCAGAACCACTTGAAACCAATGCAGTTTAAGCATCTGAGAGCAGCTTTAGCCTAGGGCCAGAGCTCAGCTGTGAACTTGGAGAAACTGCCTGGGAAGCAGTCGCTATGCCTTCTCTGGTCTGTGGTCTGAGAGTGACCCCTTGTGATTTTAAAGAGGAAGGGCAGGCAGGAAGAACAGGCCGTCCCCTCCCTCTGGTTTTCTCACCACTCCAGGGCACTGGCAGCCGCCCCCTTCCCCCCTCAGCACATGCTCCCTAGGTTTCAGAGTGCTGTGCATGTCACTGAGGCCGCTGAGGCTGGGCCTAGGGGTTGGGGCCATGGGCCTGCATAAAATGTCTCAAGCCTGAGCAACTCAGCAGTGCCGCAGTTGGTCTGTGGTATCCGGAGCTTCCCTAGGGGGGTTTCCTAGCCATGTGGCATCTGGAGGGCGAGCACCTGACCCCGTGACTGCTTGTCTCCTGCTTTGTCTGGAGAGCTGCAGCCTGTGTTCAGGGCCCTCGAGGGAAGGCCAGTGAGCCAGGGGCCTTTCCTTGGTGAGGGAAGGGGTGTGTGTCGGACAGATGGAAACAGACCCCACAAGAACGAGAGGTCAGGGTGGGCATGCTCTACTGACCCTCCTCTCCTTCCTCCATCATCTTGCCTTTTCCATGGGAGGTTAAGCTCTCTCTTTAGAAATATTTACTTGTGCTTGCTTCCATGGCAGGCTCTGAAGCACAGGGATGAGCAAGGGCCACGTGGCCCTGCCCTCTTTGGTCTAGGAAACCCCGGGGCCATTTCCTGAACTCTGCTGCAGCAGCACTGTCTCGGGGCCTTGCGAGGGCTGGGCCTCCAGGGAGTGAACAGTTATGGCACAAATTATTTTTATCGATTAAGTTCTGTTTTCCTACCGGCCTCCTTGGCTGCTTCCAGGCACTCTGTCCCAGTCTTCGTTTGGCAGGAACACTTGAGGGCTTTCGAGTTTCTTGGTCGCTCCTCCACCCACTTTGAGCAGTGCAGTGTCCCGGGGCGTGAGGCCTTCCTGGGCTCCCGGAGGTGAGCCCTGCAGCCTCTTGCACAGGCACACTGGAGGCTCCCACCTCCCAGAACAGGACCAAACAGTGCTGGGTCCCCAGCCTTGACCTTGGCCCGGGAAGCACATGGGCCCAGCTCCCTGGGTAGTGTTTCCTGATGGTGCCACTGTGCCCTCTCCTCACAGGTACCTCATCAACTTCCTCCTGGACGCCACCGTGGGCATGCTGCTTATCTACATGGGCGTGCGCGCCGTCAGCGTCTTGGTGGAGTGGCAGCAGTGGGAGTCCCTGCGTTTTGGCGAATATGGTAACGTACCACGGACGCTAGCCAGGGCTGTGGAGGGGGCTTCCTGGAGGGGGCTCTGCTCCTTGCCCCATACAGCCCTCCAGGCCAGTGGGTTCGAAGAAGGTTCAAGAGCTGGTGACTTTGTCCTCTGTGTGGTGGAGAGGCTTGTTCTGGAGCCTGAGCTCCAACCTCCTGCCACATGCCCGAGGCAGGTGGGTGCCTGCTTTGCTGCCTAGGCTACTAGGAGACAGGAGACACCCTAGAGGCAGGGAGGGGCCCAGCCCTCAACTGCAGGGGTGTAAGGCCACCTCACTCTGCCACATTTCCCACCAGGCTCATACCACCTGCCCACCTCACTAGAGAGATGGGAGGCGGCTCTCAGTTTGGGAGTTGCCCCTCTTTTTGCTGCATGTCTGTGCTTGTCCTGTCACTGGGCCATTCCACTACTGGGTCTCACAAGGTCAGGACTGGAGTGTCCATCCCCCCACCCCGGGGCCAAGTCACCTTGCTGACCGTGGGCTGCCCCCACCCCAGCATCTGGCATGTACGGTCACCAGGGACACCAGGTGAATCCTCAACTCACAGAGACACAGCTTGAAGCAGGTGACCTGGGGATGCTGACCCAGCTTTGACCCACTCCATCTTGTCACACCCCGTGGGATACAGCCTGGGTAGGAAGCTGCCTTCATGCTGGCTCCGGGCACAAATGCAGTGCCTTTTACTTGGTACCCCCAGAGAAACAGCTGGATGTGCCCTCAGCGGGGCTGCTGGTGAGAGGGGCTTCTTTGGGCCTTGCCCCACTCTGGGGATTTAGCTGTCTCCCACCTTCACAGCAGGCCTTGCTGTCTGGAGCCAGGAGCTCCCATTCATGGGAACAACATCAGTGGCGTCTTTGCCATGAGAGGGGCACGTGGGACAAGAAGGAGGGATTCTGTGATGGAACGACGGTGGGATTCTGGATCCCACTCTCCTTTCCTGGTCACACCTCCCAAAGAGCTCATGGCTCTGGGCCCGATGGCCGCTCACTCCTACATGGCTGAAGACTCACAAGGGACTGACATTTAAAAGGGGAGCCGGTTCGTGGAGCTGGCTGTGAGTGCCTTGGGTATTTCTAGAAATCTTAAGTAATTGTTTGTCTCCATTGATGGGAGATGAGCTCAGGGGAGGGCTTTTCTTAGCCTTGTTACTTGATGCCTGATGAATCACTGACTTAAGATAGTGTCCAACACACAGCGTCTGCCCCTATGTCTCCAGGGAAGGCTGCAGAGAAGCTCCAAGTCATTGACTTCTCAACTTGGAGGATGGAAATGGACCACAGCACACATGGACCAAAGCAACATCATCCTCATTTATAGGATAGGCATCCACAGGGGTTGAGTGACACAGGAAGCTCACCCAGACAGTGCACAGCTTGGAGGGCCTCTTGGCTACTACACTGGGATATGCAGTCCTCCCACCATCTCCAAGAGCAGTGCTCATAGCTTCTTCTTTGCTGTTAAGATCCATTCTGGAAGGCAGGGCTTTCGACTCAACTGTAGCTGAGCAGTGCTATGAGAGAGCCACTCATAGCCAGTCATGCCGCTCTGTGACCTGGGAGTGGAGGCCAAGTCTGGTCCTGATACGCTGGACATTATGGTACCACCTATTCCCAGCATGTTTTGTTTGCATCCTTAAGAGAGATTGAAAGGAAGAAGGCAGTGGTTGTTTAAACCTCTTGTTTCCATGCCACCCTCCTCCACCCACTTAGCCTGCCTCAGCCCCTGCCCTTGGGTCATCCCACCCCTGCCTTTGGGAACCAGAGTCTTCAAGCCAGGGTGTTTCCACATGAAGCTGCCCTTTATCGAGGACTGTCTGGGTCCTCCCTCCCCAGGCTGAGGAAGGATAGTGGATGTCAGTTACCTGGTTTCTACTTCTGTCAATTTCTATTGTCTTTTCTTGCTGCTATAACAAATTACCAACAAAACTAGTGGCTTAAAACAACACAAATTTATTATCTTACTGTCTGTAGTTCAGAAGTCTGACATGGGTCTCACGGACTAAAACCAGGGTGTCGGCAGGACTGGTTCCTTCTGGAGTCTCTGAGGGGAGAATCGGTTTCCTTGCTTTTTCCAGATTCTGGAGGCTACCTACATTCCTTGGTTCGTGGCCCCTTCCTCCATTTTCAGGGCCAGCAGATGCAGGTTGAGTTCCTCTCATATCATATCACTCTGACCTTCCCCCACCTCCTTCCACTCTGAAGTGCCCTTGTGATCACATTGGGCCCACCTGGATAGGCCAGGATGCTCTCTCTTAGTCAGCTGATCAGCAGCCTTAATCCACTTGCAGCCTTGAGCCTCTGCCACAGTAGCTCCATAGTCACAGGTTCTGGGGATTAGGTTGTGGACATTATTCTACCTATTGCACCTGTTAACCGGCCCATCTGCTTGAGGCAGTAGTTCCAGGTAGGCCACAGAGCTCTCTTCTCAGGTGAGAGAAGAAAAGGGGCTTGTTTTCTAGGTGTTTCCATGGTCCCTAGAAGAGAAGGTGAACTTGCTAACAAGAACATGGGCCGTGGGGAATAGACCACACAGCCCTGAGGGGCGAGCCAGGGTCCAGGGAGTACGTGGTGTCTGCAGTCTGAAGACCAGGCTGCTCTTCCTTAGGCAGAAGCCCTGAAAAAGAGGTCTCTGTCCTTTGGGCACCAGTGGTGTGTGGGCTTTGCTGCCCGCCCCTGTCCCTGTACTCCCTCCGGAGGCCTCTCTAGATACAGAGTGTTCCATCCTTTTAGTCCCATCCATCCCTGTGATTTATCCTGAGGAAATAATCCAACAAAAACAAACGCCCACGCACCTCAGTGTGTCCAGTGTGGTAAAAAGCAGAGCACACGAGAATGCCTGGCTTGTCTGTCCTTAAAAGACGAGGCTGTGGACAGGCTCTCAAATGAAACAAATCAGAAAAACCAGCACATGTGCGCTCACTCCAGCTGTGGCTGCGAGGGCTGGATGCTTGGAGGAAACGGTGTGTGAGAGTGGGGTCACATGTGACTTTATACTTTTTTTTTCCACCATGTATTTATCTGTTTGTTTATTTATTTATTTATTTATTTTGGCTGCGTTGGGTCTTCGTTGCTGTGCATGGGCTTTCTCTAGTTGCAGCGAGTGGGGGCTACTCTTCGTTGTGGTGCATGGGCTTCTTGTTGTGGAGGCTTCTCTTGTTGCGGAGCACGGGTTCTAGGCATGTGGGCTTCAGTAGTTGTGGCGCATGGGCTCAGTAGTTGTGGCACGCAGGCTCTAGAGCACAGGCTCAGTAGTTGTGGTGCACGGGCTTAGTTGCTCCGTGGCTTATGGGATCTTCCCAGACCAGGGCTGGAATCCGTGTCCCCTGCATTGGCAGGCGGATTCTTAACCACTGTGCCACCAGGGAAGTCCTCACCGTGTTTTTAGACTTTCTTACTCAAGCATCTACATGAAAAACAGAGGTAGCTGCCTCTAAGTTGTGGCTCTGGAACTCAGAGCAGTGGAGTTCAGGGGGCAGTGTGAGGCCCCCTGAGAAGGAAAAGCATCTTCTTTTTCTGTCGGCCACTTAAAACTTGGAGCAAATGGAGTGAGCATGCTCTGAGCAAGTGTATTTTCTTTTGATATTAAATGTTAACTCGTGTTGACTTTCAGACACACTAGTTCCAATCCTACCAGTGCTTCTGTCTGACTGTCCCCCGTTTCACTTAACAGTTTTTAACAAGTATTTTCAGCTGCTGTTTTTGAGGACTTTCCTCAATAATGTCAGGTAGTTTACCGAAAGGATTACAAAACTCCATTAAAAATCTAGTTAGGAGAGATTGCACTTCTGAAATGGCTTTTTGCCTCAAATGTGAAAGTAAATAGGACACCGCAGAAGAGGCAGTGATGTCTTTCTGCATATTTTCTGTGCACTTCTCCAGAGGTTTTCCAGAAAAAGGAATGGCCTGGGGTTGTGTCCATTACAGCTGCTGGAAGGTGTCCACTGGGGTTCCACCACATACAGCTGGCAAGGCTGCGGGCCTCCGGCACCCATGCTGGACAGGGATTGCTGCAGAAACTGCAGAATCAAATGAGAAGCCAGAGGTTCCTCTGGAGGCCAGATTCTCCTCACAGCCTGGATTGGGGCCTTTGTCTCCCCTGCAGTGTTACTCTCTAGCCCCCTCCGGGCCAACGTGGTCACACAGCTCCGGCAGGGCTTCCAGAGTGGCCCCTGGCGGCGTCCCCCCACCCCCCCACTCTCCCCTGGGTCTCCCGCTCTGGAGGCGTTTGTGGCTCCCCAGGGACTCACCCATCCCATGGGTTCTGCCTGTCACTGAGGATGTAGGATGTTCCCTGGAGGGGTCCTCCACCCTGCATCAAGTCCCTTTTGAAACTTTCTGGAGGCACTGAGTGTCCCCCAGTGCGGACTGTTGGATTCCTGCGATTGCTGTGCTGTTTCTCAAGCAGTGACCAGTGGGATCACAGACGGACCTTTGTCACAGCCCCTCCTCACCTTGGAGGCTCCTCTCTTTTCTTCCATGTCCCCAGCCCAAGGTGTTTTGGGGTGCCCCCCTAGACAGAATCTGAATTTCCCCAGAGTCAGGTTTCTGCTTTCAGGGCTGAGGGCAACAGAAATGGCCGGGAGAGCGGGTGGGCCGGGGGTAAGAGACAAACAAAGAGGTCATTTGCTGCCTACATGATTCAAACCCTCAGGCCGCTCATGGACGGGGGAAAGGACGGGTAGCACTACAGCCACTGGAAAAATCAACAACGGATAATAATAGCAGTCTTGCTTAACACAGCCTCAGCTGCCAGTGGACAAAAAGAGTCAGCTTTTCTGAGCTCCAGCAGTGGGCACTTACTAACTTTAGTGCTTTGTAATTATATCTTGGGCTGTCTTGAAAGAAAGGCCACTTAGGTATCTCCAAATTAGGAATTCTCTGATTTTGTTTAAAACACCCACATTTGTTTGTTCGGCCGAGCTGATTCTTGGTGCTCTGGAGGGCTCATTCAGGAGCTCTGGGGTGGGGCGGGGTGTGAGGGCTCACAGGAGCTGTGGGCAGTGGGGGGGGCGGGGCATTGGTGTCTGCGCCCCGCGTGACCAAGCCCGCTCTCCCTGCAGGAGACCCTCTGCAGTGCGGAGCCTGGGTTGGACAGTGTGCCCTTTACATCGTGATCATGATTTTTGAAAAATCTGTCGTCTTCATTGTCCTCCTCATACTTCAGTGGAAGAAGGTTTGCCTCTTGTTCCCTTCTTTACCAGCTCCTCGAGACGCTAAGCAAGACAGTGCTTCCCCACCCCAGCCCTACTGGGAAACCAAACTGGTTGTTGTTGTTTTTTTTAACTCCATGAATGCACCTGGATTGGTTCTGATGGGGCAGCTCCTGGCTGCCTATCAAGAGCAGTAACTTGTCAGTTTTTTACGTAGCATCCTTCCACTTCGGCCATACACGTCTGCTCTAGATTAAGCCTTGGAATATATAAAGCCCATGAAAATACAGTCCCCACCCTGGGCTTGCTTATGGTGGTCGGTTAACTGTAAGTGTTGTCAGCGGGTGTTCTCTACGTTTGCAGGTGCTTCCTCATACACCTGTCTTGGCCAGTGGTTTAGTCGAGCCTTTTGGTGCCACAGGCAGTGGCTGGTCACAGGTTCCCATGGTTCCTAACCCTGCCCTCTGGCCCCAGGGCTGTGCAGTTAAGCTTCCACTGCCCACAGGAAACCAGCCAAAGAGACTTCGGGGACAAGTAACTCAGATCCTGGCCTGCTTTGGTTTTATTTGTGGCTGAGATTTATTTTTTTAAGAAAATAAACCAAGGCTTTTGGGAGCTGTTGCCCTTGAGGAGGCGGTTGGGGTGCAGGGTTTCTGTTAGAAAGTGGTCGGCACCTCGTTGCTAGTAGCTGTGATGAGCGCCCACCGACCTCCTTCTCTTCTCACACTTCCAACCCCACCCTGTGCCTGCTTCGTAAAGTGCTTCCCGCCCCACCCCTGTCCCCCATCCCCGCGTCGCTTCGCTTCTCAAGTCCGCACCAGGACTGGAGCTCAAGCACTAACTGCTCCCAGTGGTCTCCAAGGGGGTCAGTCCCTTGTTAGCAGTCAGATCTGGGGACTGTGCGGCCCTGGGTGTGAGGTGCTGTTCTCATCAGGGCTCTGGGGGGAGTGTCTAAGCTAAGCCCCCTCGCAAGGCCTCGTGGGTGATTTCCAGTGCCGCATCACCCCCCCACTCCCCCACCCCCGCCCCGAACTTTCTCTGGGGTCTCCCCTGCCCTCACTGAGTCTGCTTCTCTTTACAGGTGGCCCTGTTGAATCCCATTGAAAACCCAGACCTGAAGCTGGCCATCGTCATGCTGATCGTCCCCTTCTTTGTCAATGTCAGTGCCTTGTTGCATTTTTTACCCCTGTTTGCCCCCTGCCTTCCCGCGTCTGTCAGAATTCTGAGTCTGATGGAGAAAACACGTTATAGCCCTCGGGTCCCTCCATGCAAGCATTTGCCACCTCCCATCCCCACCCCGGACCTGGAAATGGCAGGATTGCTTCCTCAACATGCACATCCCTGCTCTGGGGCCTCTGTGCAAAATGAAGGGTCCTGGGATCTTTGTCTTGCCCTCCCTGCCCCGTGTGTAACAGCAGCTTCTAGATTAAGATCGTCAGGAATTCACCCCCGTCGTTTATTCCTGACCGCAGGGCTCCAAGAGAAACTCATGAGCACTCTGGCTAGAAATTAAGAAATAAGAAAAGAAACGGTAAAGGAACCTGGGGATGACAGATGTGGCAGGTGTGCCGGCCAACTGCTCGGCCCAGGGGAGGAGCCCCCACCAGGAGTCCGGAGACCTTGGTTCAGGCCCCGCTCTGCCAACTGCTGCGGCAACCGGGGCAGGCTGTCCCCATCAGTCACCACCACAGAACCCCTTGGGGTGAAACAGAAGAAGGGACATAGAGATTGGGAATCTCTTCGTAGACTGCTGAGAGAGAGAGCAGGGGGCCTGGATGATGTTTTCCTTTCCCTGGTTCTCGATGCTGTGATCTGGAGCAGGGGTGAGAAGGATGGGTGTGGGGCTGCTCAGCTTGGTTTCACAAATGGCTTATCCCGGAGTAACCTGCATTTTCCTTCCCCCAGGCTCTGATGTTTTGGGTAGTGGACAATTTCCTCATGAGAAAGGGAAGGACGAAAGCTAAACTAGAAGAAAGGGGAGCCAACCAGGACTCGAGGAATGGCAGCAAGGTCCGCTACCGAAGGGCCGCATCCCACGAGGAGTCGGAGTCTGAGGTAGGGCCGAGCCCTCGTGCCGCTGACCCAGGAGGGGTCTGGTCTTGTGTTTGCATCTGTCCTTCTCTTGAGTGCTGAGTCACAGTGCCAGCCAGCGGGAGGGAGAGGAGGCTGACAGCTCCCATCCAGCCTGGACCCATTCCTGCTGTCCCATGGGCCTTCCTAGGCCCGGGAGCTGGAGCATCTGTTGGGGGTGGCTCGCCTCCTGTAGCCCCTCTGTCAGTGGAGAAAGACAGGAAAGGGAGGAGCTGCCTTGTTCCAGGGAAGCTGTCAAGGACGTGTGGGCCTGGTCGTCGACCTTTAAGCATCAAGACGTTTGAATCCCTGCCTGTCGCCAAAGAGCAAGGGAAGTGTTGGCTAAGCCACCAAGAAACTTCTGTAGGAGTAGCCAGACCTCCCAGGGAGAACCTCACCTCCCCTTATTTTCAGGTTTCCTGAGTTCAAATGTTTGGACTTCAGGGAGATTGGTGGTCATAAATAGGAGCCTGGAGGCAAGGTTGTGTCCTAGGCAGCCCACAGCACTCACTTTGCACCTGCACTGTGCTGTGGGATGGGGGCTACAGAAATGGCTGAGGTCTTCAGACTTGTGGGCAAGGAAGGTGACAGCCTGCACAGCCCATCGTAGCACTCTGCGATAAATTCTGAGATTGAGGCATTGACAAAGCCCTGTGAGGACTTGGAACAGTTGGTTTAGCTCTTGGGGGCGTCCTGGAGGGAGCTTTGAAAGCTGACTAGATGGAGGACAGAGGGGAAGCCCATCGCTTCTCTAGGTGTCCCTAGAATCTGGCACAAGGCCTGTCGGGTTGTAAGAGCGCAGTGAACATTAGGTGAATGACAAACAGCGTTTCAGGCAGAAGCAGCTGCTCCTGAGCAGTTGTAGTCATGTGATTTGGCATTTGGGTACTAATGTGAAATTTATTGTGGCCAGAGGAGCATATATTCCGGAGGGTAGGACGGAATGACAAGAAGTAGGTACGGGCAAAGGTCTGAGCTAGCTGGGCAAGGTGCTTTGTGATCCAGCGTGAGGAATGGGAATGTGCTTGTGCGGCAGGTAGGGAGCCAGAGTGTTCGATCAGGGGACCAAGACTGGAGGCAGGAAGCCCTGCGGGGAGGGGTGGTGAGACTGCCCTGCCCGGGGGGTGAATGAGCTCCCCTTGCACAGGTGCGCTTCGGGCCTCTCCATCCTGACCTGGGCTGTGCCAGTCCTTCCCCGGTGCTCTGAGGTCTGTGGAGCCGGGCAGGTGGGCAGTGAATGAGTGTCTGCCCCGGGTGCCCTAGCTGCGTGGCTGCATCGTTCTGGGGGCTCAGCAGAGCAGAGGGCTTCTGTTGGTCTTCAGAAGTTTACCAGGTTGGCTCAGAGCAGACACTCTGAAATCTCCATGCTTTATGTTGTGCCCCACAGGTGTTTTCCTTTCAAAACGGGGCTTTTCAGTCTGCTTTTGCTGTATTTGAACCAATTTCAAGGACCTAAGACTCCATGTGTGAAGACTGGGCTTTTTTGCCAGGATGACCGTAGTCTAAGTTTGCTCTGACGGGGGTTCGGTCCCAGCCGGAGGTTGGATGGAGAAGCGGGAGCACGAGCAGAGGGGAGGCGTACCGACTCAGCACTGGTATCAGTAGCCCGTGGATGCACGTGGTGTAAAAAAAAGTCTGGGGTGGGCCAGCTTGTCTCACTCTGTAAAGGGGGCCTCCCCATCACCCTCTCCTAAAGAAATCCGACACTTGAGGCCTCCTAGACAGGCTGGCATTCTGTGCCGGGGTCCAAGGTGGGTAGGTGAAGAGGACGCTGCAGGCAGTGACTCAGGGCCACGCCTCTCCACCACTCAGATCCTGATCTCGGCCGATGATGAGATGGAGGAGTCCGATGTGGAGGAGGACCTCCGGAGACTGACCCCCCTGAAGCCCGCGAAGAAAAAGAAGCACCGCTTCGGGCTGCCTGTATGACGCATCCTCGAGCTGGGGTCAGGTCGGGGCCCGGCCAGCCACTGGTTGGCCGAGGGTCGCTCTGCTGCGTCTTCCCTTCCCTCCTCTCTCTGCCCCTCTTCTACCTCCACTCCTCCCACGGTCTCTGCCCACTCCTAGACTACTGTGACCCGAGGGAGGGAGGCCGCTGGCCCGGCGTGGCAGCTGGAGGTCCCCACTCAGTTGCACTACAAACACTGACCAAATATGCAAGCGAGGCGTTTTGTTTGTGTGTTGTCGTCCCAAGCGGTGTTGTGAGGGACCCAGAAGCCCTGTCCTGCGTCTGGCCGGGTGGCCTCGAGGATGAGAACTCACGTGCACACAGACCGTGGGTGGAGCCTTTCGCCAAGGCTCAGGGGAATGTGAAGACGTAACACGTTTGGGGGCTAAAAGTTACACATTGACCAGGTTGGAACCGCAACGCTTTCTTACTCGAAATGGCTTTTGTAACTATTGATTTCTATAGCTGGTTTTATGAGCTGTCACAGTGTTAATGTTTTTTGAGTATATGTTTATTTCCTATGGGACTCATGGGCAAAACATAGATTTTTAAGTCTTCCGTATGCTGTTAACTTTTATATTTTTAAGTTATATTTTCATACTATTGTATTTAAAAACTCTTTTTAATCCCCAAAGAAATGGGTTTGTTTGCCTTTCATGGGTTGTGAACTGGTGGGAGGAAAAAGTCGGGAATTTTTTATTTGGAACATTGTTAGGTAATCTACGATCAGATGAGGTAAATGATTCCGGTAGGAAGGGAGGTGGGCCCTCATCTGAAATCAACAAACCCGGTGGTTCTGCAAAGGTCAGGCCTGGGCAGGAAGTGGCCGGTCCAAATGTGGATCCAGGGCCCTGTGAGGGTGGAACAGGAAGGGCTCTGCCCAGGGCCCACCAGCTCCTTGGCACTTCTGCTGGCAGGTTAGAGGTCTTAGTGAAACATGCCGGAAAAAGGAGCGTAAGAGGATGTTGTGTCCAGAGAAATTGAGACGCCGAGCCACTCCTGTTTGTTCCCTGCCTCTCTTCAGAGCCTCCAGATCTGAAGTTTAAAACACAATCTCGGCCTCCCCGCCTCCCATGGTGCAGCCTTCAGAACCAGGCTCTGGACCCAGCTCTGGGAACTTCCTCTCAGGCTACGCCTTGCCTATCAGCTTAGTGTTGTCGACTCGTCTTCTAGAGAACGCCTGTCTGACCAAGTGATCCTGTTTTTCACATCCTCCAGACCAGCGGGTGGAGGTGAGCGAGCTTGCTCTCTGCATCCACAGGCAGGACGAGGTGCTTCAAAGCTTGTGGCCCCCACTCCCCAGCATGGGCATAGGCCCCGTGGCTTTGGGAGTCTGCTGCCCGGCAGTGGAATGGGCTGACCCAGGTACTTGCCCTGCTGTGGGAGCAGCAGCCCAGTGTTTTGTCCCAGCCCGGAGGCAGTCATGGAAGTTTAGGAATAGAGAACCGCATGGCTAAGGTGCGAGCTGGAAGTGAGATCAGTGCAGGGAGGTCACACCACCCAGAACCTTCTTTTTAGGTTCCTACCTAAAAACCTACATAAAAACGTGTCACTGAAGCAGATTGGGTCTGAACTGTGACATGTGAGCCGCGCTGTTAAACCAGGCATCCTGGGCCTGTCCTCTGCCTCCCACGGTCTCACCTTGTGTGGGTCATGGAGGGACAAGCCTTGCAGAGGCCTTCTCAGCCTGTCGTCCTGTAGGAGTCCAGAGGGCCAGAGGAGCTGGGACCTGAATTGCAGTGGGCGGTGACTCTGTTACGGTGGGCACCTGCAGCTGGAGAGGAGAGCAGGGGGTGAGATTGGAGCCCATCTCCACTCTCCCTTAGCTTTGCTCTCATTTTATGCTCCTCCCCCCTTCCACCCTCGGCTGTGTTAGTGGGGGCCTCCCCACTGGGAAGACCAGGACTGACATCGGTCCTGGTAGGTGGCAGGCATCGCTGACTTGCCTTACTCTGTCCTCCTGTTTTGTCTTGGTTTGAATAACCTGTGGCCGCAGCTGTTTCCTGCACCTCCCTGAGCCCAGAATCTGAGCTTCACTTTCAGTCTTGAGCTCCTCATGTTTCCAAACCAGGGACGGGGGTGGGGAAGCCACAGGTGTGAAGGATGGAAACTCTGTGTTACAGACCCCAGATGATCTGCTCATCTCAAGGCTCGTCCCAGCGCCTGCTGGGCAGTGGGTTTGGGGGACAAAGAGGTAGCGAGCG
The DNA here is from genome assembly GCF_965194805.1 of Balaenoptera borealis. Classification (NCBI taxonomy): domain Eukaryota; kingdom Metazoa; phylum Chordata; class Mammalia; order Artiodactyla; family Balaenopteridae; genus Balaenoptera; species Balaenoptera borealis. The sequence goes on from NC_138869.1 coordinate 40,042,760, forward strand.
ATCAGTGGTTTCTCCCTGTATCCTGATTTTGAAAGGTCTTTAGTCTCTGAGCCTCAGTTGTATAGCTGGCCAACTAGGACATGGACGTGTAACAGGGAGTCTGATCGTACAGGGCCTTGTCAGCGTGCGGGCCTAAACGGCGTGGCCTGATGTGTTTGGCCTTATCCCTGGGATAAGCTTCCTCACCACCTGCTCCAAGGTGCCTTATGAGGTGCAGCTCTTCACCTGCCACATGGCAAGCATCATTGTGCTTGAGAAACCACGGGACACCAACTGGGTATTGTGCGCCATCCGTCTGATTTGTCCTAATCTGGACCTCAGCCAAGCCACCCATAATGGAAACGTGTAAGTCAAGGCCATGAACGAGTTTCTTATAACTGATAGAAATAACCCGGTGAGGTAGAACTGTCAAATCTGAATGGAAGAGATCGTTGTTGCCCATTTTTCCTTTCGCTGACAGTGGGATATTGACAATGGCAAGGAGGGATGTTGGTGAGATCCCAGGCAGTGGCTTCTTGGTCTGCTCAGCCCAAAGACCTGCCACGTGAAGGCCCGTCAATTAGCCTTCAGGCACACTGGTGGCCTCTTGCCTCAAGCTTTAACCTGTGCCTCTTCCTGACAACAGGAGTCATGGGTTAGTGTTGACCTGTCATGCCTTTAGAGGGAAAATATGTAAAGGCTCAAATTCAGGTTGTTTCTTCCCCTCCTCAGTGTGGGCCTGGAGGCTGGAGCCCGGAGTCCCCGTCTGAAGGCTGCCCCAGGAGCCTGGAGGGAGGAGCAGCTGTCAGCAGCTCACTCTGCCCTCCAGACTGCAGTTCACTGGCCTTTTTGCAGCCAGGCAAATGCAGACGGCTCTGGGAACTTGCCGTCAGCCAGAGCAGCCACCTTGTAGGGGACAGGGCCGGCCTTTAGAAGTTTCACACGTTTCCAACTAGGAGTGGAGAGCTCTGTGTTTTACCCTGTGAAACATTGGCAGCTCTGAAGGGCTTTGCTCTTGGGGAGGGACCTTGAGCTCCTGAGTGGGTGGGTGGGTTGGTTTAATTTGATTTCTCTTTTCATGAAGTTTATTAGAAGTCAGACCTATGTGAGCAAACCATGACCGACTTCCACTGCCCTCCCAGTGGGGGTGGTTAAATTTGTGGTGTTACGATTCACAGAAACACATTTTTGAAATGAAAGGGAAGACGATGTACTTACATTGTAAAGTGGTTTACAATAAAGTTTGACATCTTATTACAGTTTTTTAAAAAAAGAAACCATCACTTTTGTGGTTGCTGGTTGTGTGTTCTGTGAAGTTGAAACAGCTTAGTGGGGGTCAAGAAAATGGCCCCAGTGAGTTAGAAGGTTCTCCCCAGAAAACAGAGTGAGAATGAATCTGACATCTCCTTATGGCAGATGTGGGAGCCAAAACCTGCCAAGGGGAAAAAACCAAACATACTCTTGCCATTTCCACTTCCCTGTTAATGCGAGTAAAAGCCACTCTGCCTGCCCCCCGCCCCCCGAGGAGTGAAGGGTGCCGGAGAGATGGAGTGTGAGGAGTGAACATCCCACATCCTTGTTCCTGAGGCCACAAGGCTGGAAGGCAGGTGCCCCCCTGGGCAGAGCTGGCTGTGGGGGCCGAGCTGAAGTGCTGGGAGCCAGCAGCAGTGCCCTCACAGGCCAGGCCTGCCCTCAGTGCCTCTTGGCCCCTGTTTGGAGCCCTGAGTCTGTGCCCGTCCAGAGGCATTCCTCATGTCAGCACTTGTCTCAGATGGAGCCTGGCAGGGCTCGCATTGGCCTCTTGGGGCCAGGACCGGGCAGGGGGGATCGGGGTGGGATGAGGCCTGACAGCAGCGGAGTGGTGTTCCAGACAGCCAGACATCAGTGCCTGGTTGGGTTTCGTCTGCCTGGAGCCTTCAAGGATAAAAATACTCTCCATCACAAACTGACAAGGAGCTTGGGCATGTCTGATCCAATGGGGCGGACCCTGACCTCCCACCCACATCCACTCCTACCCTCATCTCAGGCTCGGAGTCCTGCCCTGTGCCCTGGGGGTCTTCCCTTCAAGGATGGGGTGTTAGGAACTAGCAGAGGAGAGCTAAGTGACCTTCAGGGAGCCTGTGCCTCTGTCCATGCCTTGAGTGGGCTTCACTCTTGCCCACCCTCTCACAACCTAAATGTCCTTGGGCCAGATGCCCTTCGGTGACCTCGTCTCAGTCAGAGGCTCTGTGCTGTTTCCTGCCTTCAGCTCACCGGTACCCTTACCACAAAGCATAGTTTCCTCCCGGCCCTTCCTGGTTGCTTTGCTCCCTCCTTCATCCTGTTGCTAAACTTGCACTGGGAGCTGGACAGAGGACAGGGGCATCAGCAAAAATGCGGATGGAGCGGCTCCCAGGCTTCCCTTGGCAGCAGCTTCTGTACCTGTGAGCCAGGGGTAGCCCCCATGCTCTGAGTCCACTGTGAGGGCCCAGCGAGCTGGGTGTGAGCACATGCTCCCCAGCGGCAGGTGCAGGAAGCCCTCCGCCCTGCTGCCGTGTGGGGCTGGGAAGTCTCTTTCCTCTGGAATCCAGGGAAGGGGTAGAAGAGAGAGAAAAACAAGCTCAGACCTGTCCACCCTGGCTCAGGGCCCGCTCTTTCCTCCGGGACACCCCCCACGCTGGGATGGACTATCACAGATGGACAGCTCGGAGTGCCACACGCACGTTACAGGACCTACGTTCATAAACGCGAGTCGCTGCCAGGCCCAGCACCTCCCGCCTGCCAGAGAGCAACTGTTCTCAAGGGTACGGGGTCTCCCCAGCTGTCTGCTTTCACCAGAACTGCAGCCCACCAAGCAGCAGTGCTCAGCGAGCCCCCATCATCTCCAAGAATAAACTCTGAAGCCAGCGGCTGTGTGGATCTGAATCATCAGGGAGCTGTCAGAGGAGGGGGAGTGACTTCCCGGGACAGGCAAGCCAACTATATAAGCCCCAGAGGGCTGGGCGCCGCTCAGATCTCTTTCACAGCCGCTGCCTTCCAGGGAGCAGTTCCCCACACCCACCATGTCCCAGGTAGGAGGGCCCAGCACAGGCCCTGCTTGCGCCAGGGGGTGGGGGTGGAGGATGGACGTTGTTATCTTTAGCAGCTGTGTCTTGAGCTGAGCTCTGGGCATAAACACAGGAGGCTCTGCCTCTCCTGGAAGACCGGGGCTCAGGGAGGACAGGCACACAGATGGTGTGAGGCTACAACAGCCATGGCCCCAGAGCTCCCAGTTTGTGGGAAAAGGGCAGAGACTCGGGGTAGGGGGCTGTGAAGTATAGTCAGGAAGGCTTCCTGGAAGAGGAGTGAGGCCTTGAATTGGCTTGAGTCAAGTGAGCAGGGAAGAGGGGTCTCTGCCAAGGCACAGTGGTGGGAAAGGGCTCTCAGCCTCGAGGCCTCGGGTTGTAAGTTGAGGCTCTGGACTCTCCAAGGCTGGCACTCAGGAAGACCCCATCAAGAAGAAGCGCCCCCCTGTGAAGGAGGAGGACCTGAAGGGGGCCCGAGGGAAGCTGACCAAGAACCAGGAGATCAAGTCCAAGACCTACCAGGTCATGCGGGAGTGTGGTGAGTGTTCTTGGGACGATGGGGGCCAGGGGCGCAGATGTGTGTCAATAGGAGGGAGGATGGGGTTGGGGGGGGAGGTCCCATGGGTCCTTTTTCTAAGAGTTCAGAGCTTGTGGGCTCAGGGGGGGTGCTCCCCACAAAAGGAGCCTTTCCTCCCTAGGAAGCCAGGCCGTGCCCCTGACTACACCTCCTCCCCATCCTCCCCACAGAGCAAGCTGGTTCTGCCGCCCCATCGGTGTTCAGCCTTGCCCGGACTGGCACCGAGACCGTTTTTGAGAAGCCCAAAGCCGGACCCGCCAAGAGTGTCTTTGGCTGAGAAGTGCACGCCACGCCCCTCACCGTCAGCAACACCTAGACACAGGAGCCTTTCCCAAGAACTCTTTTTTTTATGCCAGAACATAGCTTCTCACCCGTGGCCTCTGGGATTGGCACCCTCCCCGACAACCCTGGCCCCTGAGCCCAGGGACTCTGCATCAGCACCTGGGCAACACCAATAAAGAGGATGCCCAAGTGGCCCCAGCATTTGGAGGGTGTTGGTTGGTCACTGGCCATGGCCACTAAATGCAGGGGAGGGGTGGGCAAGGTGGGTGTGGGGCATGTTCTGTACGCTTCTCAGCTTTTGGGACGGCCCCAGAGGATAATGCAGGTGCCATTATGGCCACTGCCACGTACTAGAAAGAACCTTGGGTGTGGAGCCCTGGCGCTGATCTGTGTGACTTCAGACTGTCTCTCCTCCTTTTCTGAGCCTGTTTGCCCTTGTATGAGGCAAGGGAGCCTGTTCCACAAAACAGGCCATAGTCACACTGCTCAGAGCGAGGCAGGTGGGGGCCTGGGGCTCACGCTTCCCTTGGTTTTCACAGAAGCCATCGAGATGCCTCCAAGGACCCCAAGACTCTGAGGGACTCAGGATCCTCAAAGCCCCCTCCCCCTTGTTCACATTGCCTCCCTGCCAGCTCGCACCCCCTCCCCCTTGTTCACATTGCCTCCCTGCCAGCTCGCATCCCCTCAAAGACAAAGCCAGGTGGAGGCTCCTCTCTGGCCGGTGGCAGTCTGCTTCCTGAGCTACTGTCCCCTCTCCCAAACAGGGTGAGCCTCCCCCTTGCCACTCGCACAGCTCTGCCTGAGGCATGGAACACCAGGTTCTTGGCTCATGTGCGATTCTTCCCGCTTCAGGCCTCAGTGTCTCTGTGCGCATGGACCTGTCAGACTCAGGGGACTGCAGAGGCCTGTCCAGCTGACAGCAAGACCACAGACAGTCCAGGGATGGACTGGCAGGGTCTGGGCTTACAGAGCCGGGCTCGGGGCCAGTGCCTACAGGGAAGTCCCGCCTGTCCCCTGGGCAGGTGGAGCGGCCTGCACGGAGCCTTTCCCACATTCCTGGCCAGCCAGCCTCCTTATATAGCCGTTTCCAGGCTGGGTCCATGCTCTGTGCCCCAAGGGAGCAGACCTTCTGTGGCGACCAGGCCTGGGTCTGCTCACTGGGCTCCTGGGGAGGCTCTTCCCCCATATTGCTGAAGGGGTATGTCTTCCCGAGTAATCTCAATCACATCCATAGTCAAAGGGAGAGTTGTATACATGCGCCCAGAGGTGAGGCTTCTGGCTAATTCATGCTAAGGAAGGGGAATATTCACTTGTAGCCACAGACCCAGCTCCCTTCCCTTGGGGCAGATGCTACTGGCGTTGACTGAGACAGGGCTAATGGAGGAGCCCCCTTCCCGGCCCTTGCAAACCTGTCACTGCCCCAGGGTCCCAAGTAGGCCCTGAAGATGGTACCCCTTCCCCAGTTCCCACCCCTGGGATAGTGTCACTGAGTCCTCCTTCCCCAACCAAGGATCTGGCACCTGGCCGCTTTTCTGAAGCATCTTTATCCCATCTGTGGCCCCAGACTCAGGAGCCAAGCTTTCCCAGAGCCACAGGGACATAAGCACCAGCTGCATCCAGATCCCCTAGTATTTATTCACTTTATTGCTACTTGTTATGAAAGCAGTCTTTCAACTTTATTAAAGGAAAATTGAAAAAAAATCATCTGTAATCCTACCCCAGGCCCTCCAGCCACCCTCCTGTAGTCTGAGCCCACGACAGCGTCACTGCCTTGGCGTGCTGACAGATCAGCGTTCTGCCCTTTCTCACTCCAGGCGTGATTCACAGGCTCCCTTGGTACGACTGACCTCTATGTAGGCCACCTGAGCACACACGCCACCACCCTGAATCGTCCCCTTCAGGAGCTCTGTGCTTTCTCTGTTCCATGCTTCCCTCTCAGGAGATTCCCCAGAGCGGGACTTCTGGGCCACAACGTGTGGGCATCTTTATGGCCCTCAGTTTGTATTGCCAAGTGCAGGTCTTGTTTCGGAGGCCTTGCTGGAGTTGCACCAAGAGTCCTGGCTAGAATAATGGGGCCCAAACAGCATCCTGAGGCCCCAGCAGAGAGAAGGGGGGCTCCTTGACCTAGCTTCTCTCATCCCAGAAATAAGGTGTATCCATCCTGCCTTGGCCCCAGCAGATCTTGCCCCACTCAGGCACCCCAAGGGCTGCTTGGTGCATTTGGGATCCCACTGCCCAGTCACACTGACCTGACTTCCAGGCCCCTGCCACCTGCAAACCACCCTTTGGCCCTCCTCTTCCCAACCACGCCTGTGCTTCTCCCAGGCTGGGCTTATGGAGAGCAGGCCAGTTCACTGCTATGTCCCCCAGCCCTAGGGAGCTTGTCGGCGAGATGAGTGGTGCAAGGGGTGGTGGTGGTTTGGTCAGATTCTGGACCGTTCAGAAGGGGCGCCAGTACCTAGCTCCCCGCTGAGCCTGCTCCTGCTCAGTACGTGTTCCCATCCCCAGCCAAGGTCCACAGGACATTCGCAGTTTGCCTGCTTATCTGAGGCCACTGCGGTGTTTGGCTTGCAGATCCCAATTTCCCAGAACCTGCCCCCACAGGGGCGGGGCAGCGAGCAAGTTACTAATTCATTCCGCTCTTCCTCTCAAGCTCAGAAGCGGCCTGCCAGGCACCAGAGCCAAAATGAAGACCCCAGCCCCTGGCCGCGCCTGCGGCATCGTGCTGGTCCTGCTCTCGCTGGCCACCCTCCAGACCCTCAGGGCCCAAAAGGTAGCGGGTGTCCCCGGGTTCCTGTATGTGTGCACCTGAGCGTGAGTGGGACAAGTGGGTGAAGGGGAGGAGAGCCTCTGTGTGCAAGTGAGCACGGGTCAGTGTGTGTGCAGAGACGTAGCGCTGCGCGTCCGCCAGGCACTACCTGAGGGCTCTATGGGGAGTCCCCCATTTACAAGAAGGGGTGATCCTGGTATTCCTAGTTCACGGGGAGGAAGTGCAGCCCAACACGTTGCCCTGGAGGGTGGCAGTGGGTGGGGCGGGTAAGAATGTGCCTCAGGAGCCCAGCTTAGGCCTCCTGGCTGCGTGACCTCTCGGAAGTCATTAATGCTTTCCGTGTCTCTTTTTCCTCATCTGTAGAACAAGGCAGTAATAGAACTATTTAGAAGTTTGTGGTGAAGAGGAAACCCATAGTGTTGTAAAATGCTGAGTACAGTGTCTGGCGTGGAGCAGACACTCACGTGTAAACAAGCCACACGGCCCGCCGCGCACCTCTGTGCTAAGCACAAGTGTGCCACATGCAGGCGGGCGAGAGATGTGTAGGCTCTGCCTGTTTGCACATGCCCTTCCTTGGAGACCGCAGACCTCGAGCGAAACACACATGCCTGGGGGAGTGCCCTGTGGACAGGGCAACAGGAGAGGCCCAATGCTGCAGGGAAAAGGGGGCAAAGCAGAAGATGCCCACCCTTAGAGATGGACCCTCCCTACCTCCAGTTCTCCCAGCTCCTGCAGGCCCCTGGGGAGAGGTTGGCAGGGGCTGTTTTCCCCAGTCACAGGACTTGTTCACTGCCCTTTCACTGGGCGGAGCTAAGATAGCATGGAAGCTTCCTCACCCAACAGGACCCTGTGCCACTCACCTCTGCCCCAAGGATAAGTAAGTTCCTCCCAGACACAGTGGGGCTCAGGCTCCACCCCCCACCCCTTGCCTGCTTGTTCTCCGAGGGGCACTATGGCCCCCACTGAACAAGACAGACTGATCCCTGCCCTGTGGCACTGTAGGATGGGGGATGAAGCACACAGCTGCCTCTGATCTGAGATGAAAGTTCACAAATGAAATGCTTCATGGAATTTTGCCTGAGACTTGATCAGTGTCTCACTTGGGATTGGGGGCTTGGTCTGGGACCAAGGTCAAGGCCCACTCTTGAAGAACATTGAACAGTCCTACCCTTTCCTTTCCTCCTCCACTGGCCCAGAATGACATCGACATCTACAGCCTCACTGTAGACTCCAAGGTCTCATCCCGATTTGCCCACACAGTCGTCACCAGCCGGGTGGTCAACAAGGCCAGTACTTTGCAGGAGATCACCTTCCAGATGGAGCTGCCCAAGAAAGCCTTCATCACCAACTTCTCCATGTAGGTGCCCTCCTGCTCTCCTCCTCGTCCCCCCTCCCCAATCCAGCACTGTGACACCATGGTCCCTGTGCCGGATCAGGAAGAGAGGGCCTCTTCCTGATGTGAGATGTGCCAGGATATATGCCTGAGGTGTGTGTGCTCCACCTGTAGGCAATACAGGGACCAGAGGCTTTAGCCAGGAACTTCATGCGTTCTCAGAGACGTTTCCCTCCCTCCATCCTTTTATCCCTTCGTCCTTCCGGTTCTCCCTTCCTCCCTCCCTCCCTCCTTCCCTCCCTGTATCCCTTCCTCCCTTCCTCCATCCATCCCGCTGTCCCTTCATCCCTCCCTCCTTTGGTCCCTCCTGCCATCCATCTCTCCATCTGTTCATCCATTTTCCCTGAGTGCTGCCCAGGTGGCAGATGGAGAACCACGGTATCTTTGTGTCTTTGCCTTTGAGAAATACAGACTTGGGGCATCCTGAGGCCAAGCCCAGGCAGAAGGGAGTCACCAAAAGGCAGATTCCAGTTCAGAATACAGAAAACTTCCTAACCCCTGGGCTGCCCTACAATGAAGCAGTGCCTCAAGGAGGGGGACCACCTCCTTGTCACAGAAGTTCTAAGCCAGGCTCATCCCCCCACACCCCCAACTGGGATACTGCAGAGGGTGGTTCTGCTCTGGGTCAGAAGCTGCATTGGGAGGCCCCTGGGGTTTCTGTGGACTCTGTGAGCAGGTGATGATCCTCACCTTGTCTCTACTGTCCTCCCCCACCCTTCCTGACTGAGTTTTGCAATGTTTGCTAAATGCAAGAGAACTCTCTGTCCCTGGCCCCGCAGGAGAGGCAGTGATTGAGGACAGGCCAGAGAGAGGCTGATCCCAGAAACTCAGGGAGGGCGATGGGTGGGGCAGAGAGTGAGCATCTCAGGTGGAGTCCCCAGTGCACCCTGGGACCTCTGAAAACCTGCGGTGGGGGTCCGGTCCCTGTGGTTGGCTCCTTATCTCTCTGCCCACACCCCTTCCAGCAGCCCTTGATTTCCTCACGCTGGAGCCAGGCCTGTGCTGCCCAACTTGCAGCATAAGCTTCACCTTCCATGTGGGTGCCACGGCCAGCAAGTTACGAGGTTTCAGGCCCGTTGCATCTGCTGAGGGCCCTGGACTTGCACCCCTCTCTGGGCCCAGCTCCTGCTGCTGCATGAGATAGGGAAGCAGGGGGCAGGGTGCCCTGCTCTTCAACCTGCTTGGGATCCCAAATTGGGCATCTGGGAGGAGGAGCCCTGCAGCCCAGCAGCAGCCCAATCCCTAGCCCAGAGTTAAATTGTGACCAGGGAGGTTAGGAAGGTGTGGAGGAAGGACACTTGGTCCTGAGGTCCTGGCTGCCCGCACTCCCCCCTATACACTCTCACCCTCTCACACCACCCCCAGACAGAGCAGGCTTATGTTTGCCTGCCAGTTCACTCTCAGTCCCCAGAAGTGGCCGCTAGGATTGTCTGCACGCCCCAAGGAGCCCTGTCCACCAGTTGTCCGAAACTTCCTTCCCCAGAGGCCAACCTCTCTGCAGAGTGGCCTGTCCAGTGTTGGAAGAGGGGGCAGCCATGGGGGAGAGCGGTCAGAGCCTTCAGTCCCGTGTCTCCACTGGCCTGGGAGCCGGCATCTCCCTCCTGCTGAGTCTGCCCCACGGGGCTGAGTGAACTGTGGCTCAGAGATCTCGCTGGTGGCTGACCCGTTCCTCTGAGAAGAGTCTGTGGGATGTAAGGGGCAACTGGGACGTGGAGCCAGACAGGAAGGGAGAAGAGAGGCTGGGACCTGCCTCCCCTGCAGCCTTCATCCCAGTTGTTCAATAAAAGGCATGTTTGCCGACACAGTGCACGTCTCAGGGTAGACGGAGGCCTGCAGAGCCCCCATCCACACCGGGCCCCGCACAGAGTCGTGTCCACAGTAGGTGCATAATAAACGGGTGGGCTCAGGTAAAGATGGGAGTCAGTCTGTCAAGAGGCACGTGAAGTCCCGGAGGAGGCAGGATTGCAGGGGGCCTCCCCCACCGGGCTCTCAACAACCCCCTCCCTCCTGCCCCAGGATCATTGATGGTGTGACCTACCCCGGTAACATCAAGGAGAAGGCTGCAGCCCAGGAGCAATACAGCGCGGCTGTGGCGAGGGGGGAGAGCGCCGGCCTCGTCAAGTGAGCCCGATGGGGTGGGGAGGACCCTGTGGGGGTGGGGGCTGCCCCTGCCTTCAGCCGCCCCTGGTCTGAGGGGCAGACCTGATGCCCTCTTCCCCCAGGGCCACTGGGAGAAAGACAGAGCAGTTCCAGGTGTCAGTCAGTGTGGCGCCCGCTGCCAAGGTCACCTTCGAGCTGGTGTATGAGGAGCTCCTGGTGCGGCATCTGGGAGCGTATGAGCTGCTGCTGAAAGTCCAGCCCCAGCAGCTGGTCAAGCACCTGCAGGTACCTGGTGCCACCTCCTCTTAGAAGTCCTCCTAGATGACCTCACTCTCCTGAGGGCGGCCCCTACTTCCCCTTCTGCCTCCTGTGAGGGCCAGCCCTGTCCCCCAGCAAACCCAGTAACCCACTTCTTGCCTCTAGATGGACATTTACATCTTCGAGCCTCAGGGCATCAGCTTTCTGGAGACAGAGAGCACCTTCATGACCAATGAACTGGCAGAGGCCCTCATCACCTCACAGAACAAGACCAAGGTGGGCCTGCTATGGTCTGCGGGTGAGAGTTCCCAGGGGCCTGTCTTCAGGCTGGCTCTATGGGCCTGGATTTCCAGAGAGTGGGACCATTGGGCAGAATCTCTGAGCTAGAGGGACTTGTGAGGTTCCTGTGTCCATGCTGTCATTTGGCAGATGGGGAGGGCAAGGCCCAGGGAAGGATGGTGGGTGCTGGTTTGAACCCTGAGATCGGGAGAGAAGACTGATGTCAGGGTCCCAGGACCAGGTAGGGAGGAGGAGCTGACTGGACCGCACACAGCCTGAGCCCAACCTCTGCTCGCACAGATCTAGGAGCAGGGGATCCCCTTGTACCCACTCCCCTATGGGGAGGCAGTCTATCCGATACCTCAGCTGGAGAGAAAGTTCTCTGGAATTTGACCCAAGGCTGCCTCCTGGAATCCTCTCCTCAGATGGGGGTGAGGGGGTGTTGTTGACACGGCCTTGCTGCTCCTCCCAACTTCAACCTGGTCATTTTTCCAGGCTCATGTCCGATTCAAGCCGACGCTGTCCCAGCAGCAAAAGTCTCCAGAGCAGCAGCAGGACACAGTCCTGGATGGCAACTTCATCGTCCGCTATGATGTGGACCGGACTGTCTCCGGGGGTTCCATTCAGGTGTGTGGGCTCCAGAGAAGAGCTGAGCCACCAAAAAGTCCATCTACCCTCAAGGACCGGAGCCTGGGGGTTCTAAAAGGAAAGACAAAATAACCACCCCTCGTTATCCGTGTGCACCAGGGGCAGCACAGACGGCAAACAGGCAGTTTCGTTGTGTTGTCCCTGAAACAATTCTCTTTCGGAGGGAAGAAAGTTTGTCTCTGCTGAAGACCTGCCCTGCAGGGTTTCCCTTGTAGCCTTGGCTGCCAGGAGACTCACAGTTCACTTCTATGCTCAACTACAGTACCTTCTTTCACACAAGCTTCTGGCATCTTTGTGCTTCCCCTTTATTTTTGAGCAAATCACTGTTTTCTCGCCCCTTTCCCAAACCACTGGGTCCAGGGGAGACCAACCCCTCGAGGATCCAGAAGAACATGCAGGAAGCCATAGATGGACTTTGTTTTTGGATTCTTCACTTTTTTGATGGATCTCAGGTTTATTATGTCTGAACCTTTTAGTATAAGCTGCCTCAAATACTAAAACAAGTAAGAGGTAAAGTAGGGGTAGAGTTCTGGTGGGCCATGCATGAGCAGGGAAGCCTTCTGCAAGGGAGGAGCTGGACTAAACCCTAAAGTATGGCAAGGATTTGGGGAGATTAATGGTGGGACAGGGATGGAGGGGGATGGAATGAAGAGAACAGAGGAACCCCAGGACTGGGGTTGAGGAGGCTGGTTAGGGGCAGGGCAGGGCTGCAGCTCTTACACCCGGGTGTGTCTCACTCTGGTCACAGATCGAGAATGGCTACTTTGTGCACTACTTTGCCCCTGAGCACCTGGCCACGATACCCAAGAACGTGATCTTTGTCATTGACAAGAGCGGCTCCATGAGGGGCAGGAAGATCCAGCAGGTGGGTCCCATGGGCCAGGCGGGGTCCTGAAAACTCACAGATGTCTCACACCATCAGCTCTGGTCCAGCAGGCAGACCTGCCCTCCTCCATCTTCCTAGGTAGGGGGCTCCCATGGATCGAGGTTGGTCAGAGTTTGGGGCAGGTCCTGCCGCTAGAGCATTCACCATGTCCTCACTGCAGATGTGAGCCTGGGGGTGCAGCCCAAGGGCACATGAGCCCCCAGGGAGGCCCCACTGAGTCACCCACCTTGTGTCCCCTTCCCCTCACCAGACCCAGGAAGCCCTCATCAAGATCCTGGGTGACCTCGGTCCCCGTGACCAGTTCAACCTCATCAGCTTCAGTGGGGAAGCAGCCCAGTGGAAGCCACAGCTAGTGCCAGCCTCGGCTGAGAACGTGAATGAGGCCAAGAGCTACGCCACTGGCATCCAGGCCCAGGGAGGTGAGCGCCTCTGCAGCCTTGCACGGTCACGACGTCCAGGGCACTGAGCCCAGCCTGGGGCACCCTGCTGGGAGCCACCCTAAGAGTGTGTGCCCCACAGGGACCAATATAAACGATGCGATACTGATGGCCGTGCAGCTGCTAGAGAGAGCCAACCGGGAGGAGCTGCTGCCCGCGGGAAGCGTCACCCTCATCATCCTCCTCACTGACGGCGACCCCACTGCGGGTGAGGCACTGCCAGCAGCCCCAGGGCGTGCTGCCCAGAGGGAGTAGCTGGGCTCCAGCGCGGCTTGCTGTGGGACCTGGGGCAGGGAGGGGGGATCTCTGAGGCCCCTCTGGCTCTGAGATTCCAGAAATATCTGTTGAGCAAATCACTGTTTCCTCACCCCTTTCCCAAACCACTGGGTCCAGGGGAAACCAACCCCTCAAGGATCCAGAAGAACGTTCAGGAAGCCATAGATGGCCAGCACAGCCTCTTCTGCCTGGGCTTCGGCTTCGACGTCAGCTACTCCTTCCTGGAGAAGCTGGCACTGGACAACGGCGGCCTGGCCCGGCGCATCTATGAGGACTCGGACTCCGCGTTGCAGCTCCAGGTGCCCGTGCGCCCCTGCTGGGCCATGTGAGCGAGGGATGGCACTGACAGGCGGGCAGACCCCAGCACGGCCCTTATGACACCCCCACCCTGCAGGACTTCTACCAAGAGGTGGCCAACCCACTGATGACATCGGTGGCCTTCGAGTACCCAAGCAATGCCGTGGAGGCGGTCACACAGGACGCCTTCCGGCTGTTCTTCAAGGGCTCCGAGTTGGTTGTGGCCGGGAAGCTCCGGGACCAGAACCCTGATGTGCTCTCAGCCAAAGTCAGGGGGCAGCTGGTAGGTGTGGCCAGACATCCTGGAGGGGAAGGGCAGCCGGGGCAGGCAGTCAGAGCGGCTGGGTTCAAACCCCAACCCTGCCAGGCTCCAGCCGGTTGACCTTGAGCAAGTTACAGAGTGCCCTCTGCCACTTGCGGATGACGCATCCCCACTGTGTTGGCTCCTGGTAGAGGTTCAGTGAGATGATGTGATTTTCCGAGAGCACCTGTGTGGGGCCGGCATGCGGCAGACACTCAACGGTCAGTCAGTGCTGCTGCTGCTGCTGTTCCCAAGGGCACCAGGTGCTTGGCATCCCCTCCTGCCCTCACACCAGCCCTCTGAGGTTACCGTCAGGCAGGGAGGACTGCTCCCATTTCACAGATGAGCAGCCTGACATCCAGGCAGAGCAGGCGGTTTGCCCTGGGCCCCACTGCAGCCGGGTCAAGAGCCCAGCTCACCATGTGGCGTCCTGTCCTTGCCCAGCCTTCCCTGCCTCTGTGCCATGGGAGGCCCTCTCATTCCACGAAGAGAAACACAGCACTTCTCTAGGCCCTGGGGTTACTGCCCTCGCGGGAGAGACAGCATGGGTAAATTGTCACACAAACAAGGAGCTGCAGGCTGGATAAATTCGAGGACTCGGGAGCAGCACTGGGAACCCCAACCTGGCCTGGGGATCAGGGAGGGCTTCCCAGAGGAGGCTCAGCTAAGACTGAGAGGTGAGTAGAAGGTGGCGGAGGCCAGATGGTGGAGGGATGGAGGAATGTTCCAGGCTTGCGTGGCCGGCAGGCAGCATGTGTGGGGAGAATAGCAGGTGGGCTACGCAAGTGGGCATGGGGGGCCCAGGGCCTCAGGAGAAGTAGCCAAGTGTCATGATGGGCAGGGCATGCCCTGTGGCCAGCCTGCCCGGCTTCACCTCCAGCTCTGCCATCTCCCAGAGGTGAGACCTGGGGCAAGGCACTTAAGCTCACTGTGCCTCCGTTTCCTGCTGTATACAAATGAAAATAAGTCACCTTGCCCACAACTGGTAAAGCTGCAGTGGGGATTAAGGTCTCGCCTGGTATAAACACTCCATGTATGTTAGCTGCTGATACCCTGGAGGCCAGGGGTTCCCGAAGTGCAGAACCCAAGGTGACTTGGAGTAGTTTACAAACAAACATGTCTTTGTTTTAGTAGTTATGTATTTATTTTAATGTGTTCTGAAAAATAACTTGAACCACAGACCTAAGATTTCACAGGTATTATTGCTTGGGTCAAGGCCAAGAGTGTTAGTCTATTTAAAGTTGATTGGAGAAGAACCATCAAACAAATAGCTGTATGTGTGGAGAAGGCAAAAATTCATGCAGCTCCTGGTTCTGCGCCTGCTGTGTAGCACCTGGGATAGTTTGCTCCCTTTTATCTCCACCTCCTTGTCATCCTTGGAGGCTCTGTGGCTGAGCCCCTCACACCCCTAAACACACTCCCTACTCTCCACTCTACTCAAAGGAAATGTGGCCTTGCAGCCAACGCTGCCCCCGCCAGGTTTCTCGTGGCAGTGCTGGGCAGCGCCAGGCCGGGTGCAGACGTCACACCCTCACTGCTCCTGCCCTGGCTGGGCCCCTCTTTCCAGCACATGGAGAACGTCACCTTTGTAACGGAGTCCCGCGTGGCAGAGCAGGAGGAGGCGTTCCAGAGCCCCAGATACATCTTCCACAGCTTCATGGAGAGACTGTGGGCGTACCTGACCATCCAGCAACTGCTGGAGCAAACGTGGGTGCACGCACCCTCCAGGGCCCGCTGGGGTGGCCACACACGGTCTCAGCACTTCCCCAGGCTCTTCACCGGTGGGGCAGGCACAGCTGGCGCGGACATCTCCTAGGCATGGAGACGGGGTGGCGGTATCGTGTCTGAGTTCCAGACTCCCAGTGGGAGCTCCCTAGAGGGGTCTGGAAGGGAGGGAGAGTCTGACTGGGCACCCGGGGGCCTGCTGAGCCACTGGTCTCCTCCGCCTGCAGAGTCTCCACGCTAGATGCTGAGAAGCAGGCTCTTGAGGCCCGAGCTCTGAACTTGTCGCTCAGCTACAGCTTTGTCACCCCGCTCACGTCCATGGTGATCACCAAACCGGAAGGTCAAGAGCAGTCTCAGGTTGCTGAGAAGCCCGTGGAAAATGGTGGGTGTGGCAGCAGAGTTTTGACCCAGCATTCTCCCCAACCCCTCCCCACATCCCGACCAAGACGCCACCCCTGCCACCCACAGACTCCCAGGAGACTTACCCTATTTCAGTGATGAGGAAACTGAGGCCAGTCTCCTGACCCCTGCATGTTCACTGCACCTGTGTAGTGC